>NC_084472.1:44457926-44820426 GCF_027409185.1 Cynocephalus volans
TCATGTGTGCAGCCCGCCAGTCTACCCAGCAATTTGCTGCCAGACAGCCCCTGGAAAAGGCCTTTTTCTGTTGAGGTTAATGGCCTGGCCTAGATAAACGGCAGCATGTGGGTGTCCCTGCGTGTGAACAAGGCCCCTGAAAGTCCGCTCAGTGCCCTAACCTGCTGCAGGAAGACCCCTGTCTGCTCCTCTCTACCCCCTTGCCGACCCCAGGCCCCTCCACCGTCCCCAGCACCTTCCCCAGCACCTTCCCACCCTCCTGATAGGGCAGCCCCACTCCCCTCATGCCCGCTGGACTATTTCTAAGCATAAAAACATGCTCTCCAGCAAAACCACTCAGCAACAGTGAAGGTCCCTTTAACACACCCCAGTATTCACATCACATCTTAGGGGACCCAGCACAACATCCCACAGAGCCTACACAGAGATTCCCCTCCATTGCCCTGAATTCCCCGCCACTGGGGGCCACTTCTGGGAAACACAGAATCATCTTCACAGAAACACAGTTCTCTGAATTGGGCCCACAGACCACAAGAGTCTCCCCACAAGGGTCTGTGTGGATGCTTGCCTCTTGGGGGCTTCCCAGGCCACACGGAGAGGCTAAGTCTTGGTCTCCAAGGACTAAGGAAGAGTCTCGAAGCCCAATTTTGGCTTCTTATCATTGTCACTGATACTCAACCTCCAAAGGTAAAATTCCTAGTCCCTTGTTAATTTCCCTCAGCTTTATAACCTTTTCTGATATTTTCAACAACTTCTCCCCTCCCTAGAAAACTGTACAGAGGCTTGTTTTAAAACTGTATGTGTTTGTTTTAAAGCATCCAAAAGAAAAGCTATGTTGTAAAAAGCTCACTAATCAGATGGCTGCTCACAATTTTTTCTTTTTATTACAGTTTAGGGAATTTTTGGAGCAACACCAGAAAAATGCTGAATCTGCCTAAAATTCCTTTAAGGTGTTTTTCTCCCTCCCCTTCCCCATTTTCCTTAAAGCATAAAATCTTCCCTTTAAAGGGAAAGGGGAGGTAGGTGTTGGGGAAGGAGAGGATTTGGCCCTTGTCTGCACTTGCATTGGGGAAGAGCATTAAGAAGGGGTTCCCTGCCTCTTCCAAAGAGTTATTCAATTATCCTGGTCATGAATGAATACACTAGACCCTTCTAGGAGACCAGTGGCTCATGAATGAGTCTCACGCAGGGGTCTCAATGGCACAGGGTGGCGGCCAGACCTGAAGGCCACATTTTAGGTAAGCAAGGAATTTCCCCCCTTTTTAATTTGAAGACATGAGGAGATGAGGAAAAAGAAAAATGGGGGGAGGGAGCAAAGGCTAAGCTGGATGCCTCGATGGTACATTTCTAGTCTCCAGCTTGTGACACTGACCGTGAGGCCACAGATACAGAGCTGTTCTGAAAACAACCATGGGATTCTGAGAACAGGGACACGCACAAGGAACGCGGGGCCACTTGGGTCTCACTGTGTCCACACACACAGAGGAGGTGCTGATGAGAAGAGGGCATTCCCGGAGATTTGGACCTCTCGGGACCCGGACACGCCTGGGAAATGAAGCCAGTACAGACAGAGCCAAGCAGCTGGTACCCACCGAGGCTACATGTGTCCTGCTGCCAGGATGCCAGGGGGCTGGAGTAAAAGATGAGCGAGGAAGAGGTCTCAACCCACTCTCATCTCTGTGAGGCACTCAGATTATAAAGTGATATTTCTCTGCCAGAGTCCAAGAGTGTGACCCTCTGCGAGCCTCCTCCCCAAGGGCCCAGCAGAGCTGCGGGCTGACGATAGGGAGGTCTGGGAGAAAGGGCACCCGGGCAGACATGGCTGCCGCTCACAGGCCTCTCCATGGCGATCAGGACATAGGAAGGGCAAGAATGTGGACACAGAAGGCTTACACCTGCCAACCCTGGAGCGCAAACACCACCACGCCTCGCCCACAGCAGGTCCCGGGTCCTCCCTCCTCAGGACCCAGGCGCCACCAACGGTTGTCCCGTCCCATCCTCTGCGTCAGACATCTCAAAGGTTAACAGCACCCGTCCCCTGCTCCCCACCCTGTCAGGAAATAGGCTGTTCTGAGATCAACGAGGACTGAGATCAAGGGGACCCAGTGCCCCTTCATCCTATTTACTCTCACCCCAAATCATCGCAACTAACAAGGACCCTCATTGTTCTCTTGTTTCCAAGAGGCAAATGACCAAAAAATAAAGCAAACACATAAACACTTTCTGAGGTAGGTGTGCTCAGTGTGGGTCCCAGGGTCAGCTCTAATCTGCCATGCTTACAACCTCATCCAGAACACGGAAGTATCACCCCAGGGCTTCCTCAGGTTCCCAACGCAGCACAGACAGTGCTGGGATTTAGAGCCAGTTACTCATGGAGGCTGAAACACACTCAAATATCTCAGGTTAACTCGCAGTTACTCAGGCGATGCTGGGACCCACCCATCACTACCACCCCACGCTCTTTCCCCAAATGGATCACACAGTGAGGTCTGGCTGGTGGAAGGCTGAACTGAGAAAGTTGGATTTTTTTTTTCCATGCTCTGCAACATCTACATTGAGGTGGAGCAGGGGGTGCTTGCTATCGAGTCTCCTTCAAAGGCCAGGGTGCTCTCTTGTGTCCCTGGACCCCACCAGCTGAGTCCCCATGCCTCAGGTAGTTCCAGCCATGGGACAATACCCGTCCCCTGCCCCCACCCCAGAGATGAGCTGACCAGCTATGGAGTCGGACGGACTCCCTGGTTCAGATCTACCTTCCATATAACCTTGGTGGGTGACAAGCTCATCCTTAAAACATAGACTCCCAGTGCCAGCCTCAGAAAGTGGGTGTGATGATTTGGTTCAAAAGTGACCCAGGCCAGGGCCCAGCTGACCACTCTACCCCTTTGTCCCCACCTGTCCTCCAGGTGAGAGCACATTCAAAAAGTATTAACTATGAATAGGTCCTGTGCTAAGCAGCTCTTAATAACCCTCTGAGGCTGCACACTGTTACAACCCTCTCTTAAAGAGGGGGAAAGTGAGGCACAAGTCACCACCTGCCAAAGAGCAGAGCTAGGATTCAGGCCTGAAATGCTGCCGGTATGAGCTGTGGGCAGGCAGCCACCTCAGGCCTCCAAAGCCAATGCTCCTCTCCAAACGCTCCAGGGAAAAACAAGTATCCTTCAGAACTCTGTGGAGATGCTGTTCCTGCTTTTAGAGCTGAGCATGGGGTCCAATTCCTTGCACCAAGAAGCAGGTGGTGAAACGGCTTCCTTGCCAGCAAGTTGCTCTGTGACCCTGGCCAAATGGTTTGCCCTCTCGGAGTCTCAGCTTGACCTGTCCATAAATAATATGAAGGGAATGGGGGCAAAATGGCCCAATGGGACCCCTTCTGGCCCTGATGGTCTCTGGCTGCACTCTCATTCACAAATGTGCCCCATCAGTATTAAACGACGCTGGTTCCACTTATTTTTACTAACTTCCAGAGTAAGAAAATCACTCTGAGAGCAGGGCACGTTTTTGCATTTAATTTGCAACAAACAAAACATAACAAAATCAAAAGGGAAAGGAGGTTTCAGTCAGGTTTTGCTGTGTCCAGCTCTAAACCAACTTCTTTTTTTTTTTTAAATTTCAAAAAGTTATAGACTTGAGTTCTTTCTGTCTTGTCATTCATCACCCCCAAGTGAGGGTCTCTTTTTATCACCATCATACTTCCAACATTGTCCAGTCTGGGTGCCCGGTAGTCCCTCCCCCGTCACCACCCTCCTGCAAACTCTCCCAAGCTTAAATATTTGCCAGATCCTGCTGGTCTAGAAGACTGATTAGCGACTGTACCCTTACAGACAAAGTATGATAAATAATCAATAATCAAATAAAATGTACTCCCCTGCCCCCCAAACTGGTCCTACCCCACTTCCCAAAGTCCAAGTCTGAAGCCCCCAACTGGGAATCCCTCCAAAGAGCAGTATTTTGCCATCAGAAAACATAACTGAGGGTAGAACAGGGCAGGGGAGGGAAGCCACACAAATCAAAAGCTCCTGTCTGTCTCGCCAGTTGGGCTGACGCGGCTTCCTGTGCCCCAGCACTCAGCCATGCAAATTATAGCGTGTACCCGGCGGCCTGCAGCCACTGCTGTAGGAGGCAGCCAGCTTTGCCCAGGCTCCCAGAGAGGCCTCAGAGGAAGGGTGGGGACTCCCGGCCCCGCCAGCTCCATTCATAATATTTACAGTAAATGGGCTCTCTGGCTGTTGTTTAGTGTGCATCCAGCCTAAGTATTTCTCAAGTTTCAATTTCAAGGCTCTTCCCCCCATGATATACCCAAGCAAGTTCCCACCGTCACCCCCAAATAACTCAGCAGACCTCTTCAGAAAGGGGGTCACGCTTGCACACACGAAGCCCCCAGACATGCATGGCATTATCAGCTTCCCTGCCTTCTTTCTGGGGCTGACTCTGGCCACCCCCAAGAAGATACAAGAGGTGGGACAACCATGGTACAGAATAGGCCATCTGCGTCCAAGAGGGACATCCAAGTCAAACCTCAGATCAGCTTCGCCCACCCATCTGCCATATTGAGAGTTACCCAAATTCCATATGTGTATTCCCAACTGGAGAGCCAGCACTGAACACTGCTTAACACGCACACATACACACAATACACAACACACACACACACAATCCAACAAAATAACTGTCTCATAAACACCAAAAAGTCCCTCCTTTTCTTCTTTTTATTGACTATTTGTAAGTGTGTTGGTTATATCTTAAAGCTCCATAAAAATCTTAATACAAACGGATGCACAATAAACCCATTTTCCAAAAGGACAAAATCCCCAGAAGTTTTTGCCTGGTTTTGCAAGAAACAGAGCTGCTTCTGCTATGAGCCTCATTTTTTAATAAAGCCTCGGGCTACAAGGACCCCCAGTCTCTGAAAGGTATGTATTACAGGACTCAAAAGCAGGCCCTGCCCTGCCCCCATCCCATCCCCCATACAGCTCCAATTCGACTCCATTTTTTCTAGAAGGTAGGAAAACTGTCCGAAGATGTGGAAAAATACAGTGAGAAACAAAAGTCCTTTTCATCCCTCCCCTCCCCCGGCTCCCCTTGTTCCATAACAATTATGAAAACTATTGGATGGGATGGCATTTTGAACATTTACTGCATTCCAGCCAATAAATTCCAGCGCAGGATCTGATGGAAAAGCCTCCCTCCTCTGCAGCGAGCACCCTCCCCCCCTCCTCCTGCCCCCTTCCCTCCCAGCCCTCATCCCTTCTTTTACTTTACAGCCCTACACCAGGGCCTGGCCAGGCCAGGGCCGCACTGTACTTGCAGGGAAAAACAACAGTACGACAGCCTGGAGACAGAGTGCAGACTGGAAAAGTTAATCATTACTTCTGTCTGCCTCCGTAATCTAATCTCTCCAGCGTGGACACACTCGCTGTTCAGCCATCCCAGCCCTTTCACCCCCAAAGCACCCAGGGCCTCCTAGACCTGAGCAACCCTCCCTCTGCCAGGTCCTCCCACCCCTAACCTCCAGGCCAAAGGAATGAAAGAGGAATGAAAGGTTCCCCGACCCCAGCGCTGCTGTTACAAGGCCCTGAAGTCTAACACACATGGCCCACATTTTGGTGTCCCCTGGGCCTCTCATAAATGTGGGCTCCAATCTGGCCAGCACTACAGCAGTACCCTAGTTCCACCTCTCCCCCCCCAAACCCCACCCCCACAGCACATGGACAGGCTCAGTCCCCTCCCCCTCTTCTTTCACTCCCCCTGCCCTAGGCCTCATCCTTAAGCCCACCCCAAGTCAGGTTAGGGCTCCTGCACTCTCTGATCAGTCAAGAAGACCCTGCCATATATGCAGCTGCCTCAAAAAGTTAAATGCAGAATTATCATATGATCCAGCAATCCCACTTCTGGGTATATACCCAGAACTCCAACAGGAGTTCCAACAGATATTTGTACATCCACGTTCCTAGAAGCATTATTGATAATAGGCAAAAAGTGCAGGTAACCCAACTGCCCCTGAAGGACGAATGGATCAACAAAATGTGAAATACGCACACAATGGAATATTATTTGGCCTTAAAAAGGAAGGGAATTCTGACACATGCTACAACACAGATGAACCTTAAGGACATTATGCTAAGTGAAATAAGCCAGTCACAAAACCACAAATACTACATGATTCCAGTTATATGAGGTTCCTAGAGTAGCCAAATTCATAGTGACAGAAAGCAGAGTGGTGGTTGCAGGGGCTGGGGGGGTTGGAAGGTTGGGACTTTTATTTAGTGGGAACAGAGTTTCAGTGTGTAGTGATGAAAAAGTTCTGGAGATGAATGGTGATGATATCAGCAGGACAGTGTGCATGTACTTAACCCTTCAGAACTGTACACTTAAAAGTTATTAATATGGGATATTCTGTGATGTATATTTTACCCCAATTAAAAAGAGAAAGAAATAGAAGGCCCGGGTTCTCCTCATGCTCTTCTGCCTGCCCCCATCCACCTGCCCTCCTGAATCCAGGGGTTTCTGAATTGAGGATTCCATGGGTGGGGGTGGGCTTCAGCACGGCTCCAGCCCTCCTGGAAATATATTCAAATTCTCGTGTGCATATGCGTTTTTCTGGGGAAAGCGTCCTCAGCTTCACTCATACTTGGAAGACTTTGCAAGCCAAGAAACACGAAGAACTACAATCTCTTCTTTTAGAATGTAAGAAGCTATTAGCTACCCATACCCCCATCACCTCAGCAACAGGAATCTCATTCCCACACCCCCTTAAATCCAAGAACCAAAGATCACAGACCACAGGATGGCAGAACAGCAAGGGGCTTGGTGACCAAGTCCAAGTCCTTATTTTGCAGATGAGAAAACTGAGGCCCAGAACACAAAAATGACTCCTGCAAGGCCATGCAGCCAGCTGGTGGCTGAGCCCCCGACCCTCAGCCCAGGAGAGCAGGGACAGAAACCTGAAAGATGCTTTATGCTTCCCCTCCCCTTGTAATTCACTCCAGGACCCCTCTCAGAACTCAGGCATCCTGCAAAAGAGTGGGGAGGGGTGGTGTGTACACGCTTTGGAATCTTTGCAGGCCCCACACTCCAGGGCTCTTCCCCAGGAAATATTCCTCAGTGGGGTTTTCTCTGTGACCCCCACCGAGTTGGAGATGGGGGCCATCTATTTTTAAGAACTGTACTGTGTACCCAGATCACAGTGAGAACACAACTTTTAGCTTTTCCCTCTTGGTTACTGATTAATGTGGGGGAGGAGCGGTGCTGGCTAAGAGGCTGCCAGGGGCTGACAAGGTCCCCAAGTGCTTTTGGAGCTGAGCAGCTCTCAATGACCCTCACTCAGCCTACCCAGAAAAGTGACTGAAAGCAGTGGAAGGTAGGAAAAGGAGACAGGGAACAATCTTTTAACCTCCGAGTGGCTTCGCCAGCCCAGAAAATACAGACAGGCGAGTCTGCTGACAGCACAGTCATATCTTGGCATCATATTGTTTTTGTTCCTGTTGAGCGACAGTCCCAGATCAAAAAGTCAAAAGGCAATACAGAAATGAACAAACACGGGAGCCACCAACTGCCACTGGCCTGGTTATCAGTTGTCTTCTGAACGGAAACTCCCAACTTGGAGAGATGAAATTGGAGCTGGGACCAGTGCTTTCCTTTCTGCCCTGGATCACACCCCAAGACAAACCAGCTCTCTCGGCCTTTTCTTCCCAGTGGGGCTCCACAGAGGAGAAAGACGAGTAATTAAATTAGTGAACTCAGGAGCCATCGGACCCATGGACCCATCGTTGGCCCCAGGGGAACACACAGGGCAGGATAAGCATAAAAATGAAACACCTTGGTAAATGCATCTTAGATTACTTCGTGCAAACCCAACCCCAGGTGGGCCAGGGCCTCACACACAGGGCTAGAACCTCAGAAATGGACTTGACTTTCAGATTTAAAATTAAAATGCAATGCAGAACCAAGCCCAATGGCGTTAAAAAGGGAAAGTCAAACTCCTGGGCTTTGAAAATGCCCACCTCCCCTCCGGCTGTCAAGACATTAGATTCTCTTGTTCCAGATGCTCCCCCAGCCCCTGGCTGTGGTCCCACTGAAAAGCCCAGGGCTGGGCTGGTCACCTCCACTCACCTCTGCGCCCCCAGGTACTACCAGGGTCTGGAACGTGGATTATAACCATACCTCCTGCTGTTACTGCTATTATCTTACAATCAACAAGTAGGGGGTGGGGAAAGGAGCTGGAACCAGAACCTGGAGAGACAGACCTCTGTTTATCCACAAGCTTTGCTTTATCTCAACTCTCAACAGACCACACAACCAAAGCAGAGATAGAGCCGATGACTGGGGTAGAGCTCTGCCTACCCCAGAGTCCCATCCCTGCACCTCTGCCATGTCCCTAGTACCTCCCCTGTGGCTGACTTCTCGGAGGGACCTGGCTCCTTCTGTCCTGTAGGAGCTGCCCCTGCCTGCCCCCAAATGGAGGTAACTCCTGTTCAAAAGCCCTCCACCCACTGACTCAATAGCACCTTCAGACAGCCCTTCCCATCTGCTGATCCTAATTCTATCAGGGCCCAGGAACCGATCCTCTGCACCACATAGAGCTGGCACACAGTAGGCGCTCAAGAAATATTTGCTAAGTGAATGAGCTGCAGGGACACACTGGCTTCTTCCAAAGCAGCTGGCCCACCCAGCTTCGCAGCTGGCAGAGGGAGGCACAGTGAGCCCACCTGGGAGGGGAGCATGCTTTCCAGGCAGGGGGTCAGCCAGACAACCTCTGCTGGACTCCCGAGGAGGTGGGAAAAGAGAAGTCCCTGTCCTCTGGTAGGTGACTGCCCAGCCAGCCACAGCAGATGCCACCGAGAGGTGTTTCCAAGGCAGGCGCCGGCGGGGGAACCTCTGTGGGCACACCACCTGCCCACAGCATTCTGCTCTGGCGTCCTGCTCTGCTTGGACAAGTCACCCTCACCAAGTGTTCAACAATGCTTTTACACACCCCAGGGCCCTTGTGTAATGAAAACAAAACAAAGCACGCTAGGGGAAAAAGCTGGGGGCGGGGGTGAGCAGAGAGCAAGCCAGCCACACACAGCCTCTTTCTTTCTTTCTGGTCTCCGTCCTAGCGATGGCTGCTTGGCAGCACGGGTCGGGGTACTGTCCCACATCCCGTGTCATTAGCACAATGACATCACCGAAGAGGGGACTAACAAACCCAGGGACAAGTAAATGGAAACTGGACCTTCTTCTCCACACCACTGGGGGGGCTGTGGCAAGCCCTCTTTCTGGGGGACACCTCTAGGGGACGCTTCTGGGTAGCTGGTGGGCTACTTCACACCTACCCCCAAGGCACACTGTTTCCTCTCCACTCCTCACTAGCACTCTAGAAACAGCCGCAGGAAAATAAAGGAACTCCTGGGGGGCTGGGACACAGTAGCTTGAAGACAAAGGCAGCCCGGAGTTCCAAGCTGTCAAATGCAGGCACCTCTGTTGGGGGAAGGCAAAACCAGGGTGAAAAGGCTAAGGGCGTGAGTAAATTCACACCTAGCCCTCACCAAAGAAAGAGAATAATTTTTTTTTTCTTGCAAGTTAAAACTAAGCTAATGACACTGGGTGAGGCTCAGCACTGAGGACGGTGCAGCCAAACCAAAATTAACTTCCAGCCAAGAGCTGTTTGGCCTCACCATTTGGGGAAGGAAGCTGAAAAAGTCATGAAAGATTCTTTAGTAAACTGGGAAATAAGGCTGCAGTTAACATTTCAACTGAAGGTGACCCTTCTGGTAAAATATTTTTTTAAATAATAAAAATAACAAAGTTTTCAAACAGCTTCTTTCTTAAAGAAAATGGCCTAAAAGTTCTCATGGGAGTGGAAAGGAAGAAAAAAAACAAAACACAGGGCTAGCCACCTCTCAGCCACTACCTTTCATGAACAACTTTTTTCTGGAGTTCTTCTCAAAAAAGAGATGATGCAATTTCCTGTCTTGTCCTGATATTTCCTGTTAACTTACAAGGTGAAAGTTATCACCCTGTTTTAAGTAACTGTCCTAAACTCCATCGAAAGTTCTTTTTCCCATGCAATGCCCATCCCTATCACAAAATGCCCCCCTGTTAGATATAAATACTCCCATTTTCTACACCTTTAAGAGTTCACTTAATAAAAAGCCTGGTCCTCCCTATGGCAGATACTGAACCTACAATGGCAGCTTCCACAGAAACTGGGCTAGGGGCCCAGAACCCCAAGGTGACCCCACAGGGAGAAGCAGAAGGGGCTGGAGGGCAGATGGGCCCCCCAAATGAACCAACATTTTTAGAGTGGCTGCGATCAAGTGAATGTTGCTTTCTTGGTGTGTTAGCCACTAAATTGAGAACTGTGCCTCAGCAGTTAATAATATCTTCCCGCTGAAAATAGCCCGGAGAGGAAGCCTCTGTGTGACAGTAGGCAGGCAGCCAGACTCCAGGCTAGCCATTCAATACTGAGCGAGAAAGATGGTAGGGCCAGTGGTGACCTCCGGGTGGTGGCCACACTTACAGTATCCTTTCACAGGGCTCCCGCAGGGGGAGGACGCCCAGGCCAGTCACCCGCCTCCCTCTGCAGCCCTGGAACCATGGCAAAGATGTCCCATAAACTAGGGGCTCCAGCGACCCGGGGAGGGCCTGGATCACCCAGCTTTGGCAGCTAGCCCTTGCAATGACCTGGACTGCAGTCACTGGACTGGGCAGGCCAGGGGGACACAGCGTCTGGGGCAGGGGGGAAGCAAGCACACTCACTGCGCCTGGCAGAAAGGTCAGGCATGGAAAAAACGATCAGGGGACCTTTCCCGCCTCTCGTTTCTGCAACTCACGTGGAAAAAGGAAGATGGAGAGACCAACATTGAGATGTGCCAGCTTGTTCAGCTAAAACACATCAGAGAGACAGGCTCCCACCCCACTCTCTAGCCTATCAATGTGCCCCCACCCCCAGGACACCTCAGGGGTGCTATGGAACAAGGGTCTACCATAAGCAGATCCCGGCCATTGAACAGAAGTCTTTCGATCCTACTCTCCACAGTCATTCTTTACTGATTATCCAAATATCTGCATGCATTTTAAAGCTACCACGGGCTTTTTTTTTTTTTTTTAATTGTGGTAAAATACACATAGGATAAAAGTACCATCAGTGACATTGAGTACACTCACAGAACTGTGCAACTGTCACCATGATCTTGTCCCAGAACATTTTCATCATCCCCAAAGAAAACCTAGTCTCATGGGTCATTTTTACAATGTCATTCACAACAGCATAGCAAAATGGAGAAAGGGGCATAGTTAATAGTCGTTTTCCTTCAAATGTTTCCAGAATCAAGCAAATATCTTGATTTTTTTGAGAAGAGGATTCTAAGTCTAGGATTCTAAATCCAAAGGATTCTAAGTCTAGGCACCAGCATTCTACACCTTTTTTTTCTTCCACCTGCTTTGAAGGTGCTGCTCCAGGTTCAAGGCCTGGACTGAAATGAACAAAGGCCAGCCTGGCCATCATAAGGCTGCAGGGAGCAGTATTATGCAACAGTAACTGCAATAATAAAGCAGCAAAGGAAGCCAAACTTGATCATGAATCCTTGGGCATTTCCTCCCTTTTCACTGCCTCACTGGTTCTCAGTTTGCCACAGAGGTCCCACAGGTCTACAAGTCTGCCCAGCTACAGCCAGGCTCTGCTAAGAAAAGGCCCAGGGGATGGGGGGACACTGTGCTAGACTGTAGCCAACAGCAACACCAACAGCCTGGTCTTCACCTGGCCCCCTCCCCCTTGGCTGGCTGGCCCAGTTCTGCCCAGGGACAGGATGCACAAGGCAGCAGCCCATCTAGTCTGGCCGGCAGAACAGCCCAAATTTGCTCCAGAGACTTTAAATGCTGTCACCCTGCATTTAACCCCTGCCTGACTGCTTCATTCTTTCCAGGACAAAAGGGGTTTTATCGGTAAGCCGTTCTCCAGCGGCGAGTGCATGACCTCAGGCACTGCAGCCAGAGCCCAAGGTCCATGACTGGTGTTCACCCAGGTGTGGGTGTGCCCCAGGTGAGCCCGCCCTACCTAGCCCTGAGTCATTATGCTGGCTGGCGTTGAAGGAGATGCAGACTGTGTTCCTTGAGTTCCAGACTGTCACTCCTCACAGTGGCCTAGGGGCAAGGAGCCAGGGAAGTAAGGAGTGGTCATGTGTGTGGGGCTGGTGCATCTGGCTACCCCCCAAAGCTTGTGCTCATGGCCACTTGGATGAAAGGCCAGCTCGGCTGCAAGCTCAGTCTGCGCTCCCCAACCCCCACCCCACAATGACATCAGAGCCCTCAGTGAAACCACAAACTGCTTGTTCCCAGGCAGGGACATTAAAAACACAGTAACAGGCACCCAGGCCCAGATTCCCAGTTCGCTATCACAATTCCAAGCCAGACAATAAATGATCATTCACATGAAGCTGAATAACTTTCCTTAGAACAGGATGGAGCAATCTTTCCTAAGCTCCTTGGTTTGAGCCCAAGTCGCCCGTGGACTAAGCCAGGGCGGTATTTGCAGATTATATAGGTATTTCTGAAGGCTCTCTTCTGAGGCTAAGACAGATGCCAACAGGGATCAGAGAGGAGGAGAGAAGCATTCCTGGAGTGGATGCTGACTCAAGGACACTCCCATCCCCCACACTTGGGAACTACAAGCCATGCATGAATCTTAAGACCTTAGCAAAGGAGGTGACCACCCTCGGGTTGAAGGGATGGTGTCTCTCCAACAAGCATGACTTTGCACAGACAAGAGATGAGGTTCCTTCAACCCCTCCCCCAAGACACATGAGTACTTCTGCCTCGGCTTCCTCTCACCTCCCTCCTTGAAATCATGGGAGCACCTCTCGAAGTTTAAATAACTATAAGCAGTTGCTGGCCTCTGATCCCTGCCCTAACTGGGGAGGTCACTATGGCTGAGGCCAAGCCCGTTGCAAACATGAACGTATAAAGGAGGAGGCTGGAGGACGGGTCTGCAGAAGAGCAACCTAGAACTCACAAGGCAGATGCTGCTCCTTTAACCCACCCAAACCAGGACAGCAGACAGGTGAAATTAAAGTCCCCCCAAAACTCCAGATAGAACCTGCAAAGACAGCAGCTTCTAACACATGCTTTTCATTACTTGTGATACAGTGAAAGCCCTGAGAACAAATCCTTTCCATTTCCACCACGGACCTGAACCTAAAAGCTTCCCAGCTATGTAAGACCTCTCCAAGGTGGATCCTCCTGAGCCATGACACACTCGTGTCCAAGCAGCAGCAAGGGCCTGTTCTGGAGTTGCTTGCCTTTCAAAAGGCACTCATCCCCAGAGAGCTGAACTCAGGCAGCCAAATCACAACTCAGACCCAATCCACAAACACCCTTCCCCCCACCTAGTCCAGATCCTCATGGAGAGGTTCCCCGATGTCAACCAACCCCATGGGAAAAAGACCCCAGCCTATATCCTGGAGCCTGCCCGTGGGCATCTGCGTACTCATGTGTCTATGCACGGGATTGTCTATCTGTATGTCTGCGGCACACGCACACACTCACACACACACAAGTATGCACCAAGCAATCCATCTGTCTCGGAGAGCTGGCTGTCAGAAATGAAAGTACAATCTCCTGGAACCAAGTCACTGCCTTCTAAAAATGTCCCATTTTCCCAGACCGAGGAAACTTGCAGGGGTGGGGTGTGTTTCACTGCAAGTCCCAAAGGACAGGGCCTGTCACCGACCCCCCCCCCCCCCAACCAAGCTGCAATGCTGGAATTCCAACCTGCAGCCAGCAGCCCTGCTCCCAGGGCTCCTACCCACCCACTCCCCCTCCTCCCAGCCTGTTTGCAAGGGCTCAGGAAAGGGAAGGGCCAGCCTTGGAGTCACCCCTGTATTTCAGGAGGGGGCAGGCCTTTGAGCACACCCCCAACCCTACCCCCACCTCCAAGGCACCACATTTTCACATTCCTGTTTTTTCTTTCCCTTCTTCCCTTGCCAAGAGAATCAAGCCCTGGCTCCCGCTGCCGACCTTCCTCCCACCCTAAACTGAGCCCCATTCATTAAGCCTGCTCTCAGCCAGGGCAGGACAGGAAGGAAAACAGCACACAGGGCCTGTGAAAGAGACTCAGAGAGGTTATTTCAAGGGAGAGGAGGGAGAAACCCCTTGTGGGCATTTTCTCTGCTCCCCACACCTTGATGCCCTGCTCCTCCCCCCTTCCAATGCAGGCAGCCCCCTCCCCCCAGCATCTGCTATGCTAACCCCCCTTTCCCCTGTCCTGTCCTGCCTCATCCTCTGCAAGGCAGACACACCCAGGCCACCCCCCACGGAACCATCAACTTCTTGGATGGAGGAGGTTTGGGCTTTCTCCATCTACAAAACTCTCTGCCTTGGACTGGGGCCAATAAAATCCCCTTTTGTGGGGCATTCTCACTACAGAGGAATAGCCCTAGATTTTCTCTGAGCCCATCATCACCTCCCCTCCAGACAACCCCAAACCACTGACATCAACCCAAAAAACAGTTTCTACAGCTCCCCCCACAACACAGTATTAATACACTGCTCCAGCTCTAAACAGAAAGAAGAAAGAGTTCAAACTTTGAAGCCTTGGGAATTAGTAAATCAAGAGCTAAAATTCAAAACAAATGCTCTTTCTTGTGGTGGACCCCCCCTCCCTTTTTCTTTTTGCAGTTTTGTTAAACCACCCCATCCCTTCCTAGCAGCTCCTCATTAATCTAAGTGGCTGCAATTACCTTGGGGACAGGGGTGGGGGTAGTTAATGATTGTTTTATACCAAGTTTCTTTCTAGGACCGGAAGAATTTTGGGGAACAAAAAGCCCACCCATCTCAGAAGAGCTGCACAGGTCACAGTCTGGCTCCCGGGCTCCTGGGCTCCCAGGCTCCCGGGCCCCCCAGGCCAGGCGAGCAGGCACTCAGGCTGGTGTCTCAGCCTGGTGTCGTCATTTCCCCCAGCAGAGGAGACAGACAAGATGTTATCAATAAGACAAACCTTCCGAAAAGCCCCTTTCAAAAGCTACCACTTCCCTTGCTTATTTCATGTGGTTTGGAGGGGCCGGGGCTCCTCCCTGCACGTTCAGGGCTTAAAAAATAAAGCCATCTAACAACATCCTGAGCATGTTATTTTGCTTAGACTCTTTCTTCTCCTTCGCCTTTTCTTTCAAGAACTCTCTCAGCCTTAGAAAGCAGAAAAGATGCAGTTCACACATTGCCAAATTTTTTCCTTCCTCAGCCGCTAGGGTCCACTCCCACCCCAATGCCCAAAGCCCCCTCCCCTTTCTGGGTCCCTCTTCTTCCTGTTCAATTCTCATTCGAAGCTTTGAGTAAACAATATCCTCGGTCTCAGATAACAGTCAGAGTATATACTGCACTGAAATAAAAACAAACAAGGGTCTCCCTAAAGACATTCGCAGCAAGCTCAATTCCTGGTGAGGAGCTCCTGGGAGGGAAGTGTCCGGAATGAACTGCACCTAAGCGACATATGAAAGCAATGCTTTACCAACTAGTCAAAGAGGTCACCCACAAAACAGGATGCACCTCACAGAAGAGAGTGAACCACAGTTTTACAGCTTCCATGAGGGCTGCTACTCCGGGACCCTACACCAATGTCCCAAGGGCAAGAAATGCCAAATGCCCAGAACTGTTGCAATTTCTTTCTTTCCTTTTTTCCCCCCAGTTACTTTCCTATTGCTTAAGCTAGTTCTCAGAATATCCAGATGACATGGTGGGGTGGGAAAAACAGGTGGAAATAGGATGCCTTTAGAAAAAAATGAAATGTCTCCCACTTCCACTGCCAATGAGTTCCTCTAAGTAATACCCCGCACCTCATGTCCTCAGGGACAATGATGCGGGGCTCCATAATGCACTTCATCCAATCCCATCATCCTCCAGCTCTGGCATTCCAGGCATCATTCGCGCCCCTGGGCCTGAGAAAAACCTACCCTGCTGGGGAGCAGTAAAAGCACCTACTATCTGCGGTGCCCCTACTCCATTGCTCCCATCCCCAGATATGTGCTACTGAACCCTGCACAAAGCTGGATCAGGAATCTGCACTTGGAGGGAAGCTTCAAGATCTACTCTGAAATCCCATGCAACACTTGGGATCTATCATCAATTCCCTAAAGACGGATCCACCCCCTTCAGGGCACCCCATGCACAAAGGCCAAGGGTGAAAAAGAGCTAAAATGCATGAGTTAATGACACCAGAGTCACTAAGTGGAAGCCCCTCAAGCCAGGAGGTGCTTAAAAATAACCATGAAACACTTCATGCACAAAACCAGCCCCCAGCTAGCTCCCATTTCCCCATCACTGGAGAATGACGAGCTGAAGGGCACCAGAGTCACCACAGACGCACCCAGCTTAAGGCACATAAAAATGAGAATAAAGTTCAGACCAGCTGGGGTAGCAGAAGGCCACCCCCATTCCTCCAGTCTCCCACAAGTTCAAGAAATCTTGGAATTGCCAGGAAAGTAAGTGAAAGCATCTTACCTGAAAGCCCCCCAGGGGCCAGATAATTCGTTCCCCCTGTTTCAGCGGAGGAAGGCACAGCATCTGGACAGTCTGCTGTGAATTCAAAGAGGGGAGAGAAATAAATAAATATACAAATAAAAACATCAAGATTCATCCTCAAGCACATCCTAAACAGCATGCAAGAGAGATCACACATTCCAAAAGGCTGACTCGCAGCCACGATGCTGATTATTAATGGTCTGCTCAGGCTTCACTGCCCATCATAAGACAGACCACAGCACCTTGTCACCCGTCTGGGCTCCAGGCGGCCAGTTAATCATTAGTCAAGTCAGGCTCGATCACAGACTAGCTGGAATTTCTCCTGTTACAAAAGCCTCCCATTAGGGAAACCAGGTAGTTCCCAAGGTCAAAGGAGGTTCACATTGCTCTGTCTTCTCCCATCAAGGGCAAAACCCTCCTTGCTTGGGGCCATAGCCTCTCTGCCACTCCCATAGACGAGGGACTCACCCTCATCTTTTTAAAAACAAAATTCCTGGTTCTTGAGGACTTTCTCAAGACTGGTTTGGGGCTGGAAGGACTTCTTTTTCCATTTTAATTGAGGTGTAACTTACATACAGCAAAGTGTACAACTCTCAAGTAGGCTCAGTGAGTTTCGCTCATGTATACACCTGCGTAACCACCAGCAGATCAAGACAGAGAACATTCTCAGCAAGGCTCTGAGCTGGAGGGCAATGTTCTATCTCCTTCCAGGCTAGTCCAAAACCCCCATCTCTGGAAACCTTCCCGGGCAACCCCAGACCAGCAAGTTTCCCTGCCCTCGGTTCCTATAAAATCTTTCTGGCACCCAGCACCTGGAGACTCCTTCTGCTGTCTTCACTGATCTTTTACCTTCTGATTCTGCCTGCCCTAACTACAGCATAAGCTTCTCTTCAACTTCTGTCACCCTCAGGTGCTCAGCACAGTGACCTCAATGTTAATGAAGATAATGACAATTCCAGCTGAGAAGCAGTCTCTACAACTGCCCTCCAGGCAATTAAAACAAAAAATAATGCCCATGAAGCACAACTAATGAGTCCCATGAAACACAAATACACAAGACCCTATAAGCTTCCCATGCACCACTGCCAATGCCAAACTTCCTGAAGTCCATGTAGAAAGCTTGGCTCAGGAAAGGTGCCTCCCAGCTCCACAGCAAACACACAGGTTGGATGTGCAGACTCCAGTCTTCCCACCCCAGGCCACTATGATAATTTCCCCGGGGGAGTGCCTTACCAGTTTCCAACTGGAACCACTTGGCCACACTGGCAAATAGGAAGGGAAATCAAAGAGCACCTCAGAGGCAAGTAGCCCACAGGAGCCCTTTAGTGGCACAGTAGCTGCCTCCAATCCCGGATAAAGGGACAGGGCCTACGCATTGCCCCAAACCATCTCTGGGTTTCTGCTGTCTGCCCCCTTTCACGCGGAGATTCTCGCTAATCCAGAGTCCCTCCCTCTCCTGCATTCTCAGACGTTCTCTCCCAGGCTGGAAGAGTAACTTTTCAAGAACTCTCCCAAACAGAAGGGGAGGTGGAGGAGTGGCGGCGGGTGGCGGCGGCGGGCACAGGAGAGAGAGAAGACTGTGTATGTAATCTCCTTTTATCAGGGTAAAGTATAAATCCTAACAGGAATATACAGTTTTACAGGATACACTTAATCACATGGAAAACAATAGGAGGAGGCAGGAAATGGAGTTACTTGTTAAATGGTGTATACCCTGCACTTTCTAAACTACTTTGATGGCCTTCATCATTTTCTAGAGATAGGCTTCTCAACCCTCTCCTCCACCCACCCCCTGGACGGAAGATACCCCCACATTAAACACCATGACTTATCCCCGGCCACTCCCCCCAGCTTTGGCTGGCTGAATCCCAGGGGCAAGGTGTGTTTCAAAGGAAAAGCCTGGCATCTCAGGGCAGAGCTGGGACCACATTCAGGGTGTCAGCCAGTCTCAGATCAAAGGTAAGCCAGCTCCACACTGGCAACCACAAGCATTTTTATGAAATGGTGCTCTGCCCTTCTGTAGTGCCTTTGATCTCAGGAGGGATTTACAAACGTTAATTAGGCCTCCTTACCACCCCTACGAAGTAGCAAAGTATACCTGTTCAACATGCACCCAGGTAAACTGAGGCGTCACTGACTGGCTCAAGGGGCCACCCAGTGTGCTGGACTATACTCAAGAGTCTAGCTCCTATCCCACGGTTCTCCTTCCCCAGGCAGTCCACAGAACCCCAACCCTCTTCCATGGAGATGGACAGTCTTCGGCATCTTGATTGGCCTCAACCTATTGTCTGACTTGTCAAGGTCAAAGGGGCCATAACTTCATCCCTCACCCACAAAAAAGCTCTGCAAAGATAGATCTCCAAGCTTGCCGGTTAGCTCAGTTGGTTACAACACCACCTTGTAACACCAAGGTCAAGGGTTTGGATCCCCATACTGGCCAGCACCAAAAAAAATTTTAAAAGATCTCTAAAAGTCAGAGGCTCCCCTTGTGCCTGTGTCTCCTGCTCCCCAAAGCCCAGGCTGGCAGACAGAAGCTGTAGGCCATGCCTGGCTCTCATCTACCACTAAATATTACCAAGCTCCCAGTAAGTGCCAGGTTCTATAGGAGGAAAAGATTCACTCCCTTCTCCCAGCAGCTTCAATAGTCTTTGAAAACCCAAGCCTGAGGAGCAACCAAGGAATGAACTACTGAGAATGAGATCAAGGTAAGGGAGCTAGGAGTCTCATTAAGCTTCTCTTAGCAAGAGAATGACTCCTGAAGAGCCAGGACCGCCTTAGTAACTTACCTAAGTACTGTCAGGTTCAGAAGAGCTCTCCCCCTCCCCCAATATACCCCAAGCATCCCAGCTCTGCCCCAGGTAGTTCACCCAACCCAGAATTCAAACGAACCCTGGTTACAGAACAATGCACTACATTGGAATCCTCAAATTTTTAGGCAGGCACATATCATCACTCCTAGAGAATGAATGAATGGACCAATGAATGAATGCATCAATGGATCATCTAATCTAACTCCTTCATGATCTGGATTTAATAAGAGGCTGGAGAAAAGCTAAGAGGGACCTGAGTTAAGAGGCAAAGGCAAGACCAGATCCCAGATCAAGATGCCAGACTTCCTACCTAGGCTTTGAAGGCTGGATCCGCCAATGGGCACAGGCTACCTGGGTTCCCCAGCCCACGCACAAAGAGTTCACCCAGCAACCCCCCTAGCCCAACCTAGCTATTCTTTAAACCTTTCAGACTATCAGATACAAAGGGAAGCAGAGCCCACGCAGCTATCCCCCCAGCATCCCCACTCCTCCAACTGAGATCTAGTTTCAAAATGGCAAATTCTTCCTCCTTGTGGGATGTGGGGGGTGTCTTTCTGACTTCTGATAGCCACAAGTCACAGCCACTTTGCCCCCTGTCTAATACTCCTCTGCAAACAATTCTGCTGGTTTGGGACCACACAGAACCCAGATGTATAAGGTTCAGCCCTCCCAGAGGCTGCAGCGCAGCAGCTTAAACCATAGGAAAATGCAGTTTACAGCTTTTAGCCCTCAAGTCCTCCAAAGGCTGCAGGGGTACCAGGCCCCAGCCCCCTTCCCATTGCCTCTTCTGAGGCTGGAGATTTCACAGAAGGGATTTCCTTAGTTGTGCAACTGGTTAACATTTTAACAGCTGTCTACTGTAAAACCTTATACCTGTTTCACCTAGTAACTGAGACCAAAAATTCAACCTAGGCCAAAAATTCAACCTAAGGCTTAGAAATTTAAGAATGTAAGCAACTGATCTAAATTCCCAGGTCAAACACTTTCCTGTACACAAGGTGGGGATAAAAACCTGGGGCAGCATCCCATCTGTGTGTCTGACCTCCTCGCCCTGGCCACAGCAGCCAGCAAAACCAGCCCCAGACCCATCCCAAGGCCCCTCCAGCTCCAGACCTGGCTGCCCTCCAAAGTGTCAGGTCAATTCCTTCCATGGGGGCTTCGTCTGTTACCACCCTCATGTTCTTATATATGGGTGCCTTTTTTTCGTGGCTTTTTTTTGTTTTGATTTAAACAAAACGTTTTAGGTGAGTAACCAGCTGTTAGAGTTTCCGATTGGCAGGTTAATCACTTCCTATTGGCTGATCTGGAGAACTTTTCTCCCCCTTGGAAATGGCACATTCCTGTCTTTGTGGCTTCTCTGTTTACACACATTTTGCTACCTAATGTCAACACTTGCTAATGAATAAATATATCACTCCACTCACCGAAAATGAGGTCCCAGCCTGGCAGAAGGATTGCTTAAATCCTGTGAACAGATTTATACCAGTATCTCTGCAGGAAACCCAAGAGAATGTGGCCCTTTTTTCCTATGGTTTTTAGAGGTTTCTGGGATCATTTAGCCCTGGTAGTCTTTATCCCTGGGGCAAGGTAATTTTCTCTCTTTTAAGGAAAACCTCCAAATTTGAAGAATATGGAAGGAAAAACAAAAACAAGACAGAGGTGGCCCCATGGAGAACAAACTTCATGAAAGAATTCTTGATTCTTTAAGCCAAAACCCCAGTATGTTACATTCTTTGGGAAAAAAGAGCTTGGTGATTCCAGTTATCGTTTGTTACAAATACAGAGCTGGTTATCTCCTCATTAATGACCATTTATCTGGTGTTTTGTAAATCGAAAGCAAAATATCACATGCTTTGCAGGCCACTTATTAGACAGGCACCAGGCAAGCAGGAACGCCTTCCCGACTTGAGGAAGCTGGTGGAGTCCTGGGAGGGCTGGCTGCAGAGCATGGGCTTCGGTTACACGTTCATTAAAGTATTTAATTTATGACAACGCCCCAGCAAAACTTTTAATTAGTGGGGGTAAAGGCCCAACAGCCAAAACGCATGAGGCAGAAGGACCTGTAGAATTCCAGGAGCTAAACGGTGCCCAACCCTTTACTCTGCCTTCTCCCAGATCCTTGGCAAAAGAAAAACGTCACAAGCCTTACAATTTTTCAGGCATCAGTATACAGGAACAAAACCCAAAGTCACAATGTGTACTTTTAGCAAATGAATCTCCCACTGTAAGAAGGGACTGCAGGAAACAGGGCTTGTCCCTGCTGTCATCCCCAAGTCCGTTTTGCTGTCCCCCTCCCTTGCACTGTTAGCTCCATAGGATGGGCCCCTGTACTGCCAGCCAGAAGTTGAATGCAGACAACCACAGCAGGGCTGGTGCCAGTCTCAAATGTGCTTCTGCCCTGGCCCCATGCCATCTGGTGACAAAGCAACAGGCAGGCTATGCTAGAAACTTTTATGGCCCCTACCAAGAATTTTGAGAAAACCCCAGGGGAGGGCTGACTTGTAGGTGACTATGGGTAGGGGGAGCCGGCTGCCCTTTTACATGCTGTTGCCTATACTTCTAGAGTCCTACTCCAAACAAAGGTTTCTCGGCACCTTTTTAAACTGTCATCCCTTCCATTCATCCCACCGATTCTTCTGGCACTCACAAAGTCTCCAAATTTTCCCATCACCCTGTTCTATTTGGCTCCCAAGACACTTCTTCGTGGATTAAAGCTTCCACGTGTTAAAGTGAACCAACTTCAGTCATGGAGTGCAAATACATGAAAAAAGATCAAAATGTAAAGGAGGAGATCTAGGAAACTACAAAGGGAAAAAAAAAAAAATCCAGCCACAAGAGAAAAACTCACTAAACTTCTAATAGAAGAAACTTATGGCCAACTTGGAGCAAACCTAGCACCTCCCCAGGCCGCTGCCTAGACATAAAAACACGGGTTCTAGAGGCTAACTTAAGATGGGAGGGATATTTTTTAAACCATCTACTCACCAGTTGGTTTGAGAAAATCCATCGGGTATCTGGAGTAAGGAGGGGGGGGAGACTCTGGAATTAAAAAAGTAAGAGAAAATAAAGGCCGAGCCATGAGAACAAGAGATAGAAACTTATGATAACAGAGGCATTCTTTTAGCCCAACTGTTTGTCTTAGCTGTGGGGGTTGGAGGCAGGGCCGCGAGGCGGTGATTGCCTTGATATTTAGCTGTCAGATAAACAAAAGAGGCCGCCTGGCGCCAGCCTCGGCGCTCCGCTCCTCCACGTCTGCGGCCGCCGCCGCACTGCTCGGCGGACCGGGCTGGAAACCACCGGCTCGGCCGCTGCTCGGCCCGGACCGCGCACTTCACAGTTCACAGGGCGGGGAGCGACCATGCCCCCTCCTCGTCCCCGAACTCCAGACCCTGCTCTGCCCACCCCCCGCCCCCGCCGCTCTGTGCGCGAGAGGCACAAGAGGCTCCCCTTTCCCAGCCCACCCGGGAGACGCGCCCCAAGTGTGCTGGTGAACATGGGAGATCTGCGGGCGCCGGGGGTGCACCCCACTCCCTGCACATAGAGTAGAGGAAGCTGCGAGGGTAAAAGGGAAGGAGGCTCCGGGTCTCGGGTCTCAGTCGTTTAGCCCAGGCCCCAGCGCAGTAAGGGGCAGCAACGTCACCGCGGCGCTAGGGGCTGACAATTCTATAGACAAGTCTACGCTTTTCTGTGCGGAAGAAAAGAAACAGTAGGGGACACCAAACTTCTCCTGGCTGCTTGTTCCTTTTCACCCTGGGGCTGGCAGAGTTGATAGTAGATACCCACTTCGGCCTCCCATCCTAACACTCTTTGCCCCAAAACTCCCAAGCTGCGCGGCCAGGGCGGTATCTGGGCCACTTGTACCCGACGTGACTCTCCTTATTTACTAAAGGAGTACAGACTTTCCAGCCTTTATAGCTCGCTTCTCCCAGCCTTCCTTGGCGGGTTTGGACCGAATCCAACTCGGCCACACACCTCAACGCCTTTCCGGGTGCAGAGGAGGCGTGACCCCCCCCACTTCTCCCTGCACCCCCTTGCTGATCTGGAAATGAGGGCGTCTAATTTCTAACCGCGTGTCTGTCCAGTGTGTGCTCGAGCAGTGCCCAGAGACCCCCTCGAGGCAACAGAGAAGAAAAACCTGGAAGGGAACCCCCAGGGAATACCCTTCGAGTTTCCCCTTGTCCCTTCTCTACTTTTGTCCCCCAGGTCTCCTCCCAGGACAGGACATACACTCCCCTCTGGAGAGGTGGCTGCACACACACACAGCCCGCAGGGGTTTATCTTCCAGCACTTGCGCGCCGGGGGGAGGGGAAGGCGAGCACAGAACAACTTCTTACCTAGTTCGCAGAGTCGGCTAAGGTGATGGGGGTTGCAGCACACCAGCTCGGGGTTGATCTTCCCGTAAGATTCACAGCAACACAGCCTCTTGACTTCCGAGGAATGCCTGAGATCCGGCCACCTGAACACTTTGCACATCAGGAGGGGAAGCGAGTAGCACGAGGGCGGCTGCGCGGGCTGTGCGCTGGCGGGTGCCCCCGGGCCCAGCCTGCAGTCCAGCCGGCCGGGCAGCAGGAGGCACGCCGTACGCGTTCCGCCGCGGGACTCCACGGCCTGGAGCAGCAGCTCCAGCTGCCGCTCCTTCAGTTTCTTGAGCACCGAGTGCGTGAGCGCCTTCAGATCCGCCTCGGCGCCCCCGGCCGCGCCGGCGCCCGCGGCTGGGGTGTGGGGATGGTGGTGACCTTTGGCACCTCGGACCGCCTTGCCCAGGCAGCAGCCAGCCCTTCCCGCACCGCCGCCACCGGCCCCATGCGCCCGGCCGTCCGTCGCCCCTTCTCCCCGCAGCTCGCCTCCTCCTCCGCCTCCCCCCGCGCCCTCCTCCTCGTCCTCGCCGCCGGGCGCACGGCTCCTCCAGAGACGCCGGACGAGCGCAGATCGTTTGGTCCTGAACATGCGGGGCGAGGAGGCGAGGAGAAAAGTCGTTTGCCGGCTAAGGAGCGAACATGACCTCCGCACACCATGAAGAAGTCGGGCGCCGAGTTGGGGCAGCAGGCGCAGGCGACAGCAGCAGCAGCAAGGGCCCGGGCAGGAGCGGCGACGGCCCGAGGGGCGCTCCGTGGCATGCGCCAGTCTCCCGGAGACCGGGGCGCGCGCGGGGGCCCGGGGGCGCCCGCCGGGGCTCGGGGGCCTGCGCTCCGGCTGCCCCACCCCGCGCGGCCCGCGCCCTACGCGGCTCTCGGGCCCCGGCGCGCCCCGGAGGAACGCGGCCGCCGCTTCCCTGGGGACGGCTGAGCCTGCCCCCGTCGGCGCCTCCCCAAAAAGAGGCCCCCCCGCAGTGGCTCCCGAGTGTCGGGCTCGCCAGCCTCGGCTTCCTACATGGAAGATCCGCGGGGGCAAAAAACGAAAGGCGTTCGGCTGGGCTGCTGGAGGGAGGAAAAAGCCTCTTTCCCCTTTGCTAAGCAACTTAATTTGGGGGTGGGGAGAAGCAAGCAATTAAAAAAAAAAAAAAAGCAGGCACGCGATTTATTTTTTTCCTCTATATCCTTAGTAACCGGATCTCCTCGAATTCCGTGCACACGAAGACTCAGGGGAGGGGGCCGAGTGGACTTCACCCCGCATGAGATGTCTGGCGAAATAAGGAGGCTCTCTCAAAACCTAAGAACCAAATATGCAAAGCCCCAAACGAAAACCACCACCTTCTCGCACCTCGGAGGTCTGGGGCCGTCCGGCTGGAGCTGAGGTTTAAAAAAAGAAAATGTTTACAAAGTAGAACAAAATGCTTGAGGGGTAAAAAAATGTATCCACGAGTTACGTCCCCCCCCCCTTTTTTTCCTTGCGGAACCCCGCTGGTCTCTCTCCTTTTCTTCTGCAAAAAAAAAAAAAAAAATCGTGTATTTTTTTTAATCCACAGAAAGCTTTGGCCAGGCGGCTGCAATCCTGCGCATCTGGGTGTTTTACGGGAGTCTCTGGTCTTTCCTCCGGCGCTCCCGGGGACCCTGGTCCTCAGCGGGGACTTCCTCGGGGCCGACAGGGGCGCCGGGGCAGAAGATGCTGCGGCGGCGGCTGCGCCCGGCGGGGCTGACAGCGCGGGGGAGGGCGGCGCGGCGGCTGGCCCCCGGCGGGTCGCGCGTTCTCGCCCCCCTGGGCACAAGCGACTTGCTAGTGCGGGGGCCGCCGGTGCCCTCTCCCCTAGTCGCGGCTGGCTGCCGGGGCTCCCCGCATGGGCTGCTCGCCCCGACCCGGCTGCGGCGGCAAGAGGCCCCGGTGTCCTCCCGCCGCCTCCTCCTCCGAGACTCTCCTCGTCGCGCCCGGGAGCCTCCTTGTCCCCGGTCCGCCCTCTCCTGGCGCTCAGGTCCTTCTGCCGCCGCCGGGGGCTCGCCGCGCCGCACTCAAGGGCTCCGGGGCTGGGTGCTCGGCGCCGGCGGGCTGGCTCTGTCTCGGGCAGCTCTCTCCGGCGCGGTGAGCGCACCAAGCACGGCGCCCGGCTGGCTCGGCTGGCGCGGCTCGGGGACAGGATCCTCTGTGCGCCGAGCAGCGAGCGAGTGTGCCTGGGGCTCGCCGCCTCCCGCAAGGCCTCCCGCCCCCGCCCCCTTCCCTCCCCCTTCTTCCCCTTTCCCTCCCCCAACCTCAGCCGCCGCCGCCGCCGCCGCCGCCTCCTCCCCGTCCCCCCGGCTCCCCCCGCCGGCCCTCTGCTCGGCTGGTTCCACTGCGCAGTGGCGCGCCCGGCTCCGGCCTCGTCACGTGGCCGTCTAGACACCCTGTCGCTTTAAAAAAAAAAAAAAAAAGCGATTGTGTTTCGCAAACAACAGATCGGGTTTCTAAAAGCTATTCCCCCCCCCTCCTCACCACCGCCGCCCCTTCCCGGGTCTGTAGAGGGGACACCAATGGGGGTGGGGGGAGAAGGTGGGGAGCACAGAAGCTCCTAGAATCGACTGAGAACCGGCCGGAGCAGAGGAGAAACTGGAAGAGCCGGGAGCGAGCGGGCTTCGCCGGCGAGTTTGGGGACGGAACGAGCCGGTTGGTGGCCCGATTTAGACCCAGCGGGGCTTCCCAGTGGACGTCCCGCGCGCACTCGCCCTAGCGCTTCATTCATTCGTTTTGTTTTAAAGGCCCTGGCGGCGGATCCCTTGGCCGCGCGGGAGGGGAGGGGGAGGAGAGCGCTGTCTCGGTTGAAAAGACATTTACACCCGACTGGACCTAGGCCCTGGGAAGTGCGCGCTGGAGGGAACAGCCGGGCCGCTGAGGGCGAGGAGGCGGCGCGAATGTGACCTCAGCGGCGGCCGCGCGCTCCCCCCCCCGCCCTCTCCTGCTCCGGGCTCCGGTTTCTAGGACTGCCTGGAGAAGTGTGTCTTGTGCACAGCTCTGGAATGCATTTGGCCGGCTGACGAGCTGCGAGGGGCAGCATCCTGGCGGGAGAAGTGGGGGCAGGGGGAGACTCGCCTGCGCGCCGCCGGCAGGTTTCCTCCCGCGCCCGGAAGACCTCCGCCACCCCGCCACCCCGCCTCCCGGCGCGGGAAAGGTTACCCAGCGAGCAGACCTGCCTAGGGCATTCATTTGCATGCAGGGCCTGTTTCTGCGCCCTTCTCGGCCTAGTAGCTTTCAAGGTGCTTAGGGTCAGAGAGTTTATCCCTTGACTCCAGGTTCCAGAGAAACATAACCAGCGGGCAGGTTACTGCGTGGAAATGGGTAAGGCATTGGTAAGGCAAAGGACCTGAGTACGTTTCCATCGTGAAAGCGTATGGTACTGAGAAATGACTTAAATATATATGCACCAGTATTAACGAGGCCACTAGTTGGCATAGCGATCTAACCTCACATCTTAGTGAAATACTATTTTTTTAAAGTCATTTAGACCTGTGAGGTCAGGATAGCAATGAAACTCACTGAGGATTTTAAAGAATCTTTAGAAAAGGTGAAATGTACTATTTTCATCTCCCCAGCTAAATTCCACCTTCTTAAAAGAAAAAGGTAGGAAGATATAACAACCACAATTATTTGAAGTTGATACAACAAGCAAACAGAAAGGACATTGTTGGGGGGGAGGGGGGGAGGGAGAAGGGAGGGAGGTTTTGGTGATGGGGAGCAATAATCAGCTACAATGTATATCGACAAAATAAAATTTAAAAAAAAAAAAAAAAAGAAAAGAAAAAGGTAGGGATGTATCTTAGACGACTTTATAGCTAAACTCCTCTCCCCCCATCAATTTAAAAGATTTCTAACATGCAATCGATGCTTAATAAATACTTAGGAATCTTGGGCCGAGCCCGTGGCGCACTTGGTAGAGTGCTGCGCTGGCAGCGCGGCGATGCTCCCGCCTCGGGTTCGGATCCTATATAGTACTGACCGGTGTACTCACTGGTTGAGTGCCGGTCACGAAAGAAAAAAATAAAAAAATAAAAAATAAAAATAAATAAATACTTAGGAATCAACACTTAGAATTGGGTCGAACTTAAAGGGGCTTTTGGAAAACTCCCCCCACCCCACCAAATGATAGTGATAAAAATGAGAGAGGAAGCCAGCAACATTGGTTACATGATCATCTCCAGGCAAAGAGGTCCTGAAACTTATTGACCTAGAAGACAACAGAATGCCAAAAAGTGCAGAACCGTGCAGGGCAAGACGGAAGCTGGCATTCTCAACACTGACGTGCTAAGGTCACACAGGCTGCATTGAATAACATCACAATTTTGTTACAAATTAAAAGGTTGCTCTTTGAAAATGGCATTGAAACCGTGAGAGTGTGTGTGTGTGTGTGTGTGTGTGTAAAATATTCTAAAGAAGCCTAGGAGGGAATGCAGAAGGGGTGATCCCATTGCAATAGTCAGGGAAAGACAGAAGAGACAGAAATGGGACTTGGGGGAGTCTGGGAAATGTATAATATACTCACTTTAGAAAGGCTTAGAGAGTGCCGAGCCCGTGGCGCACTTGGTAGAGTGCTGCGCTGGCAGCGCGGCGACGCTCCCGCCGCGGGTTCGGATCCTATATAGGACTGACCAGTGTACTCACTGGCTGAGTGCTGGTCACGAAAAAACGACAAAAAAAAATAAATAAAATAAATAATGCTTTTAAAAAAAAAAAAAAAAAAAGAAAGGCTTAGAGAGAATACCAGACTAGAAGTTGAAGGCTGATTCCCGGCTGGGGCTTTTCCTCTCACTGGTTAAACAACTTGTGCTAACGGTGACCAGTTTCCCTAGAAGATCTTCACTTTTTGAGAGAGACTAGGCCAGGCCAGCCTACAAAGTGACAGGAGGGACTTAAATAGACAGAGAAAGCAAATGTTATCATTCTAATGAAGCTTCTTGGCTAGATGGCGACTGAAAAATCTTGGAAATCTGGCCAATGGTGCTATCCCTCTCTGTGATGGGAGGCCAGAGTGCACACAGGGCGGGTAGGTTTAGTGGGTGTTTGAGGAGTTGAATCTGATGTCACAGCTTGTCTGGGTGGAACATGCGTATACTTGCAGAGATATGTTCCCATATAGAGTAATTGTGGGTGTTTTAATTCAGGCGTGACCCCTATCTTGCCCTCTCTACCTAGCTTTCCTCCTCCATTTTGTTACCCTGGGTAGAAGATGAGTGGGATGGAGGGCAAGTAGCTGCAATGGTTGGTGCTGCTTTAAAGCTCTCTGGCATCCCCTGAATCAGTTAACATCCCAACCTTCTTGACAGCCAGCCCCATCCCATCGCATGCATTCTCGTTCCTGTCCTTTCCAAGAAAGAAGCCAGAAGCCTGGTGGTAGAGGAACTCCAGGCTGGCTGGTGTGGCTATAATGGGGGTTCCTTTCTTCCCCTCCAAAAGCACAAATGAGACCGACAAGCACACAGTTTAAGACTATTCTGATCTTTAAAAAAAAGAAGTTTAGGAGTTCACCGAACTATTGTGAATGAGTTTGATTCTAATCATTTGCTGGCAGGGAATATGGAATAAAATATCTCATTTGCAGTTGTTTATTTCCTGTTGTGGCTTCTATTTTCATCTTTTAGTCGCTTGGGTGATAGTAATCAAACCCTAATCATGGTACAGCAACAAGTCACAGAGACCAAAATAACTTGCAACAGAGTTATGACAAACAACGATGGAGTCAGCTAAAGACCTGGCTACTTAAACACTGGCCCTTGACACCCAGAGGACTGTAGGGGCTGCCTCTTGACCAACTTCTGGCCAGGCAACTAGAGGAGAGAGGAAGTTGTTCCAAGGCCTGTGGTCTCTGAGCAGCCAGGAGCCCCCTGGAGAGCAGTAGAGTACACAGGACCTGGCCAAAGAAGCAGGTGAGTCCTCCACACCTGCCAAGGGAAGAGGGGGGCTGTCAGAAGGCCCTGACTAATTTAGAGAGAAAGAGAAAGCGAAAAAGAACATCTCCAAAACTCTCGACACTTCAAAACAACCATAAGCAAAAGTTGAAAAACTCCTATCTAGGGAAGACAGGATTCTGCCTTTCAGTTCTTTTCTCACTGTCAGTGGTTTCCAGAAGAGGAGGGCAGAGAGGGGCCCCAATGCATGTGTGGGACTGTGTTGGTCGGGGCGAGGGCAGGGGTGAGGTGGGGATGAAGATTTTTTTTCTTGCAGAATCCAAAAGAAGAAACAATTGAAGAAGCCAAAAAGGCTTTGGAAAATATCATTTCTTGCACAATCGTCCCCTGAAAAATGTGTGAGTGAGCCCTAAGTCACCCTTCACTGGCCACAACACAAACGGAAGCGATGGTTGATGAAAGGGGGATAGCACGGAGAAGGTCGGTGTGACAATCAGCACTTCTTGGCCTATCTTGGAAGAACAAGGACATAAGTGAATGGAATGCATCCAATACACAATCAAATAAAGATGCTATAAGCCCTAGCTCATCAGATGTGCTCATACTAGAGGCGTGCTGTCAGCTGACCCATAGCATCTGCCAGGTGCCGTCCAGAGCACCCAACTAGATACTGGGGTTTGGGTTGGAGGCAAGATGAAATGAATGTCGCTATGGAGGAGATGAGAGAAACATCCAGAAAAAGGGCATTCTAATATATAGTCACATATGGATGTGGTTTCCTCCAAGGAGGGGCACTGGATAGCTGAAGAACAGAGCTGGGAGGGGAATTTCACCGTCTATAACTTGTTCCTTTTGAATTCTGAACCATGTGAAAGTGTTACTTATTCAAAAATTAACAGATTTTTAATTTTTTTAATCCCTGCCTGCTTTTCTCATTTCCTGAGATCCACTGTTCTGAGGGCCTCATAGAAAAGGACAAGTTGGCGAGGTCCCACGTAGAAGGGGTGCTATAGACAGCTTCTCTCTACGTGGGGCAGTCACTACAGGAATGCCGATGACAACAGAGGCCAATGTCTCATCCCAGACAGTGAGGGTGGAGGCTGCCTCGTCATGACCCTGGCAAGAGTCAGCGAGGAAACACGCCAGTCCTAATCAAAAGTCATTCCAGATATCAGTCAGGTGCAAGTCCTAACCCGGGACTGACGGCCTAATAAATACTGATGTCGCGACGACAGAGGCACAGGAAGGAGCCTGCCCGATCTGAGAAAATGAGAGCTTTGCTTTTTGGAACAGAAATGTGTTCACATGATTCTCAATGCATTTAGCCAGCATTGATTCAGAACTGATGGGGTGCCAGGCACTGGGGGGTCATCTGAGGGCTCTAAATTTGAATTTTAAACAGCCTCTGCCCTCAGGAGGTGCAGAGAGTTAGAAATATGAAAACAACCAACTCTCCCAATATGTGATCAGTGCTACCCTAGCAGAAAGAATGGAGGTGTGGGCTCAGGAGAACAGAAAATCGAGGGACTTATTCTGTCTGGTAGGAGTCTCAAAAGGTTCTCCAAAGAAAGAAATATTTTGCACTAGATTGGCGTTGACTAGCCAGGCAGAGGTCTCATGGTACTAACAGTCTATTAAAAAGGAAAACACATGAAAGAAAGGAAAGAAATTTAGTTTCCTTTGAGCTTACTCTTCAAAACCCAAACCATGCTTATCACTTAAGTATATAACTTTTATCTATCAACACTCCTAAGCCTCAGGAAGTCAGTGATGGAGGTGAGGTCCCTGCAATGGGTGGTCTGGGAGAGCACCTCCCTCCAAAGGAAATTTTCTTTGTAGAAAGAAATGGTGGGAACAATAGTAGATCACCTATAGTTAGAGAGAAGTTTCTCCATGATTTCCACTCCTCAGATCAACAGCAGGCCTCACTTCTGTCAAGCTGGTTCATGTCAGGAAATGATGCCAGTTTTAGCACAAGTGGAAGGGAAGTGCCTTCAGCAGTGAAGTTTGCCTGCGACGGCTCAGTAATGGGGGTACTTAGATAATGCTCTCAAAATGCCAACAACTAAAAATTATTATTTGCCATTACAGTATAGACAGAGAGACATACAGTTTGGCTTACCCCCACAGGCACTGAAAAATTGATTTTAAAGACAGCAAGGCAAGAAAATAAGTGTTGAGCCTAACTCAGAGGTCCCCTGATGAGCCTTTGTGTTATTTCTCACTGTTTGTGCTGAGACAGGTTCTTCATTCAAACCTCAAGCCACACACAGATGGACTCCAAGTTCCTGGTCATATTAGGCTACCAAATTAACCTTTGCTGTTTTCTGACTTTTTTCCTATTTTTATCTTTCCCATTCCCCTTCCAAAAGTCATTAAAAGATGACTTTGGTGCTGAATTCTGCCTAGTAAGTGCTGGTTAGGATCTGAATGACAAGACATTCTGGTAATGGTGAATCAGAACTGGCAGCCTGCAGGGGGTGAATGATGTTTCATCTGCAGTAGGGAGTTATGTCTAGAGCAGAGGGGCCACAAGTGACCACACATGCTGCCCTTGGCACGTGCTGGGGCCCCTCAAAGGAGGTGAGTGATGGCCCACGCACTCCTCTGGGTGAAGACCTAAGAGACCAGTGTTAGGATTAAATAGACTTTTCTGTCACTACTAGCTGCGAGACCTTGGAAAAGTCTGTTTCCGCAGTCTGTCTGCCTTCCTCCTACAACAATCGCTGAATGTGGCACACTCAGTGCGAGGCTCAGAGAACAAAGTCCTCACCACGGGGTTGCTGGGAGGAGGCCTGAAACCGCTCAGCCCAAGTGCTATGTAAACCAAGTGGTATACAAATGCTAATCATCATTATTATCATGGATTCTGAGATCTCAGCTGCTCAGCAAGCTAATTTTGCCTAATCTTCCATGCCTAGGAAATGATTTTTAGAGGAGATAAGAGTCCAAGTGATAGGGTAATGAAGAAGGAAGCCACTTTTTCTAGTGGCTCGGATTTTGTTTGTGTGGGTTTTATAAGGACCAGTTGGAATTCTGTCACAGAGGTAAGGCCAGCATTTGAGTTTAAGAACAAATAACCCTGGGAAATATTTTTCCCTGTCCTAATAAGAGAGGGATAAGTGAGAAAACAATAAAAGCATGTTTTGAGTTCTTTTCTAGTATTACTATGAGTTGTAAATATTTTCCTGTGTCCTAGAAATAACTCCTCTGGTAACTATGACAAACAAGCAGGGAGGGAGGAAGGGTTCACCTTCGTGGAGGAGATACCCAGTGGGCAGAGTTCCTCACTGCCCAGTTTAGTCTTGATCCCCCCTTCACCCCATACACATTTATCCTGAAGGTTTCAAAGTTGGTGGAATATGATGTTATTTAGCATTGCTAGAGTCTGGTAGACCAATAAGAGAAACACTAGAAGAAATTCAGTAAAGCGACGTTAGAGATAGAAGGAACCGTAAAGGTTACATAGACCAAAGATTCCCCAGCTCCAGTCCAAACACCAGGACCATGGTCAAGTTTGTACAATGTAGTGTGTTTTTCCAAAAGCTAAATTATTTGGAATTTTTAGTTTGCTTTTTACATTTTATTGATTTTTGAATAAGTAATACTCAGACATGCATAGTGGTACACAATTAAAAGAATGCAAAATGGTACAAAGAGAAAGGTAAGGCTTTCTTCTACCTGAGCCCCGAGCCACCATTCCTATCTCTAATGCAGCCACTATTACAGCTGAACATGTTCTAAAGGTGAAGAGCTACTAAAAGCACAAAGACAGAATCTCAGAACAAAGAGAGACACTGGCAGAGTCTAACTACATCACCGAGGAATAAGGTGCCCAAAAAGTTGAGGGGACTTCATTCAAACTCTACTGATTCCTTCCAATTCAGTTCCACTCCTTCCCCCTCTCCCATCTCCCTTTCCTTTCTGAGGGTCTTCAGGAGCAGTCTCTCATCCAAGCTCCATGAAGACAGAGAGAAAAATGAGACCTCCAGACTGGTGAGTGATACCGTCCGGTCAAGAACTCCCCTATCCCTCTGTCTACATGTTGCTACCTAGGAACACACAGTTGTCCCAAATATCTAAGAGATAACATAGGAAATGTACAGATAAAAAGAAACAGAAAATAACAGCCTAGCTCCCCCTGGCTGGCTGATCCAATTTTGCACAGAGTAGGTGCTCTGCGAGTGAATGAAGTGTTGGTCACTCTGACTCCCTCCTGGATCCCACATTTTCCAGGATCATGTGTGTCCTTTATATTTCTCAGTCCCCAGAGGCCTGTCACCTGATTGCACTATGAACCAGGTGGGGAGGGACCACGTCTTCAGTTCTCCTGTACCCCTGGCTCGATAGCTATTACGATCTGGGGAACATACCTGATGGTTTAGTCAATTCATTCTTTCATTCTGCAAATATTTATTGAGACCCACTATGTGCTGAGCGTTGGTCCAGACACACAGACTGTCCCTTAGGGAGTTTGCATCCTATGGGGGAGACAGACAATAACCAAGTAAACAAATGCACTTAAAAAAAACAAACATAATTTCACACAGTTGCAAGAGCTTTGAAAAATATTAAGGAGACTGAGGGACTGGAGATGGGAATGGATGTTTCAGATCTGTGATCGAGAAAGGTTTGTCTGAGGAGAAGCAAAGACCAGCTAAGAGTCTTCCAGGAAAGGGAAATAGCAAGGGCCCAGGCACTGAGACAAGTGAGCTGGCATGTTAGAGGAATTGCATGAGGCCCATGTGGCTGGGGTGGTGTCAGCCTGGGGAGAGCATTCGAAGTTTGTGGCAAAGAGAGCTATTAGGGGCTTTTGCAGAGTCCCATGTTAATGCAGGCTGTAACATGGTGACAATGGCAAGAGCAAGAAAGCTAACCTGCTCACTTGCTCTCCTTATAAAGCCACCACAACCACGCCCATGACAACTCATGAAACCATCAACCCATTACCTCAATCACCTCTCAAAGGCCCCATCTTTCAAATACCATAACTGGATTTCCCACCCTCTTAACACTGTTACAGTGGTGATCAAGTTTCCAACATATGAACTTTGGGGGACACATCTGACCCACAGCAGGGCTGGATTATGCAGAGCCTCCCAGGTGTTCGTGACTGTTAAATGGGAAGTGCTAGCAAACCTAAGATAACTGTGGTGTCAGGGAAAGCCCAAAGCACACCAGTGCTGGCCTAGAAATGCAGTGTTCTAGCATCAACGCTGCCACCATTACCTGTGTCGCCCAAGACCCCCGTCTCCCCAAGTACAAAGTGGGGGTAATAATACTTATCACTGTAGAGTAGTCTAGAGGTTAAATGAGGTAACGTATGTGAAAGAAGATTGAGGAGACATTGCTATAGAATCATGATACAAGAATAAACTCCAAAAGCAGGTATATCCAAACTCAGCACAGAATAATTCTTTTGTACCCAAACCCTAAGCATTACACAGGATGGTTGACCAGTAAACCCTCTGGTTGTGGAATCGCTGCTGGATGCATTTGAGTAGTAAATTTGTTATTATTTCATGACTATATATACAAATACAGCTTATGTCCATTTCTCTTTTTTTCTCTTTGAATGGGCGGGAGCATATTAAGTAAAATTCAGTGATGAAAATGTTGAAGAAATTCTGACAGTAAACGGAAATTGATAATTTGTTTAAAATTGCACAAACACACACATCTTACTTTTTTTTTTTTTTTTTTTTTTTTGTGACCGGCCGCACAGTGCTCAGCCAGTGAGCGCACCGGCCATCCCTATATAGGATCCGAACCCGCGGCGGGAGCGCTGCTGCGCTCCCAGCGTCACACTCTCCCGAGTGCGCCACGGGGTCGGCCCACACATCTTACTTTTGAAGAAACAAAAGAAAAATCACCATTCAATGCCAAAAGAGGCCTAGGAAGGCAGGGTTGAGTTCACTTGTAAGAGCTTCAGGGACCTGACCCGTTGGCTGGGTTCTGGCTTTCCTGGAGGAGCCCCATTTTCCTTGCTCGTGATTCTGCATCTAACAGCTCCTGATGCAAAGGTAGTTGCAGGTGCTGGGTGGGTTTAGAGGTCCCCATCTCCCCTTTTCACCCCTTCCTCCTCCTTCTCACACTAGGCCTTTGGGCAGTAGCCTTCAGGCAAGGGGCTAGCGCAGGGGTCTCCCACCTAGCCCTCTGCCTCGCCCTCCACTCCCAGCTTTCCTCTATTCCAGGCTCCTGGGTCCGGTGGACACCAGCTCTGGGAGCATGAACACCCAGACCAGGGGTGGGGCCCCAGCTCGCCTGTGTCCAGAACTGCTTGTCCAAGTAGACTTCTGCTACTTGTCTGTCAAGCCAGAGACACTTAACAAGTATCTACTCCATGAGTAGTAAGTCCCTCATGACGCCAGGGGAGAGTGGGCACACCCATTCCATTTCCCGCTCACCCCCTTCCACACCCCACGAATCATACTCGCCCTTAACCCCAGCCAGCTGTCTCTCAGTGTCCTCCACTGGCCTGAGAGAGGTGTAGAAAAAGAGGAGCAGTAGAGTAAATCCCACCCCAGCTAGGAAAATACAGGCCCCAGAAGGCACTTAACAAACATGTGCTCCCTTTCTCCTTCTCTCTTGGTGACAGTGATGGATAAGGGCCCTCCGGGTGGGGAGTATTTTCATCTTCCATGAGAACGTGTCCTAAGACTCCAAGGCTTTTCTGTCTTCTGCCTTCACCAGCCTTCCAGCCCAACACTCAATCCTTCATGGAATACTCCTGAAACTTTAAAGGATCTGGCCAGCCCATAACCCAATGTGGCTGCATTCTTTAATTAATATTTATCGAGTGTTCCTATTAGGTGCCTGGCAAGCCCAGTGTGTTGTGTGTAGCTAAAATATCCATTTCCCTTCCTCTCCAAGAATGTACATTCCTGGACAACCAGGAACGTTAACATGCCGAGTAGAGGAACAGCACACTCCAACAACAGCAAGAATTGAGAGTTTGTGGGAGGACAGTGGCAGCACACAGGGGCCAGGAGACAGGAGCTTGAGTCCTGGGGTCACAGGCTGTGCCATCTCCAGCAGGTAGCATTGCTTCTCGGAGGCTGTGTCTACACTAATGTGATTGACAATATCACTCTGTCTGCCTGCCAGGGCTGGAGATGTCATAGAAACCAACTGAGATCATGTAAGTGATGCCCTTTTAAAAGTTTAATGAGAATGCCAGGTATTTCCTTTCGAATAAAATGTTTGATGCCTTTCTTGGAAAGCACAAAAATTGAACCAGGTTTAAAAGAATGGGATCCCGGGATATCAAGATCTGACAGATGTCAGTTGTGGCATCAGTTGATATTCCGAGGCTCTGGTCCAAACTGTGGACAAACTCCTTTCCCCTTTGGTAAGTATTAAATATGCTCATCTTCAATTCTATGTATGTGTATGTGCATGTAATACACATACACACACTAGGAGGGAGGCAGTCCTTTTGGGGTCCCTTTGCAATAACTTGGCAGTATATATCTGTGCATGTGCAATATGAGTAAGTTAGACTGTGAGTTACTATAAGCACAGAGTTAGTGTGCAAACTTCAGAATTTTAGTTTCATACATTCTTGGAGAACATGTAAATTGGTGTGATCTTTCTGGACAGCAGTAGACAATTAAAAGCAAGAGCCTCAAAAATGTTTCTATGGATAAACAAAATGTGGTATGTACATACAATGGTATGTTATTCCACCTCAAAAAAGGAGAGAAATTCTGACACATGCTACAACATGGATGAACCTTAAAGATATCATGCTAAGTGAAGTAAGCCGGTCACAGAAGGACAAATATTGTATGATTTCATTTATATGAGGTAGTCAGATTCATAGAACAGGAAGTAGAATATAGGTTACCAGGGACTGAGAGGAGAGGGGAATGGATAGTTACTGAAGATGAAAAAGTTCTGGAGATGTACACTGGTGATGGTTGCACAACGAAGTCAATGTACTTAATGACAATGAACTGTACATTTTAAAATGGCTAAAATGGTAAATTTTATGTTATATGCATTTTACCAGAATTTTTAAAAAATGTTCCTAATCTTCAACTCAGTAATCCATCTAGGAATCTACTCAAAGGACATAATCAGAGAAGAAGACAAATATGTTAGTACAGGATGTTGACTTAAGTCTTATTTTGAAAAACCTGGGAACCACTCAGGGCAAAGTAATAGTGGAATAAGTAAGTAGGTTATAGAATATCTGTGTTAGGAAACACCATGCAACCATTAAAAAGCTTGCTTTTGAAGAGTATGTAATGACATGGCAAAACGTTCATGACAAGCAAGATTCAAAGCCATCTATCCAGGGTGATCTCAATTTTGGATATGTACATACCGGTATGTCTGCAAGGAAAAAAAATCATAAGGAAACAAACCAGTGGTTATTTCTGGGTGGTAGGATTACACATGCATTTTTATGTTCTTCATATGTTTCCTAATGTTCTATGATGAGCATGTGTTAATTACTTTTATGTTGGGAAAAAATGGTAAGTCAATTTTAACAAGGCTGTAGCGCTTATGGAAGTGTCTTCTGATCCCAGCTGGATTTGCGTATGTTCAGGAAGTAGTTAGCACCCAGGCAGTGTTCCATAGCACATGCTTTCAATCAGCTCTCCTGTACGCTGGTTGTCTGCAAAGTACCTGGGACACAATGTGGACACTCGTTATAAATATTTGTGACTAGTAGACAATGTCCTAAAATACTTTATACTGCTGTGGAGCATCTACAGTTTTGTTGAAACTTTTGAGAAATACAGCAGCTGCCTGAAGATTATATGTCAGAAGAACTAAAGAAACAAAAAGTCTGATGTATATTTCACATTTGGAGAGGATGTAGTTGACAAGTATGATTCTTATGGGTTTAGCCAAAATGTCCAAAACAAAGTCTTCATTGCACCCTAAATAGAGGCATTAGAAGTTGACCAAACGAAACTATAACATACAATTGAAGAAAAGCTCCCATTTTCAATGGCAACCAAAAAGATAAAATATTTAGGAAAAACATTCAAAAAAATGTGCATGATCTATACAAACAAAACTTTCAAATACTAAAGAAGAGTTGAGAATACACTGTTCTTAGATAGGAAGATTGAATGTTGTACAGATGTTAATCCTCCTCTAATGTATAATTTAACTTTATCCCAATAGAAATATCCAAAGGATTTAAGCAAGGGATTGGCCAGGCCTATAGACAAAGTCTAAAGTTTAAATGAAGGGTAAATGCTTGGTAAAATTCAAAAAACAAGAGTGATGGACAGGGACTAGGCCAACCAAATATTAAAAGACACTATAATGCTTTATTAATTAAAGTAGTTACAAACTGACACATGCATAGAGAGAATCATGCAACAGAAATTGGTATAGATTTATATGTTTTTTTTCAAAGAACCAATTTATGACTTTAATTTCTAAATTATATGAGGAGACTTCAGACAGCTTGTGGGAAAATGGAATTAAAAGATAAAAATTAAAAAATAGAAAATGTATTTTTCAATATAAGCTCCATCAAGTTCAAGAAACTTTTTTTTTTTCTGGCACTTAGCCAGTGTGAGGATCCAAACCTGTGAACCTCATGTTACAAGGCTGAGCTCTAACCAATTGAGCTACCAGCCAGCCTTAAGAGACTTTTGTGAGCAATGATATCAACTATTTAGTCCATTTCTAAAGAACCGAGGGTCCTGGGAATTGAACCATGTCAATACAGTCTTTTTCACATTATTAACTGAAGAAAAATGGGTCCCCTTTAAAGATTTTTTAAGATGAGGAAACAAAAACAAGTCAAAAAGAGCCACATCAGGACTGTAAGGTGTATGCCTAATGATTTCCCATTGAAACTCTTGTAAAATTGGCCTTGTCTGATGAGAGAAATGAGCAGGAGCATTGTTGTAGTAGAGAAAGACTCTGGTAAGACTCTCCTGGGAGTTTTTCTGCTAAAGCTTTGGCTAACTTACTTAAAACACTCTCATAAATAAGCAGATGTTGTCATTCTTTGGCCCTCCAGAAAGTCAACAAGCAAAATGCCTTGAGCATCCCAAAAAACTGTTGCCATGACCTTTGTTCTTAACTGATCTACTTTTGCTTTGACTGGATCACTTCTACCTCTTGGTAGCCATGGCTTTGATTGTGCTTTGTTTTCAAGATTGTACTGGTAAAGCCATGTTTCATCTGCTGTTACAATTCTTTGAAGAAATGCTTCAGGATCTTGACCCTACTTGTTTAAAATTTCCATTGAAATCTCTGCTCCTGTCTGCAGCTGATTTGGGTTCAACAGTTTTGGCACCCATTGAGCAGAAAGTTTGCTCAACTGTAATTTTTCCATCAGAATTGTATAAGCTGAACCAATTGAAATGTCTAAGTGTTGGTTATTTTTTCTGCTGTTAATCATCGGTCCTCTTGAATTAGGGCATGAACATTAATTTTTTTCTCACAAATTGATGTAGATGATCTGCTGTTGAGAGCTCCGTCTTCAACCTCATCTCATCCCTTCTTAAAACGAGTTATCAGTATTTAAATTGCTGATTTCTTTGGGGCGTTGTCCCCACAAACTTTTTGTAAAGTATCAATGATTTCACCATTCTACTACCCAAGGTTCACCATCGATTTGATGTTTGTTCTTCCTTCAATTTGAGCAGAATTCATGTTGCTCTGATAGGGGCTCTTTTCAAACCGATATCTTATCCTTCTTAGCTCCTCCAACTAAATCCTGTTCAGATGTGTTATAACAAGTTAGTATTTTGGTGTAAAAAGCGTTTGAAATGCATGCATACTCCTTTCATTATATGCATTTTCCATGAACTTTTCGAAGACCCTTCTATGTCTATTTTGTTAATTTCTGTTCGTTTCTTTATTATTTTCTTCTTTCTTTACATGTAATACGCCTTTTTTCCTAACTAATCAAAAATATTTAGGTCATTGATTTTCAGCTCTTCTTGTATAATATAAGTGTGAGACTACACATTTCTCTTTCAGTATAACTTCAGCTGTAGCTGACACGTTTTGATATTTATATTTTCATTATCATTCAATTCAAAATATTTCTACTTTTGGGGGCTGGCCATTTAGCTCAGTTGGTTAGAGCACAGACTTATAACACAAAGGTCATGGGTTCAGATACCAGCCAGTCTGACAAAAAAAGAAAAAGAAAAAATTCTACTTTCTATTTGTCCCATGGGTTATTTAGAAGTGTATTGCTTAGTTTCCAAACATTTGAGGGATTTTCTAGCTATCTTTTTATATTTTATTTCACAGTACATAGTGTATTTTATTACACATGTATTTTATTTATCTATCATAGAGCTTAGCTGAGGGGGCAAGTCCAGGGAAGGGCACATACAGAAACAATGCATCGTCAGAATGCAGAAGGGTGGATCCCAGGAACTTCCAAGGCCAATAATTGGGTTTTGAATGATCAGTTGGTCTTGTATCGATAGAGAGGAAGCATGGAAAGTATTTCAAATCCCAGGAAATGGAGAGAGCTAAGTATCTCACCATGTTAGAAAAGCATTTGGATTATCATAGCTTTGTCTCTAACTCACTGAGAGATCTGGGTCCCATGATTCAGTCTTCATGGCCTAGTCAACTTATTTAATGTGATATTATCCAGGACCCTTATCAGATGTTTGGGTCACAGGTGATAAAAGTCTTTGACACTGACCACATTGCAGTAGCCAGAAGACTAGGCTCCATCCAGACCCTGGTGCCACCACTCACCTAGCCTTGTGCCCTTGGACACATCATTAAATCCCATTGGGTACCATTCCCACAGCTATCAAAAGGGATGTCAAAAGAGGCAGTGGTTAGAAGCACAAACTCTGGAGCCAGATACTTAGATTCAAATCTGGCTCTGCACCTTACTAGCATTGTACTTCAATATTCATATCTGTTAAATGGGTAGCAATAATGGCACATTCATCATAAGTTGTTCTGAGAATTAAATTAATTATTTTTTTATATACGTAAAAGACTTGAAAAAGTACCAGACACATAGTAGTGCTCTGTGTTAGTTGCAAAAGTAATAATCATCATCATTACTATTATTAATGAAATTGACCAACTCTTTTACTAAGAGGTAGATGTCTTCATTTAGAGTTAAAGATGTAATTTTAGACGATGAAATAAGACACTGGAAAGTCTCTTTCCTCAGGAATTGTGGATTCAGAGTTGTTAGAACATTAGAAATAATCAATGAGAGAGGTCATTCAGCCTGTTTGAAGACTTTCAGGAACTGTGAATTCCCTGCTTTCAAGGAAACCCTTGCTGGACTTTCTAGTTAAAAGGCTGACCCCAAACTGAGCTGACATTTGCCTGCTTCTAACTTCCACTTATCGATCCAACTCCTGCCGTCGGCAGCTACATAACAAATATAATCTACTTCCACCGGCCAGCCATTCTTGAAAACTTTTCCAATATACTCCTTCATTTTCTCTTCTACCAACTAAACATGCCCTGTTCTGTCAGGTGATTATCCCAGCACAGGATTTCCAGGTCTCTTCCATAATGGTCACCCTCCTCTGGGAAACCTCAATTGGTTGACATTCCTGTTGAAAGGTGACACCCAGATCAGTGTTTAGGTCTGAAATGTCCTAGGCATGAGTGATGACTGAGTGAATGAATGAATCCAGTCAACAACGTAATATGTGAGAATTATTATTTCCCTTGTGCTTTTATTAGTAGAGTCTCAGATTATATTATTGCTTCCAAGAGGAGCTTCTAGAGCTCATTGTCGTGAGGTGCAGGCATTCCTCCCCAGATCCGCTCCCTGCCTGGTGAGGCAAGGCTTCAGGACCAATTGACTGATGCCCACCTGCTCTAGGAACCTGCCGAATGAAGATATCACAACAGAAAAGCACATTAGGAAAAAGCACTCTAACCATGCAAAGAAAGAAGCTTGCCAGTGACCGACTCAGAAGGTCCTGTCTTTCCGGATAGACTGAGAGTTATTCGGGTGTTCATTAGTGCTGCTCAACAATTATTTCTGGTCCCATTCCCAGGTGAAAGACAGACATGCACTTCTCCGCCCCCGTGGAGTAGGTGTGGTCATGTGGCTTGCTTTAGCCAATGAAATGTGAGTGGAAGAGCCAATGCGCACTCCCCTCCCTTCAGCAATCAGGCGCACACAGACAAGAACCCCCCTCAGTGAGGACCACACAGAGCAGAGCCCTCCTGCCAACCCACGGTGGACCCGGAGCGTAAGTGGAAAATAAACCTCCGTTGCTGTACCTCTGGGAGAAAAAAGGGGGGTGGGTATGTCTACCTCTACCTGCCAAACAGACCTAATCACAGGTATCTTGGGAAACAGAAAATGGAACCCCAAGTAGATGGATCCACGGAGCCCAGAAAGAGGTCCGTACCCTGCCATTCCCAGGTGCGATCCTGGGAAAGCCACTTGGGCACCAGAAGAGGATATTTGATTAGATGATACTCCACTAAGCTTCTTTAAGTTTGTCAGATCACAGAAAAAGGCAATCTGAATTCAAGATATTACCATTGGGGGAAACTGGGTGAGGGGAACACAGGATCTTTCAGTAATATTTGTTACAAATACATGTGAATTTACAATGCTCTAAAGAAAAAAAAAAAAAAAGCTATAAAAAGTTAACATAAAAAAAGACACCTTAAAGTTGAACCCAGTTCTTAAGCACTGGTTTGTGAGTTTCATGGCATAATTCTCCAGGAGAGAAACTCCTCCAGATATCTCCATGGGGTTTCCTGGGTGTGGGGCAATTTCACTGTGTCCTTCATTCCTTTTCCCTCAGCTGGACTCAACTCTTCCCATCCCGACCTCTGAAGATATCGCTAGAAACCCAGTCGACTCCCAACAATGGCAAACCCAGAGTTCTCATTTTCTTGCTTAACTTAGCCAAAAAAGTTAAATATTAAAAAACAATTTTAATGTAATGTCACTATAGGTGTTTTTTCACAATATGAAAACTTTCAGAGAGTTGCAATTTGGATGTTAGAAAGAGAGTAAATTCAAAAAAAAATAAAATAAAATAAAAAAGACTTTGGACAAAAAAAAAGAAAAAAAAAAAGAAAGTAAATTCTGGTTGCTGTGCTTTAATGAAAGAAATTATGAAAAAAATAATTAAACTTAATTGAGGGAACAAAACTCATGGTCACAATGGCAGCCTGTTTGGTTTGGACTGTTAGAGGACACGACTGAGATAAGAACCTTTAGGCAGCCCATTAGCCAGGTGGCCTTGGGCAAGTTACTTTCTCTGGGCCTCAGGGTCCACTTCACTGGACCATACATCCTCTGAATGGCTCTTGGAGGTCAGAGTGTAAGACAGAGTCATGCGCAGACTCCACCCTCTGGCTCCAGTCTAGCCTCTCTCCCCCTTATCCATTACAGAACCACAGTCACCAGCATTTCCCCCACACCCTTATTTTCTAGGCACAAAACTCCACAATGGAATCTGAGGAATTAAATAGACGAAGACTAATCTAACTTAATGACAGGGCAACATTTTTGGTTGATCTACAGACAGTACAGTAGTTGAATATCCTCTTTAATGCCAGGTAAACTGAGGCACAGATGAATAAACGCTTGGTCTAAGGTCACCAGGTTGGTGCTGGTGCTGTCCTTTCTTGTGGTTCCCTCCCCCAAAACATGCCTGTGCCCAGACCTGCAGGCTCGTGAAGGGATTTTTACTTCTCCACTGAGCCATCCAGTGGGAAAGCCCTAGTTAGGGACCAGGAAATGCTAAATGGCCTGTTGTACCTATTTCAGGCCATTGGGCAAACTATTTGACCTCTCTAAATTTCCTGGGGGGAGAAGAAAAGGGTGTTGGTCTCTCCCAGCTCTAAAGTTTAATGCTTGCAATCAACTTATTTTATATGATGTATGAAGTTTTTATTAACATATAAATTACATATGTAAGAGTGCATGGATGATCAGTAAATAGCTTACTGAGTTTTCACAAACTGAATACACCAGAAAACCAGCTCTGCTATGGGTCAAATGTGTCCCCCAAAAGTTCATATGTTGAAAATTTAATCTCCCTTGTAACAGTGTTAAGAGGGTGGGAAACCCTATTATGGTAATTGAAAGGTGGAACCTTTGAGAGGTGATTAGATTGTAAGGACTGTACCCTTGTGAATGGATTGATCTATTGATGGTTTAATAGGTGGTCATGGGTGTGGCTCTGATGACTTTATAAGGAGAGCGAGTGAGTTTAGCTCATTCTTGCTCAGCCCATTCTTGCCATGTTATATGCCCTTTGTAGCTGTAAAAGGAGTTTACCCAGTTTCGTTAACTGTTATAAGCAACAGAAATGGATTAATTCAAGTTCACAGGTCAAAAAGCAGAACATCACCAGTACATAGAATCTACCTCCCTCATAACCTCCAGGTCACTCCTCAACAAGTGTCACCACTATTCTGACTCCTCATACCTGTACTTTTGCCTGTTTTTGAATTTTGTATGAATGGATCTCCACATTTTTTAATTTTCATATTCAACCAACTACAAATTTAAATTTGCATGCACAGGAATTTAAGGATGGAGTTGTTTTGGGATGGGGCAATTATAAGCTGCTTTATAATCCCACTATATTGATCATGAAGTGATTTAAAAACCAAATTGTTTTACTCTGATCAACTCACCAGCTCAGTCTCAGCAGTTTCTTTCTCAAGTCCCTTGGGTGCCATTGCTACCCCTTCCTCTTATCCTTAAAACATCTAAATCCTGTGATTATAAGACCCAAGCGAGATCAGCTTTTTTTTTTTTTAAACTTTTTCTTTTAGAATAGTTTTAGGTTTACAGAAAAATTGCAGGCAGTGCAGAGTTCCCGTATATCCCAGTCTGCACCTTAACTTACTATGATAACATTTATCACAATGCAGAAATTAACATTGATATATTACTATTAACTAAACTCCATACTTCATTGCAATTCAGCTAGTTTTTCCCTAACAGCCTTTTTCTCTTCCAGCGTCCATCCAGGACAACATATTACATTTAATCCTCTTGTCTGCTTAGGCTCCTCCGGGCTGTGACAGTTTCTCAGATCTCCCTTGTTTTTGATGACCTTGACAGTTTAAAGAGTACTGATCAGATATTTTGTAGGATGTCCCTCAGTTGGGTTTGTCTGATGTTTTTCTCATGGTTAGACTGGGGATGTGGGTTGTGGGGAAAAAGATCACAGATGTAGAGTGACATTCTCATCCTATTATATCAGGACGCATGCTATTAACATGGCTTAGCACTAATGATGTTAACCTTGAGCACCTGTCTCAGGTAGTATTTGCCAGGTTTCTCCACTGTAAAGCTACTCTCTCCCACCACCCCTTTCCATACCATACACTAAATGCAACCCACCCTCAAGGTGAGAGGGAGTTAAGCTCCACTTCCTTCATGGGAGATTATCTACATAAATTGTTTGGAATTATCTGTATGGGAGATTGTCTTTTCTCTCCTATTTATTTATTTATTCAATCATTTCTTTGTGTCAGTATGGATTCATTCATGGGCATTTATCTTATAATTTGGATTAAAATCCAATACTACTTTATTTATTTTGTTTCTTGAATTGTTCCAGCCTTTGCTCTCAGGAGCTTTCAGGTTGGTTCCTGAGTCCCTTTGACATACCCACATCCTTTTGATCTTCGAGCACTTCATTACTTTCTGGCATTACAAAATGCTCCAGGTCATCTTGAGTATTTCCTGCCCCGGCCCTAGAGACAACCATTTGTTCCAAGAGTAGACTGGCAGGTTTGGACCCAACTTTTCCCATCAAGAGGCAAACAGTCCTCATGGGGGAAAATAACCAAGCCTCAATATCTGGTGCAAGCCAGTCATTTGCAAACATCTTTAAATCTAGCTTGATGTTTTGTGGAGGCTACCCCTGATTCTGGTTTGTGTCTATGGTTAGAGTAGCTATGTCTTCACCTTCCTGCCTATTGTCCCTTCTCCCAATTGGCTTTCAGTTTGGTTGAGGCCACTTTCCTCACTCACTTTAAACTGTGATGTAGACACGCCCCAAATGAGTCAGGCTGAGGAGCTGGGAGAATAATTTAGAAAGGCCCTCCTCCTACAAGCCCTCTGACCTGCCAGCCTGGAAAACTACTAAATAAAGGTAGGTAAGTAGCCAGCAAGCTACACACAGACACACACACGCACACCACCCCAAAGGGAGAAGGCTGCAGAGCGAGGGCAATGGAGACGTTCTCCCTGAGAGTTAGTGTTCAAAGGGGAAAAGCAGGGAGGCACTTGGGCAATCCAGAAATGCAGGTCTGAGCTGGCCTGGGGTTTTAGCAAAGGAGGAGTGAGTTCTTCAGAACAGGGCCAATTAAAACCTTTTAAAGTAATCGTTCCCCAGCCTTCTTTCAAAGTTGAGCTCTAATCGCCTTCTCTTTTCATTCTAATTGCCACCACTCCATCCTTTTAAATGAAACCTTTTGCTTGTCCTCCCAGGTGCCCCTCACCCATCACGGAAATGCCAATACCCGTGGTTGCTGCTGGGGGGCGGTGGAAAGGGACCCTGACACTTGCTCTGTAACACAGAATCACTGTGCGCTCTGTCCCACTGTCACCCCCCACCCTACCCCCACAGAGCAGAGAGGAGGGGGAAGGAGACAGACAGGTTACCAGAGCACATGACCGGATAGTAAAGTTTCATGGCCTCACTACCACTGGCTGTCCACATTACTCAGTGGCTCGGTGCTATGATGGTCGGGTGGGCAGGACCTCCTGGGACAGGACCATAAACCGTTTATGGTTCCTGAAAGGTGACACACAGAGTTGACATCACGTGCTCACCTTCATTCTTCTCTCCCTCTATCAAAAGTCCCTCCTTTCATGTCCCTTTGGGGTACAGAGTCTCAAGGTTCCAAAGTGATGTGGGGAAATAAAGTTCTCAGTGGCATTTCCTCACGGTAATAGGGTACTCTATAATTAATGGAACTGCCCAGACCGTGAAGGTTACCTTGACCTTGTCTGAGTGATAAATATAACTGGAGTTAGGCGCAGAGCACACCATTCAGAAAAGCAAACTACTTTCGTCTTTTTTATTTTTAATGGCATCTCCATTTTGCATCTCCACACTATCAGAACATTTTAAGGAAGGAAAACCCAGCCTCTTGTCTCTTAAACCTGTGGACAGCTCGCCCAGTCACCCCTTCACCACGTCCACTTCCCTAATACTGGCAGAGAGGGGCAGCGATGTGCCCAGTCGCTCAGCCGGTTGGTGGCAGGGCTGTGACAGCAGCAACCCAGGCCTCCAGACGCGTCTCCGCGTCTAGGCGCTTCCCATAATGGAAGGCTTCGCTCCTTTAAAAGTTATTTTAGGGATTCCACAAGCCCACCACCTTCCCCCCAAAGTGGAAAATTTATGTAAACGAGTCAAAACAAAGCAACAGTTTCTTAATAAGTATGTTTGGAGTCACACGCCGGACTAAGCTGAGCCCGAATCAGGAGAGGGGATGCGGACTTAAAGGTTCCAGTGTCCTTCTCTATACAGCGAGACTATTTTTAAACATTTAGGGACGTGTTCAAGTCCAGCAGTCTACACCCCCACACCACCCCCGCAGGTTAGACAGGCGCGGTTCGCCCGGGTGACCCGGCCCCGCCATCCCCGCTGAGCACAAGGTGACAGGCGCGGCCGCGGCCTACTCCCAGGTCCCCCCCGCAACTGCGTCCCTTCCCCTCCCTCAGCCCCCACCTCCAGGTCCCACTAGGACGCTGGAGGCAGGGCCACGGGAGGCGGTGGTGTCCCCGGGACCCGGCCGGTGCGCGGGGCTGGCCAGCAGGCCCGGTTAGGAGACGGCGGTGTGGGAGAAGTGGGGGGACATTATTCGCGGGGGGTTCTGAGGAGGCAGAGCCGCCAAGGCTGGGGGCGGGGGGAGTCCTCCTGGAGGATTTTGCGGGGCGGGAGGAGACGCTCGCTGTTCCTCTGGAAGCGCGGCAGGAACCTCCGGGTTGGGGGTGGGGGATGGGGCTTCCGTCCCCCTTCCGGGCCGCGGGGGTCTGAGGCCCGTGGCCCGTGCCAAGTCAGACGCCGGCGTGCGCAGCCCGTGACTCAGCCGGTGGCGGCGGCGGTGCTGGCGACGCGAGGCCGGGCTCTCTGGCGCGCGCCCGGGAACCTGGAGGGCGGGGGACGGGGGGCGCCGGGGGCGCGCGGGCGGCGGGCGCGCGCGCGCAGCGGAGGCGCCGGGCGGGGACGAGGGCCCGGCCGTTCGCCGTCTGCCCGGCGCCGCGCTCCGAGCGCTCGCGCCGCCTCCCGGGGCGCCGCGCGGGTGACGCAGGTAGAAGTGGGGGCGGGGGCCACCCCGGGGCTCGGGTTCCAGTCGCCTGGCTTGGCCCGCAGCCCCGCGCTGCCGGCGGGCGGGCGGGCCCTGGGGAACCGGAGAAGGAGGTGTGCGAGGCGCGGGGCGCTGGGGCGGGAACCCGGCCGAGACAGCCTTGAGTCCCCGGTCCCCAGTCCCCCCCCCCCCCGGGCGGCCGAGTTCCCGCAGCTGCGCTCTGGGCGCCGCTGGAGGGAGCGGGGGCGCCCCGGCCAGGCGCCGAGGCGTGGTGGCCCGAGCGGGACGCGGGGAGGCGCGCCCGCGGCGGGGACTCGGGCCGGGCGGGGCGCGGACCGCACAGCCGCGGTGGCGGCGGCGGACCTGTAAACCTTAATGACAGCAATCTTGCCTGTCTGCGCCGCTGACTCACGCGGTGACCCAGCCTCCAGTCACCCGGCGGCCTCCCTCCCGCCCTCTGGCCTCAGTTTCCCCGGCCGCCGAACAATGAGGCCACTGTGTCGTTATTCATTCCTGAGAGCCCATTCACGCAGTGAGCACCGCCGCCTCCCCAGGGAAGGGACCGAGGCGTCCAGCTTTTAATTATCCCTGGTGGGGTCGGGGGCGGGGAAACCGAGCTGGGCTGGATGATTGAACACAGGGACTATTCCCAGGGCTGCTTAAGCTCTTTATTTTAAACCGTCCTTTCCACTTCGTTATGTTAAGTTTTACCCCTTCCTCTCCACTCTGGTGGGGCTGCTTGAAATGCAATGAAATGACTCACCACCTCGGTTTGGCAATGCGTGCTTTTCACAAATATCGCCTGTTTTATCAATTGACTCGCAACAAACTGAGCCCTTATTGCGGGCTGGACCCTGTGTGGTTAGTAGCACTGAAGCTGTAGCCGAGCAGGAGAAGGAGCCGGTTCTGGGGAGGCCCAGCCTGTCAGAGGAGCCACAGGGAATCCGTTCACTGGTTCTGTCCTTGTGTTGGAATAAAAAGGATCAAGCTACACGTAACGGTGGGTAAATCTCAAATGCATTATGCTGAGTGAAAGAACCCGGACAAAAGAATACACACCATATGACCCCCTTTATGTAAAACACTAGAAAGGACAAATGTAACCCTTCTTAGTCCACCAAAAGCATCAGCTCTGGGGGGGTGGGGGAGTGGGGGGGACGTGACTGAGGTGGGGACAAGGGAACTCTTTTCTGGGGGTGATGTAAATGTCCTGTATCTTGATTGAAGTGGTTATATGTATGTACACTTGTCAAAACTCATCAAACGCTAAACTTAAAATGGGAACATTTTATTGTTTGTAGATTACATCTCCATAAAGTTGACTGAGGCCATTAAGGTCTCAGAAACCAGAGGCTTGGCCAAGGTCCTACGGGCTAATCAACCTTTCGCATCATTCTTAACATTTGAAAATACATGGAGAGAAATAAAATAGTATATACCCCTATCACTTTGGGGATGGAAAGGGATTGAGGGAAGAGAAATGTTGATTATTGAGGGCTCTAAAGAGAAGACTTTACATATTTTATTTACTGAAATCTCACAAGCCTCAAATGTTATTGTTACTATTATTATCCCCATTTTACAATTGAGGAAACAAACTCAAAGAGATAAGTGACCTGCCCAGCCTCCCTAAACCTGTCCTGGCAGACGTCACTGAAAGGGACTGTCTCCATTTCTTAGTGGACTTATCTGACTTTATTGCTGTAAATGAGACACTGAGGTTTGAAGGTCAGGGTCACCAGGAAGGGCTTTGGAAGCAGAGGGGACCCTGTTAGAATCCTGTCCCTCCTCTTTGTCGCGGTGGGACCTGGGCCAAATTATCCTCTCTCAATCTGTGTCCAAGTTCTCCCCTGTGTAAAATGGAGCTGACACCTGCCTGGGGTATGGCTGTGAGGCGCTGAGAGTGCTTAGTGGGGCACCTGTAAGACATGCCCATTATGTAAGCTGTGCCACTGTGACCTTTGGCAATTCCCTTTGCTATAAGGGCCTCAGTGTCCTCATCCATAAAATGGGAGGGTGGGCTCTAAATCGCCTTCCACATTCTGATAGCCTGGAGTATTTGGAGGGGCAGCTGGGGAAAATCGAGTATCTTCTGGGAATCCAGGGCAAGTGCAGTTGCTGGAAGGAGGTGGCCCAGGGTCCCCACTCATGCAGAAACTAGGAGGTGAGGGATCTTCGGGGCTGTCTTCTAATCCATACCCTGTACCTGCACTGTAAAGGGGCAATTCCTCCACATGATTGCTGAGGGGTGGGCCGCAGCTTCTGCTGGAACATGTCTGGTTGGTGTGGGGCTTGCTGCCTTATGAGGCGGCCTCGTCCGCTGCTGGATAGCTTTGGTTTCCAGAACATCTTCCTTAGGGGACCCCAGCCTGTCCTTCCCAGTCTCTCCTCTGAGCTGTAGTCTTTCCTGACCAGGGCCTCAGGCTGACAGGATCCCTTGACCTCCTTGTGAACATTTTGCTCCCCCGGGTCCTCCTTTCAGTCTGTCCAGACCTTTCCCTCACCAATGAAGGAATAAGCCAGACTTCTGGAAGGAAAGCCTTTCATGAGCAGGAGAGCAGCTGTGATCTGCCTATGGGGACCAAAAGCACATTCTCGGCATGTGGTGGGACACATCAGCCATCACTCCCAGGTAGCAGAAGGCCTGGCTACTGTGACCTCTGAGGGATACCCCATGTTTCTGCTCCTAGGAAGGGGGACCCTCACACCTTGGCTTCCCACCCCTAAGTACTCAGAGGCCAGCTGGGGAGATTTTACAGAGAGCAGCACAAATTCACACACACGCGCACCCACACTACATACACACACAACCCCACACACACATCACACACACCCACACCACATACATACATCACAGGCCCACATTACACACACATCAAACACATACACCACACACATCACACACAACACGCACCCACACCACGTAACACAATCACAGATACACACCACACATATTCTGCACCCACCACACACCCTGTATACACACACAACCCCCCACTTGCACACCATATACACACAAGACCCCCTGCACACACCACACATACACCACCTCCCTCCCACACACACCCCAGAGACTCTCCTGCACAGTGCGTAGGTTGTGTCCTACACTAGGGTGTCCAGCTAAGGGGGTATGCAGCAGCCCCCAAGATCCTGGGGCAGACTGGGCACTCCCAAGGGAGGAAGGGCACCTCCTCATCTGCACAAAGGCGCTATCTGCACTGGCCATGGCAGGAGCATCCCTGGGAGCTGCAGGAGCCCAGAGGGGGTACCTGTAACCCTGACTGGGGGAGCAGTCAGGGAGAGCTTCGTGGAAGAGATGGCAGTATGCAAAAGCATACACCTGCACCTGTAACCGCTGTGACTCACGGCATGCTGAGCTCTGCCCTCTCTCACCATATAGGGAGGCCTTGGTGTAGGCTGGAGCCTGGTCTTGAGTCCCCAACCTTGGGAAAAGGTATCAAACTCAGCCTCAGTGTCCTTGTCTGGGAAATGAGAATTTTGACATTGTCCTTGCAAGAGAACAGTTGAGGTGGTATAGTGAGATGGGCGATGGAGCCAGACAAACTGTCTTCAACTCCCACCCTCTTCACTATGAACTGTTCAGCCTTGAGGAAGCTAGCTCATCTCTCTCTGACTGAGTGTCTTCATCTGTAACATGGCAGTCATAGCAGGAATTCCTTCACTGAGTGGTTTTCTTTCAATCTGGAAAGGGTTTATTTAGGTCAGTGTTTGGCACTTAGTGAAAACTATGTATACAGACTATATGGACATGCTTAGCAGTTCCTGGTACATACTAAGGCCTCACCTAACATGCCAGGATGAACATGGCCTTGATTATGTTTCTTCCTTCCTCTGGACTTTGACATCGTTACCTTTTAACTGTCTCAGAAGGGAGAGATGCCAGGCTGGGGCTGTGCTGCACCAAGACTTGCAGCCAGCCTGGGCCTTGGTCTGTAAAGGGGTGGAGCAGTGAGTGACAAGGAGGTGCCTTTGGTCAATAGGTGGGTGGCCAAAGGTGCTGGCCCCATGCCCATCTGCTCTCAGTTGGCACTGTCCCTGGGAAGATGTAATGCCACTCATGGTGATCTGATTGCCATCCTAACCTTTTCCTTGCCTGAATGCGGGCGCTCCTTGGCTTCAAGCAGATTTCCATTATCACTGCTATCTTCTCATTCATTTCATTTCCTTCTCCTCAAAGTAGATGTATAAACACAAAACATTATGGCCATTTTTTGAGCATTTAAGCATAAGTACCCTATGACCCAGCACTTATGATCCAGCAATTTCACTCCTGGGTTTATACCTAAGAGAAATAAAAACATATATCCTCATCTGGAACATGGGAGTCATAACACTAATGACTTGTACAGAAACTTGTACACAAATGTTCACAGCAGCATTATTTATAATAGCCAAAGAGTGGAAACAACCCATTATTCATTCACAGGTAAGTGGATGAACAACATGTGGTACATCCATACAATGAAATATTACTTGGCCGTAAAAAGGAGTGACATACTGATACTGCAACGTGGAAGGCTCCTAGCATGGATGAAAACATTATGCTAAGTGAAAGAAGCCAGATATAAAAAGCCACGTATCATAAGATTCCATTTATTTGAAATGTCCAGAATAGAGAAATCTGTACAGACAGAAAGTAGATTAATGGTTGCTTAGGGCTGGGGTGGAGGTGGAGGTGATAGGGCAGGGGATGGGAGAGTGATAGCTAAAGGGCATGGGGTTTCTTCTTGAAGTGATGAAAATGCTCTAAAATTGACCGTCGTGGTGGTTGCACATGTCTGTGAATATGCTAAAAACCATTCAATTTTATACTTTGAATGAATGAATTGTATGGTATGGGAATTATATCTCAATAAAGCTATTAAACAAACAAATAAGTACATAAGTGAATACATATGTACTTCTTTCTGCTCAGGGGACTGATGTAGCTTCCACGCCACGTGTGGTTCTGTCTTGGGGCTGGGGACAGAGCACTAACGCAGAGGCCAAGCGTGGAGTCTTCATGGTCTCCTCCAAGCACCTCTCCAAGCCCAGGGGCCTCCCACAGACCAGAGCGCCCCCTTCTCTTTCTCCTGTGACCTTATGCATATCACAGCTTACCTGACCTTCCTGTTCCCCTTCCCCCCCATCGCCAGCTGCCTGGGAGACACCTGCTCACTCGCTGTTCAGCGCCAGCTCACCCAACACCCCTCCATCGTGTCTTTCCCAGCCTGCCTCACCCAGAACTCCTTGCTTCTTATTGGGGTTCCCTGGTTTTTAGCTTGTTTAGTTATTATGGGGATTATGGCTATTTAGTTGTCTCTCCCCAGCTGAGAAGAATTTCCTTGAGACTGTCTCACATTTGGTTTGTTCTTGGAACTAACTAGGTGCTAAATAAATGCTTATTAAGTTGATTTGAACAAGTACTTGAACTGAACCAGGGGATCAAAACCTTCTACCTGAAATGGTCAACCCTTGACTCAGATATTATTATTAATTACTGATTCCCTACTTAAGTCCATTTTTTTAAGCCCCAAAAGTACTCAACGAACAAGATTGAATTGAAATCAAATCTATGCATTTTCTAAATGTGTTCCAGTTGAACTAGAATAAAATTAGAACAAGGTTTTCCAAGCTGAACATTTCCCAACATAAAGACTAGAAAGGTCTAAATGCCCTTTGGGGGACACCCCTTCCCCATCTCCTCCAGTCCTGAGGGCCCTGAGAACCTCAAGGTCTTCAGTCCTCTGAAGCTTGTCCTGGTCTCCCAGTGATTAACTCTCACAAGGAGCTGTAGTGACATGGGAGCTAAGGATGATTGTCCCCACTTTACAGATAGGAAACAGCCTGGTCAAGGTCCCACAGGCAGGCCCTGAGGCCGGAGCAACCTTGCAGCCCTGGCTCTGATCCACTCTGCTGCTTGCCTCCATGGCGGGAACGACATCTGCCAAGGAACTCCCATAAGATGTCACCATAAAAGGCTTATGTTGTTAGTCCTCTCTGGGGTATTTGCAGACAGTTCTTGGGGAATAGCTGTTTGCAGAAAGAGCTCACTAGTTACGGACTTTTTTTTTTTTAATCACACTTTCTATATTATAAGCTTTTGGTAGGAAAGCATCTGCCATTGGTTTTATATTTCTTGTGGGAGCCTCCGATGCCAGACCCACACCCTGGAGATTCTGATTCAGCAGATCTAATGCGGGGGAGGGGGTTCTGCATTTTGAACAAGCCTCTGAATGATTCTGCTGCTCTCTTAGCTTGAGAACCGTTGCCATTCAGCACTGAGTGCTGAGGAGGCATCCAAGATTTGCTTGTCAAAAAAGGAAAAACAGAAGAAGGAAGGTCCTGATAATCAAGTGTTTCACAAGATAATCTTTTTCTGCCCAGTATACAGTGGGTGCTTAATAACTGTTGTATGCACAATGAATGAATGCCTGTGGTAGTCCCGGGCAACAGGGCAGTGAGCAATTTCTCTGTGCAGACTGAGAGTCCCCATGGAGCCCCTCCAAGGTCACTGTGCTGTCCAGAAGCAATAGCCACTAGCCACATGTGGCTATTTAAATTAAAAAGAGTGAAAATAAAGATGAAGTTGCTCGGCTGCACTAGCCACATTTCAAGTGCTCAGTAGCCACGTGTGGCTAGTTGCTACTGTATTGGCCAGCACAAGCAGCATTTCTGCCATCGCAGAGAGTGCTACTGGATAGCGGCTGGTGGAGGTGTGCGTGGGATGGAGAGGAGGGATGGAAGAAGTTGAGAGAGGATGAGACGGGAGGATGAAAAGAAAGGGAAGCAGGAGCAAAGGTACCGAGATGGGAGAGTGAAGGGGCAGGGGGCCCTGGGGCCTGCTGGGCACCAGCCTGGGCTGGTCACAAATGCAGGCTGGGGGCAGGGCCCACTTCCTTCTGCCCCCAGCAATGCTTCAGGAGAGTGGAAGAGCTTGCTGGCTGCGGAGCTGTGTGCAGCAAAACCTCCACCCCAGCTCAGCTGCAGGAGAAATCTGGTATGCCGATAGAGGGTTTGTCCCTCTAAAGTCAGAGCTGAGTTCAGTTTTGAATATACATCTTTCTTGAATCTATCGCATACTCCCCTGGGCAGAGTTGAATGCTTTCCTGCTGACTTGTGGTCCCCTGTGTGAATCCTGTTATTTCCTCAGGCTTTGATACCCCATGACTACAGAGCGCTATGAAGGTGAGGCCCCCCTCATCCCTGTGCCACATACGCCAGACAGCTGAGTTGTGATCATTTTTCTTTTAACAGTTCTTTTGCCTCCTTTTACTTTTTATTCATGCATGGGTTTGGATATGAGCTCACACAGCCCGTTACAATTGTGCATAATGTACGAGTTCAAAAGTTTTGACTAAAGGCTTACCAGTAAATAAAGAGCTTTTATTTTAGAGCAGGGTTTTTAAACATCTATTTGGTGTCAGAAGTCTTTTCTATTTAAATCCTGGTTCTATTGGGGTATTTTAGATACATGAATTTTGGGCTAGTTGACATGTCGCCACCTGTATATATATACAGTTACTAAAGAGATTAAGTACTTGCCCCCAGAAGCTTATTTTAAGTTACCCATGACTACCCTGATTTTGAAAGTGGGGACCAAACTGTCTACAGTACCTCCTACCCCTCCTTCCTTTTTTTCTCCTTCCCAAAAAACAAGGGCTTTGAGATTCTCCTTCTGTACAAAGAGCCACCAATTCTGACTTTGAGGCCGCCGGAGAGAGCTTTGGGGAACAGGTAGCTCTACCAGAAAGGTGAACAGCTAACCCAAACCCCACAAGAGCCAGGCCAGGAGGACACTCCAGCCTCCAGTGCCCTGAGGAGTCAGTCAGATGCATTCTCAGAATCAGCCCTCTCAAGAATATCTGCACTTTTAAATAGGAACTTAGGGGAAAACAGGATTGAACTTAATGGAGTGACTCTCTGAGGGTAGAATATCCTGCCTGGGGCTTGAGTGGGCACCAAGGAAAAAATACTTACAGACTGAAGCCATGGTCCTCTGGCAGTCCAGCCAAGCCCTTGGAGGTGGCAGTGGCTAGAAGAGTGGACACAGCTCCAGACAGGACTCAGGCCCAGGCCCTGCAGCTCTGTGCTTTTCTTTCCCTTGGAAGACAAGAACCGTCCATTGTTTTTCCCCTGGACGTAGAGTGGGACAGGGGAAGACACATTAATTCACCCCCAACACACAACCTCCTCTGGAGCCTACCAGGCCCCCAGGGAGAGAGAGGATCTGGACAATGAATAGAAAGGAGAAAGAGGTCACATTCTTGCCCACCTTTGGGGTTAGGATGTTTCACACCCCAACATGAGCATCCAAATGCTTTCACCAGTAATCTGTAAGAAGTTGGGGATTTTCAGTTCCCAGGCCCTGATGGGGTTTAGAGTGCTCTCTTGCCTCTCTCCCATCTCCGTCTGGACCACCCACTCACTCATTGGGTGGGCCTTACCCTTCCTTTCCTCTTGGGTTCCTGTAAAAGCCCTCCCCCCACCCCCAGCATCAAATCCTACACTTCCTTCTTCCACCCCCAGAGGCACTGTGCGAGAAGGTCTGTCCTGTTTTGACTGGTGGCCCTGAGTATTTCCCGACCGTGGTTTCCCAGTGCACTTTCCCCAGTTATCCCGTCGCCGGGCCTGCAGAGCCCTTGGACGATAGCCCTCCACCCTGAGAACCTGGCTTTCCTACTTCAGAGTCCAGAATTTGTTTAAGGAGACATGAGGCAGAAGTGCGGGCACTAAGGGAGGGACCTAACCCCAAATATTATGTTTTACAAACAAGACAATCCAATCACTTCTGGCTCTGACTGAAAATAAATTGGCCTTTCTGCAGTTCTTTTCTTCTTCCTTCAACCGAATATGCTCTCTTCTGTTTTCCCCTCCACACCGGAAACTCTACTTATGATTTTTAAATGGACCTGACTGGGGAGAGGAAGCTGATTGGCCGGGAGAGAATTCCACACTCGGTCCTGGCCCACTGGGCCGAGTCAGTAGAACGGCCCCGGGCTCCCGGCTCCCGGCTCCCGGCAGCAGGAGACCGGACAAGCCACCAAGTATTTATTTTCTGTGGCTTCGCTCAGGCTTCAGCAGACAGAGTTTTTATTGAATCTGGCCCCAAAACTGCTGGGATTAGGATTTGCTTGGCTACTCAGAGAGAAATAAGTGTTCTCAGAAAAGAAAATAATTTGCCCTCTCCTGCCCTCCTCTTCGTCCCCCATTTCCACGGTCCCCACGCGGTTTTCTTGTTTAAAAGTTTTCCAACATTTTCTCATATGGAGGAAGAAAGTCGTGTTTTTCTGCAAACCCCAACATGCCCATCCTGGCCGCTCTGGACCTGTGGCCGGTGAGGTCTCGGGAGCTCCCTGCTACCCACCAGCCGGGCGCGGGGGAGGAGGGCCCACTTCAAACCCTGTACACCCCCAGGAAGGCTGGCCTCCCTGTGGCCTGCCCAGCCTCGAGGCCTTCAGCTCAGAGCTCAGAGCAGGCCCGAGGTTTGGGGGCCTCGGACCCCGTGGACACAGCTTCATGGATGCTGACAGTGAAGGGACGATGCTGATGGCCTTCCCAAGGTTGCAGGCCTTGCCCAGCAGGGCCAAGATCAGAACCAGGCAGAGCTGAGCTCCCGAGCTGGGGGTCAGGGTGTTCCTGAGGGACCCTGAGAAGTTGGTTACCAAGTGCCTTAGGCGGCTCCTGAGCTAACACCAAAAATAGGCTGTTTGGCTGCACCCGAGGCTCCATCTCGGCCCAGATCATGTATCCTGAGAAGGTTTCTCATGGCCCCTCAGGCTGCTTGGGGCTGTGAATAGGGAGAGGACTCAGCCCCCGAATATCAAGGGGCATTTCATCCACAGCTACCCTGAAGCCAGCTGAGGAGGCCAGGCCCTGATCCAAGGCACTGAGGGGCCAGGGTGGGTGGGACCCTAGTCCCTGTCTGAGCCCCAACCCATTTGCTCTCTGCTTTCTCAGGCTCGCTGTGTATGACATATTTGCTCTTAAGACCCCATCTAGGAACCAGGTGGGCTAACTTCATTCATCTACTCACTCAACAAACACCTGTAAACAAATGGAATAGCTCTGAGGAGACTAGTGCATTGGGGTCCTTGGGGTCTGTGGCCTGACTACTACTGCCTTGGGCTCTTGCAAACTGGAGACAGGAGGTGCTCAGGGGAAAGAATTAGAGCACTACCCAAATGCATGCCTCTGCCCCGGCTATGTCTGGAAGACGCAGACTGGGGGGCATAGGGAACCTTTGCAGAGAGGTGGGATTGGTTGCACGTGGTGGCCAGGCCTAGGTCAGCCTTTGGCTGGTAGGGAGAGGGACAGCCTCTCTGGAGAGAGGGACAGATCCAGGAATTGAGGTGAGGCTGGATGAATGTTGCCTCTGTAGAGGAAAGAGAATCCCCTGCCTTGCATGCTGCGTGGACCAACTGATGTGGGACCTCTCGGGACATGGGCTGTGGCATCTGTCCAAAGATTTGTTACATGGACAAAACCCAGCCGTGCTGGGTCTGGCGGTTTGTTCATCTGTTTCCTTGTCCTGAACTCGAACAACTGTCTGTGCTTTGGGAGGAGGAGCCGTCTTATCGCTGGGGTTTATTGCGGGGCTATTAATAATGTGTGCGCCCCTGCTCCAGGGTAGGGGAGATAGGCTGGGGCCAGCCAGCCCAGGCCCCAGAGCCCCTTCCTCCTGGTCCTGCCAAATTCCTCAGAGCCCAGTGGATAAGATTAGTGGTTTCTACTTCCCAAAGGTCCTGGCCTCGAATTCTTATTCAGCTCCAGCCTCACCGAACCCTGGTGAGGGCCAAGCCAGCCTGTGAGGGCTGGGAGCTGAAGACACCAGTGAGGAACCAGGGCTGGGGCAGGGAGAAGTCCCCCTTCAGAAGGGACATGATTCCTGAATTCTTGGCACCACTCTGCAGAGCCCCCTGTCCCCGCTCCCAGGCCTCTGTTACTTTCCATTTTCACAATTCTAAAAATTCTAAAAGTGAACGCCTGGGTGCTCACCCCTATAGCAATGGGCAGGAAAGAGAGAGGGGGAGGAAAGCCAGGCTGGACACAGCTCAAGAGGCCCTGCCCTGTCCTAGGCCTCCTTCCTGTCCCTGCTCCATGTGACCCCACATCCCAACAGCCAGACTGGTGGGGCTCAGCCTCATGGCTGGCTGCCTCTGTGCCAGTGCATACCCGGGGCTGCTGCCCCCACCGGCCTTCATACACCCTCTGCCTGCCTCAGGGCTCACCCAGACCTGACGTGTCCCCTCCCCAGGTCCAGTCTGAGGCTTGGCCCAGACGCTGCTCCCTCGAGGCATTTGGTTTTTTCATGTGTGCAAGAGGAGTCCCCACAACCCAGCCACACACTCAAAGAGGGAGGCAGAGCACACAGTCAGTGCTCAATAGTTGTCCACTGTTGAGTGACTTCTGCAGTGCATTTCAAATTCCACGGGAGCAGGCGTCTGGAGCCCTGGATTCTAGAAGTGACCCACCCGCCGGGTGCCGCGTGACCTTGCGAGAGTCACCTCACCTCTGGGCTGCAGCGTTCTCATCCCCTACTCCAGAAGGCGATTAGATTAGCCTGTCTGTGCAGAACCTGTTACGAATGAGGCCAGCCAGAGCTCAGTAGGTCACATCAGGGTCAAGTTACTCCAGGAGTTCATCTCTGGAGGGGAGCTGGGGCCACCCTGCCTTGAAGCTGCACAGGATCCTGATCCAGTCTTCAGACAGGACTGTTTCATTCCTGACTCCCAGCTGACAGCGTCTCTCCTGGCCTCCCAAAAGCTCTTCTCCAGGAAGAAGGAGACCACGTTGACTCTGACCTTTCCCCCCTTTTTCCTGAGCCCCAACCTGCCAAGGCTGGGACCTCCCACTTAGAGCGAAAGTACAGGCCCTGAACTCGGTGGCCCCCATGGGCTTTATGCTCTGACTTAAGGCAAGGACAGATTTAGACAGAGAGGCCTTCACATGGTCCTTCACCTCTCTGATGCTGGAGAGGGGCTTCTGGTTGATAAGTGGCTGTCCACAGGCTCTGACCTTCATGAGCACAGAGCGCCTGGGGGTGACCACTCAGGAGCCCAACCCGGGTGGTTTTCTAGAAGTGCTGGGGTTGCCCGGAGTCCTCCCCAGTGGCAGGGGAGCAAGGAACCTGGTGGATTTTGCCAGGTTAAGACATGGGGCTGGGAGTGGGGTGAGGATGGCCCTTCCTGGAGTAAAATGCCACCCAGGGCCTTTGGGGTTTGGAGCAAGAAGGAAGCGCCATATTGGAAAGGGAGTAGACCATGTGGTGTAGCTTTCTCTGCCCCTCCAGGGTCAGCCCCTTCTTGGGGGTTCTGTTGTCGCAATCACTGCTGCTAAAATGTGCAGAGTCCCACACCTGAACTCTTCTCTCCGTAGACTGGTGGTTTTCAACCCTGGAAGGGCTGAATACCTGGGGGACTTTGACAAACACTGGTGTCCAGGTCTGCCACAGAGACTCTGAGTTCATTGGTCTGGGGTGCAGCCTGGTCGAGACCGCTGCCTGAGGGCCTAACCTGTCTTCAGGTGATGAGCACCCTCTCCAACACACCTTCCTCCACCTCCAGTACCTGAGCTGCTTCCTTCCTCCAGCTAACCCAGGAAGTGTTGACATGCTTGGACTCTCCTGCAGGTGAGGGGCAGCCACCTTACCTGGCACCTGGTGCAGGCCCACAGTAAAATAGCATCTTCTGCTCAGGTGAGAGTAAAGACTCGCCGCACACCTGCCCCCCTCCTGTCCCCTGTTCAGCACCGGCTGGACAGCTCCACTGGGCAGGAGGAAGTGTGGGTGGTGGCGGTCACAGCCGCTGGAAAGGGCAGCTCTGCAGGCCAGGCCAGACCGGCTGTCCACTTTTCCAGTGAACGGGCCTTTCTGTGGCCTCCAGCCTCACCTTGCTGTCACCTGGTGGCCACTTTTGAGGCCCTCTCTAGGTGATATTAGAGCTATGGAACGTTCCCTTCTCTGGCTCCTGCCTTGGCTTCCAGAATCCCCCATCACTCCCCTGTTTCTCCTCTCCTTGGACTCCTAGGGCTCCCCTGCCACTTACCCCAAATGTGGGGTTCCCTAGGGGCACTCCTCAGCCCTGTCCTCACTCCACACTCTCCCAGGAGTGACTTGATCCAAACCACAGCTTCAAATGCTGTCCATGCCTGAGGACCTAACTCTCATGTCCTGCCTGGGCCTCCTTCTGAGTTCCAGACCCCTGCATCCAGCAGCTTGCTGAACCTCTCCCCTGTGTGCTCTACAGACACACCCCGCAAACCAGACACCCCCAAACTGCTCCTCCTCTGGTTTCCTATCTCAGAAATGACTGCTTCATCCAACAAATTGCCTCCACCTTATCCTTGACTCTTCCTGCCCCCAACTCCTACTGACCTCACCCGGTTATTCCAGCACCTACATACGTCTCCATTTTGCCTACTTCTCTCCACTTCCCTCCACTAGCCTGGTCCTGGCCACTCTCATTTCTCACCCAGACCACTTCAATTATCTCTTAACTGAGTTTCCTGCTTCCCTTCTCGTCCCTCTTTAAACCTTTCTCCATACGGCAACCACTGGGAAGTTTGAAATATGGAAGCTTGGATATGCCACCTCTCTGCCTAATATCTCCCATGGCTCCAGCTGCTCTTAGGACAAAGTCCTCTTCAAGGAGGCTGAGCCTGCCTTCACCCCTGGCCCTTGTGTGCCCTCATCTCCTCTCCCCACCCCTTCACCCACATTCCAGCCATTCTGTCTCCCTAGAGTTTCCCAACACACTAGGGTTGACGGTTCAGAGATGTCCCACCTGCTCTGGAATACCCTTCCCCCTGCATCCAGCAAACTCCTATCCATTCCTCAAAACACCACTGGAATGCCACTTCCCCTGGGAAGACTTCCAGGACCTCTCAGTCTGTGTGCAGGAGTGACTTGGAACGTGTGTTGGCGTTACAGTGGGGAGCACAACCCCTGCTCTGGCTTTCCAGGCCATGACTCTTCCTTTTGCCATGACCACAGGGAATTCTGAGCCCTGTGGGGGGATTACGGAATGTTCAGATGACAGGAGAGAGATCATCACATGTCCTTGCATTAACGGAGTGCAGTGGGCAGCCTGCACTGGGTGGGACTTTTCAGTGGGGACTTATCAGACTTTTGTGGCATGCAGCTGTTAGAGCCTGCAGTGTGAGCTTTGCCCACGTGTCTCCGGGAAGAGCGTGGTCAGGGGCCTTCTCCAGCACAGGCCTGCCACGACGAGGGAGCTTTCTGGCAGGATGGTCATGTTCTGACCATCTTGCTGGGGCCTGGGTTACACAATCTATTCATTTCTCAAAACTCAGTGAATTCACACTTAAGATTTGCGCATTTCATTGTACATATATTTTATATTGAGAGAAAACACACATTAAACAAATGTTGAACTCTGGTTAATGATATGCATGCTGAAGTATCTAGAGGCCCCCAAAGTGAGCTGGTGGACAGAAAGAGAGAATCTTCAGGGCCAGCATTTCAGCCGCAGGCCCAGAACAGAAGCCACTTTTATGAATGAAGCATCTGAAATTGAAGGCTGCCAAGACGAAGACGGAGCGGTGGCACGCTGCTTCCTGGGCCCCCAGAGAGAAGAGCTCGCTCGGTGGAAGACAGCCTGCCAGGCCCGCTCCTCCACCGCCCGTCCTCCCTGCCCCTCGGCTTGGAAGGGTCTCGCTTTTGCCCCGCTCCCCCATCTCTTCCCGAGCTGCCTTCTGTAAAGTGATCTTTCTATATTTACTTAAACTTCTATTTAAAGAGGAATTCCTCATAATTACTCAGCTGCAGAGAGCTGACACTGTTTGGCTCTGTTTATTTAGTTTCTCTTAGTGATTGGCAAAATGTCCTCAGTGGCTTTCAAGAGCAGATATAGACGAATGACCTGCTGGTCATAAAATAAAGTATGATGTTCTTTTCTGTCCTCATGGGAGATGGCATGTGGAGGGGACGTGCCTCACCATCCCATCCCACAAAAATGCTAAATCCAGTCATTTCTGAGTCAGATTCCTGAAGCGGCTTTATCATTTTTGAACGGCACGTATTGTTTGGACATGAATGTGTATGTGCAGCTTGTGTGTGTTCAGCCCACACAGCTATAACACACTTCACATGCACACATGGGCATCCACACCCACACACAACCTCACAAACAGCAAAGGGCAGACGTGCCATCAAAGGGATGAGCAGGGATTAATACATCTATTTTTTCTTCAAAAAACATTTAATTGATACTTGGCATCTAGTCCAGTAGTGAAACCAAAATAGCAAGTTATTTATGTAGAAATAATTCCCAAGTCTTCCTTCTCCCGAACCCCTTTACCCCTCCACCCCACACAACGACCCTAGAGAACATTCAGGGAAAACCCTGCTATGACAACCACAGTGGGAAGAGTTGTGCTGGATATTATTTGTAAAAATGCAGCCAGCAGCTGGACTCAGAGATGGTTGGCAATTTGGGGATTTTCAGGGGAATGCTTTTGTGCCTCTTACTCTCCAGTTAATCCCGATGAGTTTGAAAGCATGCAGGAATCAGGGACAATTGTCATGCCTCCTAAAAAGTGACCCAACCCCCCTAACCCACCCCAGCTGACTCCTCGGGATTGCAGCATTCCTCAGAGCCCTCTACCGCCTTCCCACGAACTGTCTCTCAGATTGCTTTGTGGGAGTGCGGTGGCCTTCTGCAGTCAGACTGTGTCCCTGTGAGCCCCTGCCATGTCCCCACGTCACCTGGTACACGGGTGGGGACCAGTGCAGGGCAGGTGGTGGCAGCATGCGCTTATTGTCAATTCCGTGGTCTGCGCTAACACAGCGCAGCTCGGGAACCCAACTGCTGTCTGTGATGTAGACCAAGGGCCCTTCCTGGAAACCTTCTTGCTGTCTGGCCCAGACCGCAGATGGTGGGAGACGCCATGAGACTGCAGGCATGGCCTTCCTTTCCGAACCCACCACCCCTCTCCCCAGAGCTGCTGAGCAGACCAAAAAGGCAGGACACTGGGCAGACAGCCATGCCTGCCAGGCACTGGACCACGGATGAGCAGAGCAGCAAGTGCCATGTGAGCCATCGGTTCCTTCACTGCGAGCACCACTGGCAGGGCTTCCTCTGAGTCCCAGGCCATCATCTAGTTTGTGAGGGACCCATCTTTCACTTCCTGCTTATGCAGTGACCTCGCTTCTCTCAAAACCAAGAGGATCCTTTCTATAAAAGAGGTTGGATGAATAAAGACAGGACGAGAAGAGAGGATCGCCCCCCATTCCTACAGTAAGCTGTCCTCAGACACAGACAGCCCTGGGGGACACCCTTCCAAGCCAACCCAACCAGAGACCCTTTGGCTCTTACCCCCTCAAAGTGTCCACAGCCCCCTCAACACCCACTTCTCTCAAAGGCGTGCTAAAATGCAGATGTGAATGGACCCACTAAACCATTTTCAGCTGTTAAAATGAATTAGTATAGTCATTTAACAAGCATTTACTGAGCAGCTACTATCTTCCAGGAGCTCTGCCTAAGTGGCAGTAAACAAACAAGGTGGATTCCTACCTTCATGGAGCTTACAGTCTAGTATAAAGTTCTCCGAACTTTGGGTGTATCAGAATCAGCCTACGGACTTGTTAACACACATAATACTGGACCCCCGCCCCAGGGATAGAATTCAGTTAGTGTCTGGGGTGGGACCTGAGAATTTGCTTATCTACAAATTTCCCAGGTAAGGCTCATGATGCTGGTCTAGGGGCCACTTTTTGAAAGTCATGGGTCTAGCAAATCCCCACAGGAACAGGACCTAGGGTAGTGATTTTTAAGGAAAAAAATGGTGATCCAGGAAAGCAAAAGAGTGCCTAACAGGTCAGTAGCACATGGCCTGTGGACCCTCAGAACATCAGGGCCTTGAAATTTTGTCTGAAAAGCTGCAGGACTAGATGATCTCTAAGGTTCTTTCTAGGCACATTTTCTGGAGGGTGGGTGAATTGGTAGGAGGTGGGGGTGGCATTTCAGGAAGTGGGTCTGTGAGCAAAGGCAGGAAGGCTGGGTGAGGAATCTGGAAACCACTGGGGCTGGACCGGTGTTGGAGAAGAAGAGGCTCTGAGGTTTGTCCTGGCTTCAGCCTCCTCCTGCTGGACACCCACGTTCCCTCCCTCTCCCCCAGACACTGCTACAGCCTGGACGGGCGAGAAGGGCAGGCAGGGGCCAGAGAGACCTGGAGACTTTGCTGCCCACAACACCTACAGTTTTAGAATCTGGAGAGCAGATGCTTCTCCTCGCTAAGCAACTCCTGAAACAAACAGTTTGCTTCAGGGCTTTCTTTTTTGAAGCAGACTTTGTTGTTGGGGTGGGGAGATGTATGTATAGATAAGCTTCTCAAAGTGATGACATCACAAGAATAATAAAAAATGCCACCTTGCACTCTGTGTCTTTCACCTCTGAGGTATGTTTTCAAAATACTCACAGGTCAATTCCCTTTATCACCAGCTCCAGGGGCTGGGGGTGGAAGCAGGCAAGGGTGCCTGCGGACCAACAGGAGACTCTGCTGGTGACTCGGAGGGGGCAGGGCACATCACCTTACCTCTCAGAGCCTCAGTTTCCCCATCTTTAAGTGGACCGAGCTCGGTGGTTTTTAAGTTCCCTGTCTGTTCCCAAGTATATACATGAAACTGATTTTAACTGGGTGTTTGACCAAAGCTTTGGTCCCTGGAATTTTCATTGCAGTGGTGTTTATTGTATGTGAATTTGACTTGGATACTCATAAATAGAACTTTTTCTTTTGGTATGGTAAGGGGCCAAGGGCTGCTGCAGGTTTTCAGGGGCCCTGAAGCTTACACAATTTGTGAGGGGTTCTCATTAGAAAAATAATACAGAACTCCTGATCAAAATGGGGTGCAGGGTCCTGGTAGGGGCTGGGCTGTGCTGCATGCTGGTGTGCAGGGTTTCTGGCTCCCCAGTGGAGCCTCTGTGTGTGGTTAAAGACCTGTAGCCATCCTGGACAAATATCTGTTTAGGGAGTATAGGAGACCCTTGAGACTGTCACAGGCTTGAGCTGGCACTTTGCAAACCTGAGTGTCTCGCGCACCCATTCTGTCCTGGCCCGTGTTTTGGCCTTGACACTGTGTTGCCTGGCAACTATGTATCCTATAGGAATTCACACTCCTTCTTCCAGGCAGACACATTTAATTTCAGACCCAGAGTGCTCAGTGACGCGGGCTGTCACCAGCCTGAGTCCTCACAGAAATAGCCTGAAGCACTGAGTCAAAAGTAGCTGGAGGAACTTATCCCCACATTTGATCTTATTCCCCTAAAATAGCTTGGTCCTGTTTACAGGGCTGCTCCGAGAGGGTACGCAGGAGCCTGGCTGTGCTCATGGCTTCCTCCCTCCTGCTGGGTGTCTGCCTTTTTGTGGCCATCACCAGAGACATCCGCAGTGACTCAGGGCCTGAACATGACGTAACATCCTTGGCTCCTGGGTGGGGTGATGGGGAACGGGTGACAGCCTTGGAATTCCAGGCGGGACCCTGGGTGCCTGCCTGTCAGTTCTTGACCAAGGTCAGGTGCAGCTGAGAGCCCCAGGGGCAGAGGCTACAGAGGGCATCCTGGGCCCTGGGCTGCAACTCCCACCGACAACGGGCCTAGTCTTTGCCGCCATGGGGGCGCACATCTGTCCCATTCCCTAGAGCAGTGGTTGTCAACCATGGCTGTGTGCAGCAGTCACCTAGGGAGCTTTAAAAAATACTGATTCTGATGTAACCATGAGATTCTAATGTGCAGCCAGGGTTGAGAGCCAAGGGACTCCTGCCCAGTGTCCCCTCCCCAACCAGCTGCTGAGCCTTTCCCTTTTGGTGAGCATCTCTGGGGCCCCAGGCCCCTCTGGGTTCTGACTTCCCTCTTCCGACTTGAGCAGAGAGGCTTGACCTGCCAGGAGTCAACAGTCTGCAGGCCCCAAGATCCTCAGTCAGGCATCCGGTCTTAGCCACAGGCCTACTGTGTGCCCTGCCCAGGGCCAGGCACCCCTGCATGCCCTCTAGGGGCCTGGCAGGGCTAAGACCCCTCAAGATGCCATGGGATGCTGGACCAGGACTGGGGTGGGAGAAGGTGGTGGCCGATGAGAATAGAGGTGAGCTGGTTGTTGGGCTTTGGAAATATAATAAAGGCAGTGTGTGTATTGGTAAAAATAGAGCACTGAGCTCACAAACAAACACAGGCTACCAACTAAAATAAGACTTTATAATGTGTTCATTGGTCAGTTTTTTTATTTTTTATTTGAAATTGTGGTAAAAAAAACACATAATATAAAATTTACCCTCATAACTGTTTTTAAGTGTACAGTTCTGTAGTGTCGACTATATTCACATTGTTGTGAAGAGATCTCCAGAACTTTTTCATCTCCCAAAAGTGCAACTCCGTGCCCATTAAACAACAGCTCTGCCTTGCCCCTCTCCCCAGCCCTCAGCAACCATCATTCTACTTTCTGCTTCTGTGACTGTGACTTCTCTAGATAGTTCATACAGGTGGAATCATACAGTATTTGTCCTTTTGTGACTGACCTATTTCACTCAGCATAGTGTCCTCAAGGTTCGTCCATGTAGTAGCATGTGACAGGATTTCCTTCTTTTTTTAAGGCTGAATAACATAGGCCACATTTTCTTCAACCATTTATCCACTGATGAGCTTCCGTTTGCCTCCCCTTTTTGGCTATCATAAATAACGTTGCTATGAACGCGGGTGTAGTGGATTGAATTATGTCCCCCCAAAACTCACTGAAGCTTGAATTGTGCCCCTAAGTTTTATGTATTAGAAACTTGGCCCCCACTGTGACTGTTAAGAGAGTGGGAAATCCTATCATGGTCATTGAAAGGTGGGGCCTTGAAGAGGTGATTGGATTGTAGGACCATACTGTAGTGAATGGATTAACAATGGTGGTCAGGGGCGTGATTCTGAGGGCTTTAAAAGAAGAGAGTCTTTCTTTCTGTTCTCTCTGCTTCCACCATCTTGCAATGTGAGACCCCTGAGTCACTGTCGCCACCACCAGGTGGTCTTTGGACTTCCCAGCCTCAGAAGCCATAAGCAATAATTTTTTCTTTTTAATAAATCACCCAGTTTCAGGTATTTTGTTATAAGCAACAGAAACGGACTGACACAACAGGTGTACAAATATCTCTTTGAGACCCTGCTTTCAGAAGTAGGATTGCTTGATCATATGGTATTCCTATTTTTAGTATTTTGAGAAACTGCCACACCATTTTCCACAGCAGCTGCACCATTTTATACTCCCACCAGCAGTGCACGGGGGTCCCAGTGTCTCCACATCTTCACCAACACTTGTTATTTTGGGTTTTTTTTTTTATACTAGCCATCCTAATAGGTAGTATCTCACTGTAGTTTTGAGTTTTAATTTGCATTTCCCTAATGATTAGTGATGTTGAACATCTTTCCATGTGCTTTTTGCCATTTGTATATCTTCTTTGAAAAAATGTCTATTAAGATTTTTTGCCCATTTAAAAATCTGGTTATGTTTTTTGTCATTGAGTTGTAAGAGGTCTTTATATATGCTGGATATTACCCTCTTATGAGATATATGATTTGCAATTATTTTCTCCCATTCAATAGTTTGCCCTTCTCTCTCTTGATTGTTTTCTTTAGTGGGTAGATCATCAGTCAATCTTTAGGTACAAATGGAGCTAGCCAAATAATTAAACAGTATAAAAGAATCAATTAATTGTTAAATGCATTGCCTGTAATAAAATTCAGACCTCAAAATTGAGATAAAAATCAAATTAACATCATACCCAGCAATTAATTCTATCATTAATTCTAAATTTACAACTGTAAATTTGTAGTAAATTTTTTTTTTGCAGCTGACCAGTACAGAGATTGAACTCTGGACCTTGGTGTTATCAGCACCATGCTCTAACCAACTGAGCTAACTGGCCAGCCCCTTAAATTTCTTATTATTTATTTATTTATTCACTTCAATCATCGCTGGCTGGTAAGTGGATTATAGTCAATTTTTTTAAAAAGAAGTTGGTTGTTGGGACCGTTCTCCAAGGTTTTTCCCAAACCTCACATGGAGTCACATAAGCCCCTACCATCCAGAGAAGCAAGACCAGGGTTCAGACCCACTCTCCAGGGAGGAACTACCTAGATCTCTGGTCCTGGGAGGAGGAATTCTGGGGGGCTTCTTGGCTGCATCCAGCCTCCTGTGATCCTGTCATCAGCAACAAGGGGTCCAGGGCCCTGGGAGCCAGAGGTGGGGAGGGAAGGGTGTCCAGGCCAGCCCCTCTGTCCTTGGGACACACATGGCTTCACTGCCAGGGCAGGGCCAACACAGCCCCCGGACACCTCCCGGCCCCTCCATAGGCCTCTGCCCCCTGGGACCTTCTTTGCTCTCATGTCCTCACCCCCAATTCCTCAGCCTGTCTGAAGTCACAGTGGCAGACTCAAACATGCCTCAGGTCTCTTCTGGGCCCTCCTGCTCTCCTTTCTTCTTTGCACTTTCACCCCACGGGCCCCTGAGGCCTTTCGGGCCCAGCCAGTTGGGCCAGTTGTGATCATAGCAGTTTGGGGAGATGCCCTTTTCTCCTGAGTGGAAGTTGAAGGTATGAGCACCAGACTGAGCATCTGAGACCTCGGCAAGTCACACAACCTCTCTGGGCCTCAGCTTCCTCTTCTGTAGACTAAAGTGATTCCCCCTGCTCTGCTTGGCTCCAAAGGCCGAGATGCCATAGCCCTGAGCCAGGTACTGCGGGTGACCCAGAGGACATGGGCTCTGGGTGGGGACTTCATCAACAATCAATAAACTCAAGGCTAGATGGGCCAAAGCCCAGGCCTGTTCCTAAGGTGACTCTCCCAGCTGCGCCCAGGAAAGGTGCTCTGGAAAGGAGGCCTGGAGTCCTGGACCCATTACCTGCTCACTCACTTGCTCAGCTGCCCTGGGCCTCAGTTTTCCTCACCTCCAAAGTGGGCATAATGACATTCCTTTCATCTGACTCACCACTTGGATATAAAAACTTTAGCCTGTTTAAAATTATTCAGATAATAAGTGATAAATGTTGGCTATAAAAGGTTCAACCATATGAGCCCACTTCTCCCTTTTCTGGGGCTGGCAGTGAGTGCCCCTTCCTTGTGCTGCAGACCTCTCTGTACCCACAGCCCTGTTAGCAGGTGTCTGGTTTGCTGATGTTCTTTAGTCTGTTTAGGAATTTGCTTTCCTTGCTAATACACTACCTTGAAGGGCTTCCCGCCATTTCTTTTCAAGGTGAAGTGGTAGTCCCGAGTTTGCAAGCACTGCAACTTATCCCACAACTCTTTTTTTGATGGAAGAGTATCCTGGAAAATTGAATTTCTCAGGAAACCCAAGAGGTCTTTGCGACGGGGAAGAAGGGAAGGGGAAGGTGGCGGGGAGAAGAGGGAGCAGTTTGGTCCTTTCCATGTTGTATGTAAGGCTGTTGTCATAAACAGTAATACATAGGTTCTGTTCCCCTGAATCAGCCCAGTGAATTGCGCTGGTGGGGTAGGGCAGGGGGGAGGGGTGTGCCTTGTGGCTGGGGCCATCCAGAGCCTTCAGAGCCCCCAGATCCAGGGTCCAGCCTGGAATTTTCTCCTTTGCGCCTCTGGTTCTGACCCTCCGACAAGCCCAGCCAGCACCGTGCCCATTGCCACAATCCGAGGGTCCTGCCAGCCTGGCCTGTGCCCATCAGGGCAGAGCATGAGGCCTTCAGGGGCTGCTGAGGGAAGGGGCTCAGGGCCAGCTTTCTCAGGACTGAGGCCTTGGGCAGAAGCAAGCTCTGGCTGCCTCTCCTCAAGGGCCTGAAATGTATGTGTTTTACTTGAACCTGAGCCTGCCCTGAGACTTGAGGCTTGTCCCCCCACACTGGCCTCTGGGGCAGCTACTCCTAGGGGTTAGGGGTTGGAGGTGAGCCTGAAGAGGGAGGCAGGAAAGGGAGGAAAAGAGAAAGAAGGTGGCGGTCAATCAGGAAGTCTGCTGGGAGATTAGAGGAAGTCACCCACACGCCCCCACCCAGTACACCCCTGGCCTCATGTGTCCCAGAAGTCGCATGCAGGGAGCATGGAAAACAACTTCGTCATAGAGGACTAGTTAATAAATTACGTTACAGTAAGAGGTGACATGCTTAACTTTGCTGGGCCTCGGCGTCCTCACCTGTAAAATGAGGATGACAATTCCACAGAAGGGCAGGTGTGAGGATGTATGAGAACCGGGAGTAGTGCCTGGGACCTAGAAAGTGCTTATATGGGGCACAGTCCCTGCAGGGAGCACAAGAGGGGTCTCAAAAAGGGTGACTGAAGACAACTAGGTAGAGGGACTGTTTACAAAGGTGTAGGCATGGTGAGAGGGCCCGGCCACCACCTGGCCCACTTGAAGGAGCTGAGGAGGTACAGCCACTGGATGGGGAGAGGGTTACAGAACAGAGGGAGAGCTGCTTTAGGGGGACAGGAGCTGTGGGCTCTGGTGGAAGAATGCAGCCATGGCCAAGCCTCAGCCCAGGAGGGAGCTGGGGAACAAGGACTGGGAACCCTGACCCTTTGCTCTCTGACCTCCTGGCTGGGGCCTCTCGCTGGCCAAAGCCAACCAGCAGCAGGAGGTCTGGGGAGCCTCCCTGGCCCAGCTGAGCAGGGAAGAGTGAGGGACCAGGGGACCACTCAGCTCAACAGTCACTGGTCACCATTATTGTCGGCTCTACTCCCATAGAGTTTGGTTTTAACCAGAAAGGATCTTTCAAGACAGATTGAGAATAAGAAGCAAATTGTAGACCCTCACAGTAAGACCATTTATGTAATACAAGAAACCTCAGTTCCAGAAGACTTTGTACATGTCAGCACGCAGGAGAACCTGAAGGGGTGCGGCAAGCCTTTGACAGCAGTGACTCTGGGAGGGGTCAGGGGAGGGAGAAGGACATCCTCTCTGACTCTATGTTTTTGTATCGTCTAAATCACTTATGTGCAGGTAAAATATATTCATGATTACTCGTTTAATTAAAAAAAGTAAATCCAAAGAAAAACAGAGGAGTAGACCGCTCAAGCATCCCCTAGCTACCTGGAGACTTTCTTCCAAGCAGTGCTGAGACATGCAAGGGTCTCAAAACAGATTCTGTTCCAAACGCCACCACCCAGCACCTTCAGGGCCACTCGGCTCCTGCAGCGCTCCGTTCTGGAGAGCGAGAAGGATGAATTTCTGCAGAAGCACCCTGCAGTGTCGGAAGTGCCTTCTACATGTCAGGGTGCCCCCTGAAGCTGCCTTCAGGGCAGGAAGAGAGCTGTCATTTCTCCACAGCCCTGACAGCGCCTGGGGCATAGCCTGGCTCAGAGCTGGTGCTCAACAGATACCTGAATGGATGCATGAAGGATGACAGGAACTGAAACAACCTCCTTGTTACCAAACCCAACGTCAGCTCCCAGTCCTCAACTTGGTCTATGAGCAGCATTCAGCGTGGGTCATCCCCTCCTCCTTGACACCCTTTCTTCACTTCCAGGCTTAATAACCTTGCATTTCCCTCCCCACAGGTGCCCCTCCCCTCTCCTCCCCCTCCCCTCCGCCTCCGTCTCCTCCCTCCCCTCCCCCCTCCCCTCCCTCTCCTCCCCCTTCCCATCCCCTCCCCTCCTCTCCCTCCCCTCCCCCTCCCTCCCTTCCTCCTTCCGCTTCCCCCTCCCCTCCCCACTCCCCTCCCTCCCCCCTTCCTCCTCCCCTCCCCTCCCTCCTTCCTCCTCCCTCCTTCCTCCTCCCCCCTTCCTCCTCCCCCTCCCCCTCCCCTCATGGGCTGCACCCACCTCTTCTCCTGCCCTCCTGAGTTAGAGGCCCAGAGTGGACTCCACCCTCTCTGGGCTACACCCACTCCCTTGGTGGTCTCATCCTATCTCACCTGTTTGCCGACCCTTCATTCTCCAGCCCAGACCTCTTCTGACCTCCAGGCTCATAATTCCAACAGGTTCTTTGACCTCTCTGCATGGGCCTCCAATGACCATATCACTCTCAACATGACAAACCTGAACTCCTGAGCTTCCCCCAGCTGCTCTCCCTGGAGGGTTCCCCTGTTGGGTTCATGGCAACTCCGTCCTTCTCTTACTCAGGCTAAAAACCTTGCAGTCATCCTTGACCTCTTTCTGTCAGACCCCATGTCCAATCCATCAGGAAGTTCCATTGACTCTGCCTTCAGTATACAGCCAGATCCAACCACTTCTCAGCACCTCCATTACCACGGTAATCTCATCGGAAAATTCCAATTACTCACTCATGTCCCTGTGTCCGCCCTTGTTCCCCTGAAGTTACTGTCAACATAGCAGCCAGAGGGTCCTTTTAGAATTCGAGCCATATCACTGAGCCTCTGCTCAGAACCCCAAACCCTCCAGGGTAAAACCAAAGACCTGACAGTGGTCTTTACACTTGTTCTTAAAGCAGGGTCCCCAGACCAGCTGCACCCACATCTGGGAACTTGCTAGAAATGCACATTCTCAGGCCCCGCCCCAGACCTACAGAGTCAGGGACTCTGGTTGGGGTGGGGTAGTAGCACCTATACTTTCCAAGCCCCTGCACCCCGTTCCAAGGCGTGCTCACGCTTGAGAACTACTGGTCTGTAAGGACCTACTTCATCTGGCCACTCCCACCCCCACCAATCACTTCATTCCAGCCCAGCAGGCCTCCTCCGACCAGCAGGCACTGCAAGCACACCCTGCCCTAGGCCTCTGTCCTGGCTGTCCTCTCTGTCCAGTGTCTGCCCTTGTCCCTCTCATTGCCTTCATGTCTTGGCTCAAATGTCACCTTCTCAACAAGTCCTTCCTTCCCACCCTATTTAAAATTTCAATTCTATTTCTCACTACAGCATTTATTACCTTTAATATTTCATACAGTTCATTCATTATTTATGACTCTTATTGCTTACAGGCTAACTTCTCCCACTAGAGTGTCCACTCCATTTGGGCAAGGGTCTTTGCCTCTTGTGTTCACTGATGTATCTCAAGTGGCAGTAAAGTCACCCAGCTCAGGGGAGGCATGCAGTCAGTGTTGTCGAATGAATGAAAACCTGCATAACGCCCAAGAGCAATAACTACCATTTCTTGAGCACATCATATTCTGACCTCTTTTCAAACATTAGCTCTGATTCTGTTTAAACCTCTGCAAGGTTGCAGCACCATCTCCATTTTATGGACAGAGAACTGGACTCAGAGAGGTTAAGCATTTTGCCAAAAATTGTCCAGCTGGAGAGTTGGTGTTTGGAGTCTTTCTGATGTTGAAGCCTCTGCTCTTTCCCTGGTACCAGGCAGCCACTCTCAAATCCCTTCTACCAATCCCCCCAAAAGCCCACAGAGGGCCCCCAACAGGAGATGACACAGCCTCATGTTGTAGCAGCATGGCTAAACCCACTGTCATCTGAGAAACAGTAAAATATAACTCAGGACCCAGCCAGCTGAGACCAATCTATTGCGGATATGAGCACAAAGAAAGCTCCAGAATTTCTCGGAGCACTAGGCGGGGAACACTTGATTCCTTGGCTCCTCGGAGTCTGCTGGTGGTGACAAGGGGACTAGGGAGCAGGTGGGCCGCCTTGCAGCCTTCTCTGGATTCTCATGCACACATAGAGAACGTGCCCCTTCACCCTGTCTCCAAGCAACCGCCTTCTGTGGCAGGCGGGAACCGATCCATTAATGATACGTTAGCAAATAATTGCACCCTCCTCTGAGTGCGACGTATCAAAACACGCCTGGACGATTCACAGTCAGGCAGAGCCACCAGCCGGCCCCTTCTGTCACCCACCCACTCCTCCCCTCCACCTGCCATTTCTTCCGCTCACAGACCTTTCCTCTCCCCTTAATGAGATAGGCAGAGTAGGGGACCCACAAAATTGACTCCCCATCTCTTTCTTAAGCCACACCTCTTAGCTATCACAAGGCTCAGGGAATGAACACTGCATTTTCAGAACAAACTCTGGACATGCTGGGTAGAAGGTCTGGAGTCAGGCTGCCCTGGGACATCTAGGACCAGCGCTCAATTCCTGGGTGGAGTTTGCAGAACTACCCTGGGCTAAGGGGTCCGGCCTACCCAGGCTCCCATCCCTGTCACCTGGAGCCAGTTATTTACCTCCTGTGCCTCAGTTTCCTCTTAGGCAAAGTGGCCCTAAGAACTTGGCAGGGTTGCTACATTTCCTCGATGGGTCTTATCATGGAATCTGGCACATCGTAGGTGCTTAACACCCTTATGGGACAAATGGACCTCAGGAGTGAAAAATAAAATAGAGAGCATGACTTAGGAAGTGGTGAAGGAGTTTGGAAGAGGAGAGAGGGCCCAGTGGGCTGGGACAATTAGGAAGAGCTGGATCTTAAAGGGCCGGGAGGATTTGCAAAATCAGAGGGACACCAAGCGTCTTCCAGGCAGGCAGACGACGAGGCTGGGTCTGAGAAGAGGGAGAGAAAACACCCAGCAACACCTGAGAGGACCCCGCTGGCTGACTTGGTGTCTCCCTGGTCAGGAAGGACAGGAGTCTGTCTGCTCCTCCTCCCACAGCAGATGCTGAGCAGATATTTGCTGAGTGAATAAAGAAGTACAATGAGACGTGCCCGGCAGAGCGGTCATGCAGGGTCCCAGGCCCCGGGCTGAGGAGCTGACTTGGGAGGCATTTGGGAAGCATTTGGTTACAATGTGTAGATACTAAAAATGCTTCTCTGTACAGGAGCAAAGTCTGGAAGGAGTCACTGTAAACTGTTAAGAGGAAGAATCTCCAAAGAGTGGGAGGGGGAGTGAGTGTTTTCAACTTTTACTGCATATTCTCTATTGTTCAGTTTTTGGGGTTTTTTTGTTTGTTTGTTTTTTCTTCTGACCGGTAAGGGGACTGCAACCGTTGGCACCGTGTGGTCTGCACCACGCTCCGCCAGTGAGCGCACCGGCCATCCCTATATAGGATCCGAAACCTCGACCTTGGAGCTATCAGCGCTGCTGCGCTCCCAGCGCCACACTCTCCCGAGTGAGCCACGGGGCCGACCCTATTCAATTTTTTTAAATAACAAGTATGTTTTGTAATTTTTTTTAAAAAGTTAAATTTTAAGAAAATTGGGAGAGAGCAGGTGAACTGGTCTACGTGGGGCATCAGGTGGCTCTGTTGGGAGGTCACTTTGATTGTCCTAGGCTGCCCCTCTCACTGCAGGGAAGGAGAGGGCTGCAGGGGCCTGGGGACCTCAGGGGCCAGGTAAGGGATACTGGTTTCTCTCCTCCCAACTATGGGATACCATGTTGGATGTCCGGGGTCCAGTGGGACTAGTGTGCGGTTCCTGAGGGAGGCTGGTCACCAGGAGGGGAGAAGAGGGCGACAGCCCTCCCTCTCCCTGCCCACCAGGGTCACCGCAGCAGGGCTCTCTGCCCAGGGAGGGAGAACGACGCCCACCATCGATTGCTGACTTTGGGGCCCTGGGTGAGACTGCAGAGGACCCAGGTAATCTCCGAGAAGCAGATTATCACTCCTCAGTCGCACATGCATGCACACACGCCCACCCACCCACACGCACGTATGCATGCATGCACACTCGTACAGACGCATGCACACACACACTCGTACACACGCGCACACGCACAACCCCCACACGCACACACACACGTGCACAAACGCACACCCCACATACACACCGGCGCACTGTCGCACACGCGCGCACACTCGTACACACGCACGCACCCACACGCACGCATGCGTGCACACTCGTACACACGCGCAACCCCCACATGCACACACGCGCACACACTCGTACACACACGCACACCCCACGTGCACATACACGCACACACACACTCATACACCCCCCCACATGGACACACACACACGCACGCGCGCACACACTCGTACACACACGCCTTCTCTCCTTCTGAGGCCTGGTGGGCTGAGGGCGTTGCCAGAGGTAAGGCCGAGGGCAGAAGGCAGCCGGGCACCTTCAGGGTGGGTGGCGTCTGCCTGGCAGGGAGGGTGAACTGGCCACTGTCTGGGAAAGAGGATCAGAGCTGAGGCCTAAATCTGCCCCAGCAGTGGGGTCACAGGAGTCGTAGGCTGCTGGGAAGGAGGCCGGTGGGAAGGAGGCCAGAGGAGCCGTGCTCCGGGCCTATCCCGTGGGCTCTGGATGGGAAGCAGGCGCCGGTGGTCTCTGCATTCCAGAAAGGCCGACCTGGAAGAGCGCCCTGAGGAGGGCAGGCGGTGGGCTTGTCTGCTGAGGACCGTGCGGTTTCTGAGGGGGGCTGCCCTGCTGAGGGGGCTGGAGCAGCTCTGGGGGACAAAGGGCTGAGGCTGCCCCTCCTGTGGACGGCCCCCACAGCACCTCAGCTTCCCGCCAGCGAAGTCGCCTTCGGGTGCAAGCTTTTGCCCTTCTCTCGAGATCATCCCTTTTCATTTTTTAACTTTTCTTTACGTGTTTGATGAAAAAACATGAAAGCAACATAAAAGTATCTAAAGGCAGAAATGAACGTCCACTCCATCCAGCCGCCTCCTTCAAATTCCACTGCCTGTAGTAACCGTTTCTCTCTCAGTGTTTTTCTTCTCTGTTATTGTTCAGGTTTGATTTGTTTTGCTCCACAAATTTGAGCCCATTTTATACATATTCCTCCATGATTCGCTTTTTCATCCAACAACATATCGTGAAATTCTTCCTAACGGGTGTGATGCCTGGGATTCGTAGTAGAGGTACCATAACTTACTGGAGCAAACTGTTATTGATGGGCATTCAGGTTACCTCTAATTCAGGCAAAGCTGCATGAACATCTTTCCAAACTCTCCCCTTGAGCTTGTGCGGCACTTCTGTGCGATATTTTCCCAGACACAGAATTGCTGGGTTGAACGTTATGTGCAGTTGAACATCGGATAGCTGTAACCCCCTGCAGGCTGCACCAATTTACATTCACACCCACAGCGTGAGCCATTTTGCCACCTCCCTCCCAGCACTGCATGTTATCAATCTTTTAATTTCTTTCCAATCTTATAGAGGAAAAATGTATCTTTGTTGGCTACCTGTACTGGAGCAAATATGCATTTTCTATAAGTTTATGGAACCATTTTATTTTCTTTTTGGAATTGCTTCTCATCTTTTGCCTATTTTTCTATTGGGTTATCTTCTTGTGGATAGATTCAGGAGACTAATCCTTCCCACTTTATGTATGATGCAAATATGTATTTTCTCATGGTGCGTCATTTGTCTTTGAATGTTTTGTTTATATCTTTTTTTTCCCCTTTCAGCTTCCAAGTAACCAAAGGATTTTTCTTTATGGTTTCTGGGTGTCCAGTGCCTCCCTAAATCCTACTCCTCAGGGTAAAGATGATGGGGACTCAGACCCCCAGACCTTGTTGGCATAAGAACCAACCAAGCCAGGAGGGGCTTACCCTAGGAGAGGTATTTTGTCAAGGGGAAGCACAGGGACCCCAGGCCAGGTGTCCCCAAGCCTCCGAGTCTCCGTCAGGGCTGCAGCCTCACTCCCTGGCCCACTAGCCTGGCTCAGGCCCCAAACTTCTGGGCTGAGGGAGTTCTGTCCGCTAGGAAGGGAAGTGAGCCCAGCCTTGGGTTGAGATTTGTTTAGCTTCTTCCCTGACGCCATCCTGCTGGGACAGGAGAGGGGGGGGGAAGTCCGACCCAGCGAGCTCCGGCCTTTCTCAGCAGCACTGGCTCCAAGGCGCCCAGATAGTAAAGATATGCTAATAGACTTCTCCGGAAGGAGTGGGACTCAGGCTCCAGTGGGCAGACCTACTGACCACAGCACAAGTTCAGCCAGACGCCAGCCTTATCTCCAGGCCTCTGGAGGCGCCTCCAGAAAATGGGTCAGCGGAGGGGCGGCCTCGGAGCAAAGCCTCCCCACCTCCCAGCCAGCCCCGCTCCATAGCCATGGCCTGAGCTGTCCTCTCTTTGTTGAACATTTGGATTTCCCCCCATTGTACAGATACTATATACTACATACAAAAATCTCAAGAAAGAGATTACAGAAGTGATCCATGTGGACAGTGTGGGCTGGGTAGAGCCCAGGTCCTGGGGCCTGGGGTCTGGGGTCTGGGGCACGTACAGAGCTGGTCAGAGCTTCTACCCCTTCTTGAGTATCTTTCTCCAACATTTCCAAAAACGCATCCAGTATCATTCCGATTTTTGACTACTTTGGCATAGAGTTCTGAAAAGAATAAAATTCAGCACCAGTTAAAGGATAAGACAAAACCTCAAGGTAGCTCGCCGGAGAAGGTATTCTTACTCAGCGGGCACATCTGCTTTTATAGGGTTAGAAGAGAGAGGATAGGTTTGCTGAGGACACGGGGCGTTCGGGGATTGGATGGATTGCGTTGCTAAGGGGCCAGGAGCAGGGAGCCTGTGCTGACTGGCGGGCGATTCGCGCCGGCAGGAGGGTATTGTGGCGCCGGCGGGAAGGAGAAGGCGGAAGAGAAGGGCAGCCAGCGCCATGATGGGGCGTGGCCAAGAAAGGGTTCTCATACGACCTAATAAGTTCTATATAATTTTTTCTAACAATGTGAAAGTCTCTTATCTTGGCTGTGCTCCCTCCCTTTCCTGGTCCTGTTGTTGTGGGGGGTTTGTTTTCTTTTTTCAACTTTTCTTATCATGAAATAGGCATAGATAAAAGTGCATTAAAGAGAAAGGTACAGCTGAATAAATGATTATAAAGGGCACTCCCGAAGCCACACAGAACATTTCCAGCACCCCAGAAGCCACTGTCATCCCAGGGGTCCCCTCCCAGTCATCACCTCCTTCTTTACCGCCCCCCTCAAAGGTAACCACCATCCTGACCTGACACTGATCGTGTCCTGCTTGCCTCTACGTTCCCTTCTCTGCTTGGCTTTGCCAGTTTGTCTCTTGTTTTTGCCCTGGGTCAACTGCCTTGTTTTTCCAAAGATAAACTATTGGGTTCCTTCTTGGGCCCTGCCCTGCACCCCCACTCCCCTCCACCCTCTGCAGAGGCAGGATGGCTCACACCCAGCCCCCAGGCTCACAATCACAGGTGGGAATTCCTTCTCCACCCCTTCCCACTGCACTACCTCGGGCCATTTAGTGTCTTCTGCATACAGTGAGTTTCTGGGAAGACTGAATGTGATCATGCCCAAGGTCTGGCTTGCTTTCTCACACCTTCCCTCCTCTCTGCCTTGGCTGGTCCCATTCTCAGTGCCTGGCATGCTTTTCCTTCCCTCGACTTGGGAATCTCGTCCAAGATTCTCCATCGCGGCCCGATCCCAGCTCCTGGGCAGCTAGGTCATCCTCTGCCTGGTGACTGGCTCCTGCAGCATTTTTTCTCACCTTGCACATTTGCATTCTCAAAGGCTAATAAAAACTCTGCCGTGTGGGGCCAACTATTTGCGCACCGGGGGCTCTCCCCACGTATTGTCCAGAGCTCTTGCATCAACCCAGAGAAGTCAATTCTGTCTCTGCCTTATAGAAGAGCAGGTTGAGGCTCACAGACGGTAAGTGATTTTGCCCAAGGTTGAGGAGTTGGTGAATGACAAGCTGGGAATCAATCAGGAAGAGCGGATCCAACTCTCTCTCCAGCCAGGGCCACTGTTCACCCACATGGAGTATTTTCCTTAGGTGGACACAACCCCCCGCAGGGGTGAATGTTGTGCAAGTGGGGTGCAGGCCTGGCATGGGCCCCATTTGCCCCTGGCACACTGTATACAGCCCACAGAAGTCACAGATGTCCCAGGCCCCAGAGCTGGTCTGGTCATGTTGGGGAGAAGGGGTGGGCCCCTGTAAGATGTATGCTCAGAGGCTCCAGAGTCTAATTTACCCTGAGGGCCCAGATCCTTCTGCGAACCTTTTATGCCTTCTGAGCCGTAGCTCGGGCCGGGACCCCATGGGTCTCATTACCCAGTTCCTGGTAACTGGGGCCCTCTTGAAGGCAGCTGCCTACCCCTCTCGGCCTCAGGGACCATAAAGAAGCTGGACTGAAGACCCAGCTGGGCCATCCCCTGCTTGTGCTGCTCTGGGGAGCTACTCTCCACATCAGTGTCCTCTTCTGCAAAGCTGGGATGAAAGATCTGCTTACCTTGCAGGGCCGCTGGAAGCATTCAATGAGTTTATACGTGCTCAGTGCAGTGCTTGGTGCAGACAAGGGCCACTACGTGTTCGCTGCGATGATTAGTCCTGGCTCGGGGCTCCCAGAAGCCACAGCTGTGCCTCCTCCACTTATCCACAAACCACCCCTTGTGGAGCCTTGAAGTTGGGGATTGGAAGGGACCTCACCCTTAAACCAGTGACCATGGATCCTGATGGTTCTAGGAAGTCCCAGTGGGTCCCAGCTCTGCCCCAGGAGGTCAGACCGCTGGGCAGCATCCATGAGTACACATGACTGTGGGTCCCAACCCCTCTGTAGGCCTGGGCCTATCCCGAGGTAGGTGCAGCTCTCTGACCTAGGAACATGGGGAGGGGGAATGTTTGTGGGGGAAGGCACATGCAGGAAATTGACCTTGGTTGAGCATGTGCTAGGCCATGTGGGAAATGCTTTGCAAATATTATTTATTTTTTACTACTCTGTGAGATAGGTGGTAAATCTTATAGTCATGTAAAAGAGTCTCAGAGAGGTTAAGTAACATGCCCAAGGTCACACAGCATTGGGATTCATATCAGGCTTTCCTACAACTAACATACTGCCCTAAGGTAGGCAACCCTTGGGGTTAGCTGTGGACAGTCCTGATGGAATTGCCAAGGTGAGACCCCCAACTCTCCCAAATAGAGGGCCCCATCCCTGCTTCTCAGAAAGACTTTTGAGAGCCTTAAGAGGTAGGGATATGTCAAATCTCGAGATCAATTTGGGCAGTATTGGCATCTTAACAATATTAAATCTTCTGATTAATGAAGTGGGTTGTCTTTCAATTTATTTCAATCTTTTCAAATTTCCTTCAACAATGTTTTGTGGTTTTCAGAGTACAAGACCTACATTTCTTCTGTTAAATTGTTTCTAAGTATTTTATTCTTTTTTACGCTATCATAAATGGAATTGTTTTCTTTGTATCGTTTTGGATTGTTCATTGCAAGTATGTAGAAATAAAGTTGATTTTTGTATATTGATTTTGTATCCTGCAAACTTGCTGAAATTGTTTATTAGTTCTAATAGTTTTTAATGGATTCTTTAGGATTTTCTATATATAAGATCAGGTTGTCTGCAAACAGACATAATTTTATGTCTTCCTTTCCAACCTGGGTGCTTTTTATTTATTTTCTTGCCTAATCAAGTGGTTAGAACGTCCAGCACAATGTAGAAATAGGAGCTACGACAGCAGATATCCTGCCTTGGTCCTGATCTTAGGGGAAAGCACCTGGTCTCGTGCCATTCAGTATGATGTCAGCTGAGGAGCGCCTGGTCAGGGAGCAGATGATGAAGGGAGGCTGGCAGGGTGCCCCTGCCTCTGGGGCTGTCTTGGCCAAAGAAGGGAAGAGAGGCTGGCAGGGGCCCATCTGGATGGCTATGGGTCTCCTGTCCCAGCTCAAAATGTGCTGCCAGCTCCTGCCCCTGTCCAGATGGGGAGAAGTGGGGGACAGAGAAGGGACTGTCCACTTGCTGCTCTTGCATGCAGCACTGTGGGATGCACACGCCAGGGAACGCACATGAGCACGAGCACCAGCTCTGCCCTCAGAGGAGACCAGGACTCCAGGACTCCAGGCCTGTCCCTGGTGGAGACCAGGACTCCAGGACTCCAGGCCTGTCCCTGGCCCAAGGGTGTCTCAGCCAACTCTCTCACCAGCCCCTCTATGCTTCCTCTCCGGGGATAGCTCCACTTCTGACCTTCTGACTTTTGTGCCCTTCGCTCCTCCTCTCCTAGTTCTTCCTTCACCGGGGAGAACCCCTCCCCCGTGGAGGGCCACCCTTAGCCCTTTGGCGCCCATGTGCAGCATTGTTACAGCTGGCTTTGGCACACCGCAGGTGCTCAATAAACATTCCTTCCCCTTGGATCACAGGCAGAGGCCGGTGTGTGTGTGTGTGTGTTGGGGAGAGGGCCTGGGCTCAGAGGAGCCCTCTCCAGTGGTGGGACCCCATTTTCCCATGTGTCTGGTCCCCGGGAGAGGCCCATTTCTCCTGGGGTGACTCCGTGCCTGCCTGCTCAGCTCTGCACACCTGGGCTCCAGGCCCTAATGAAGATAATGAGGCCACAGAGGCACTGATGGCACGTCTTCCTGGGGGAGCCTCACGGCCTCCCAGCCGTGACCTCAGTGCTCAAGTGGACGTCCAGGCAGGTGCACCAGGCCCTGACTCCACCTTCCGCTGCCCCACTCCACTTTATCTAACAGTCACCCCCCTCCTACCATGGGAGTCACAATGGTGCACTCCCAGGGGGTAGCACCGACCTTGCCAGGCACTATGGGGAAACCAGGGCAGAAGTTTTGCCCTCACCCCGGGGGCAGGGGCAGCTAAGGAGTGGAGTGAACCCAGCAAGGCCAAGAGAGAGGAAAGGGGCATTGCGCTTTGCGCAAGGCCTGCAGCGACAGTTAAACTCACTCTTAACCCCAAGGGGCCTTGGCTGGGGGCTTTGAAGGAGGGGCCTGGCCTTGTGCACCCTGAATTCCTGCTGCTTGCTCAGCAGGATTCAACTGGGCCTTTGGCCAGCTCTGCTGCTCCCCACCCTCCCCAGTGGCTCCACTCAGGGTTAGGGAGGACAGGACCAGACAATCCCCTTTTATTTGCAAAGCCTCCACCCCCAGCTCTGGGGTGGCTCTGCAGACGGGGACTGGTAACCCCAGGATTCCTCTGTGTCTCTTTAGCAGTGGGCAGTTGGCCACTTCCCCACAGATCCTGCCCCTTGAACCCTGCATGACTGACAGCTGGGGGTACCCAAGAGCACCTGCTGGCAGGGCCAGCTCTCTCACAGCAGGGCCAGCCCTGTCACAGTGTCACAGCGACGCCTCTCCCTCCCGGGGTGCCTGAAACTGGCTCATCCTCACTCCTCACCTGAGCTCAGCCTGCACAGCTGAGTGACCGTGGCCACCATGTCCTGGGCCTGGGCCTTGGCTTGACGGTTCTGTCTGCTGAGCCCACGCTGCCAGGCATTCCACGCAACCCTCTGCAGGCATGATCACATTTAACCCACCTGGTAGCCCTCTGAGGGGGCCACTTTGATGAAACCCCTCTCACAGAGAGTGAGGTACAGAGAGGTCGCATCCTGGCCCTGGTAAGTGACAGAGCAGGGGTCCGAGCAGTCCCCCCATAAGCTGCTCCTTCAGCCACATGCTTGCTGGGAACTCAGCATCTGCCGCACCTCCCCACACCGACCTCCCGGCGGCAGGCTGTGCTCCGAGATGAGTTTTGGGCCAGGGGCCTTCTGTGGCAGGAGTGGGCATCCCTTTTGCAGCCCCTCCCATCTGGTTCATCTCCTCCTCAGTGCTCAGGTCACGGGGGCACCACTCAGGCCCATGGCAGGGGTCAAGGGCTCAGTGGGAGAGACTCTTGCCCACCGAGGGGCTGGTGCTCAGGGTGCGAGTCCTGAAGGGGAGCAGAGGCTGGAGAACAGCAGGGAAGGAGAGCCAGTGGCCCGGGAGTGCACATCTGCCACCTAGCCCTGGCCAACCCTGACATGCTGGGTGACCTTGGACACCCCCTTGCTCTCTCTGGGCTGCAGGCCACAGCTGTGAAGAGCAACCTTCACTTGAGGACGCTTAGCCAGTCCTCACCCCACCCGCTGGAAGTCCCCCTGGCCCCATGACATGAGCCTACATCTTGGCTGCAGGTGTGTGTGTGTGTGTGTGTGTGTGTGTGTGTGTGTGTGTGTGTGTGTGTGTGTGTGCGCGCGCACGCATGTGTGATGTGAGTGTGTGAGTGAGTGAGCATATGTGTGTGTGTGTGAGGTCTGTGAGTTCGGGACTACATTCAGACAGCTGCTCCAAATATCCCCCAAACCAACCAAGCCAGCGGCCCAACCAGCCTGGCCTCTCCTGAGGTTGCTGAGCGTGACAAGCTGGTCCAGGTGGCACCAGGGAGTGACGATCACAACTGTGCCCCCCACACATGAGGGGGACATCAGATAGGAGAGAGGGCAGAGCCGGCAGACTGCCCTGGCTGTGCGTCCTCTCCCCAGCCTCCCCCCAGCCTCCTGTCCCCCCAGCCCCCCCAGGTGCAGGGAGGGAGGAATCGGGTACAGTCCCAGGGGCAGGGGCCTTGGGGTGGAGGATGTGAACACCCCTTCCTCACTCTCCAGCCCAGGGCCAGGCTGCCCTCTGCTCCCACATCGTACCCCTCTGCCTCCTCCACCCTCACCCACTGCCATAGACCCCCCCAGCCCCAAGTCCAGTGTATCTGGCGATGGTTGCTGTGATTCGGTGTGCAAATCTGATGACCCACAGACCCCTCCAGGGTGACACCTCACTCCTGCCCCCATTCCCAGTTTTGGGCACCACTGCTCTCCAAATGCCCTGAATTTCCGAGGGCTCTGGTGGTTTGGAACTGTCCTTGCCTCTGGGGAGCTGACTTTAGAAGCCCCAGTCCTGGCCTCTCTAGTTCAGACCTATTTCTCCAGTGGCCTCCGCGCATGTCCACAAGAAGGTGTCATCCTCACCATGGACTCAGCAGGTCTGGAACAGTCTCTTTGTCTTCTCTCCTTGTCCCCCGAATGGACCACCTCCCTCCCTGTGATGCCCTCCCCTGCTCCCAGCCGAGTGCCACCTTTGGCTGCTTTGCTTTTTCATACATTTGGTTGGAGCCGAATCCTCATGGCTGGCGGGAGGGAAGGAGCACTGGCTCTGGGGTTGGGGGAGCTGGGTTTGAGCCTCTGTGGTCTCTGTATGACCTAGGGCCCAGAGATACCTCTTAAAGCCTCAGCTTCCCACTGTAAATTACGGCGACTCATCTCTCTTTCAGGGATGGTGGGAAGATGTGATAGGGTGAGACGTGCAGGGCAGAGATGCTGGGTGCTCAGTCGGAGTAGGTCCAGACCCCTCTTTGGAGCCTTGTAGCCAGCAGTGCATGGCTGTAATGGCCTTCATGAGGCAATATGACCAACGCAGGTGACATGACCGTCCAGGACGGCGATCCGGCTACACTTCTCCAGTCGCAGCTGGACTTCCTTCCACCTCTCGGCAGCATTTCCCTACGATGTGCCCACTCCTCCAGGCGAGCTGGACAGCCCGTGTCCTTTCCCACCTCTGTTCTGCTGCCCACGTGCCCTCACTCATCTCCCTCATCCTCCCCCAGGGCCCCAGACCCCTGGCTTCCCTATCAAGTGTAGGGGAAAGAAAGGTGGAAGGGGACTTGAAACCCAAGAAAGAGACACAGCACCCACAAGGAAGCCCCGACCTGCTCCAGGGACATTCAGGTGTCCAGATCAAGGTGAATGAGCTCCAGGAAACATGAGCTCAGCTGCCATGCCCCAGGGAGAGGACACACCCGTCCCTGCCTGCTGGCTGGGCAGGTGGTGGATATGACCCACGACCTCACCTCTCCTGGCTCCAGGCTGCAGCCCTGCCTGCCTCTGGAGAATTCCATGACTAAAGTAAGAGGGGCGGGGCCTGCCAAAGTCTCAGAGCCAAGGTCATGCTGCCCTGCACCCCGCCGTCCCCACTGTCTACAGGAGGTGTGTGCCAGGGCTGGAGAGCACTGCTTCTTCCACTTGGCCGAGGGAGCAGCCTCATCAGGGGGACAAAGAGGGCAAGCCATGAGGGGCCTAGGGGAGAATTTTGGTACTTTGGGGAGCCAGGGAGTTGGAAGCTGCAAACTTTCACCTGGCTCAGCACCAGCCTGCAGGGTGGTGAGCCCAGGTTGCAGTTCAGGCAGGCAGGGCACAGGAGACTGGGGGTTGGGGCCTGGGCCTGGCCTCAGGGAGCTTATCTAGCAGATAAGAGACCAGGTGTGCCCAGAGCTCACACTCTACTCGGGGCTGCATGGGTTTTGCACTGCTAAACTGGGTGGTGCCCCATTCCCCAGACTTGACGTGCCTGCCAGCCAATTATCACAAATGTGCACGCACACACACACACACACACACACACACACGCACACACACACACATGCACGCATGCACACTCACGCATGTGCACACGCCTGCACACGCACCATCACACAGCATCTTGAGAGTGATTTCACATTAATGTCCTGATTTGTGCACATTTCCTCTGCCCTGCTAAAAATGGCAACAGAAAATGCAGGGGTGATTGTGGCATGGTGGGATGGGTTTGTGAAGAAAGAGCTGAGCTGCTTTTCTATGGAGACCCTTTCCTGGGCCTGATCCGTTTCCTCCAAAGTCAAATTTATATCCCAACCCAAATTAGGACCCCTCCGGGCCGGGCCTGGGCTGAATGGAGCTGCTTCCTGTTCTCTGGATCTGCCTCTAGCCTTTGCATTGGCCAGTCCCTTGCTCATGGTGTCCCCGATCTGGCCCTACCCTCTCTGGACTTTGAGGCACAGTTGAAACGTGACCCTGCAGGGGGGCTTCCCTGAGCCCTGAAAGGCCTCACCCAGCTGCCTCTCCTGAGGCTGCCATCTCTTGGGCCCCTCAGCCTGAAAACTTGCCCAAGACTCTCTTCATGCAACCTTCCCTCAGGGTGATGCTTGTATCAACACTTACACAGCAGCCTGAACCCTCTGTGTGTCACCTTATAGCACAGGCTTAATCTGCGTGACAGCTTTGTGTGCAGATCAGTTACCATGCCTATTTATAGATTAGGAAACTGAGGCCGAGAGGCCCCACAGCCAGTGCATGCCAGAGCGGGGGTTCAAACCCAGGCAGTCTGTCTCCAGGGTCCATGTTCTGAAGACCCCGTCATTATACTGACTTTCCTCTTTTAAGTTTCCAGAGGGGATTGGTGCTTACCGGACACTTGTCTGGAGCCCTGAGCTGCCACATCCAGGCCCCGTGACTGCAAGGCCGCCATGCTGTGAGGAAGCCCAGGCTGAGAGGAGAGGTTCCAGCTGACAGCCCCAGACGTGAGGGAAGACACCTCCAGGTCAAGGGACCTCTGCTATTGAGTCACCCTCTAGCTTTGGCGTCTCGCCAGTGAGCCCCAGATGTCATGGACAGGAACAAGCTGCCTACTCTGTGCCCTGTCCAACCATCTGACCTGCAGAGTCTGCAACATAATAACATGGTTGTTTAAGCTGCTACGTGTTGGGCTTGCTATGCAGTGACAGATCAACAGGACGGCTGCCATCTGTCTCCTGCCCCCGCCCCTTCACAGAAACACTGTCAGCCTGGTGCCTGACCTTTTTCCACCTCCCGGCCACCATTGGGGCCTTCTTGAAAATACCCTGGCCCTTGGCATCTGTGACTCCTCACTCCTTCCTGTGTCACCCTCCTTTTCGCTGCCTGCCTCAGTTACCCTCGGGGGTATGCCCTTGAATGTGGGTGTTCTCCAGGATAGCCACCTTAGCTTATGCTTATCTCCCCCCATCACAGGACCCCAAATCCCTGTCCCATGACCACTTTCTGATGCCTTCCCCACTGCCAGCTGCATCTCCCCAGCAGCCCCCAGCTTTTCCCTGTCCTCACCTCTGCTCCTGCTTCCTGTGGCCTGGAAGCCTCCGCCCTGTCCCCCATCCCCATGGGCCGATCATGCCCCAGCGTGAGACGATCAGGCTTGAGGCAGAGGGGTGGATGGAGGACTTGGGGACGTGACCAAGCAGCAGACTATCATGAGCTGCACGGTACTTCCTCATGGAGCTCTTGAGAGGGGATACCATGAGGCCACCGCCCACACACAAAGGCAGGGTCAGAGTCAGGGAGAGCGAGGGGAGCGAGAGGGGCCTGGGAACAGTGGGCTCCATGCTTACACTTTGGGGGTGAACTGATTTGCTGACCCCAAGGAAAAAGGCCAGTTTGGGCAGGGGTACAATGTGGGGGTGGGGGCACCTAACAGAAGGGGAAGAGAGGAAATATAGGTAAAATGAAGGTGTTGAAGGTAAGACCAAATCGGGGCAAACTCAGGTGGTGTCTGGTGTCATGGGCTGAATTGTGTGTCCCCAAATTCATGTGTTGCAGTCCTAACCCCCTGTCCCTAGGAATGGAACTGTATTTGGAGATGGGGTATTTGAAGAGGTACTTAGGGTAAAATGAGGTCATGAGCGTGGCCCCTCATTCAATAGGACTGGTGTCCCTAGAAGAGGAGATGAGGACAGACACAGAGGGAAGGCCACATGAGGACATGGTGAGAAGATGGCCGTCTGCGAGCCCAGACAGAGGCCACAGAAGAGACCGGCCTGTTGACACCCTGATCTTGGACTTCCAGCCTCCAGAACTGTGAGAAGTAAATTTTTGCTGTGAAAGCCCCCCAGTCTGCAGGACTTTGCTATGGCAGCCAGAGCACAAGAATATATCTGGGTTCTAAGTTGAGCCGGGAGAAGAGGGCATGTGAGTGCTGGAGGTGGGGGTGACCTCAGATCAGGCTGTGCCTCCCACCCCCATGCTAGACAGGAGGCTCAGGGCCGCCCACACCCCCTCACCAGCTGGCTCTGAAGCCCCCCGTTCCCTCCATCCTGCAGTTCTTGTAGGTTCCACTCCTGGCAACACACAGTGAACCTGGAAGTGAACCTGGATGTCCTTTAAGAAACACCCCCCCCCACCTCCCAAGATGCTGTAGCCGCAATAGCCACCAAAGATGCCCTCCCAACACACACACAAGCGCACACACACGCACGACACGAATATGTCATCCATTAAAATTCCAGTTTTACAAACTTGTTCCGAAATTGCCCAAAGGACACGGAAAATAGCCCTGCTTTGAAGATGTGTACACTTTGGAATGGCTGCCTCAGCCAACATCTGGTTTCCTGGTCGCTAGATCGAGGGGGGGGTGGTTGGGTCTGGGGCTCCTACTGTCAGGCAGGGCTGGCTGGTTTAGGGGGTTTTCTCCCACGCTGGACACCCTCTGCTCTGCTGGTATCTTCCCAGGTTGGGGGATCTGCACTGGGTGGGGGTCCTGTGCTAAGGTGCTGGTGCAGCCAAGTGCTGGGTGGAAATGTCCCTGGTAGGACTCACCTTTCCAGGGTGCCCCTTCCCCCTACACCCTCGTTGCCAGCCTTTCCCAAAGACCCTCAGCCCCCTCCAGCACCAGTCCCCGACATCCCTCATCCAACAGTCCCTGCCAACCCCCCTATGGTGCCACCACCTTCTCAGGGGCCAGATCCCCTGCAAATCCATCAGGCAGCAGGGTGGGGCCGGGAGTACACATGGAATCAGCACCAGCCGTGAGGGCCCTGGCACCTCTCTGTGCCTCAGTCTCCTTCCTGCCTGTGTCACGGGGACAACATTCTGCCCTGCAGATCTCAGGCTGCTCAGAGGGAATGGCCAGGCCATGGAGGCCTGAGGGGAGGCTAGCCCAACCTGAGGCTGGCAGTGGGCTGCCACTTGTGGTGGACAGGGACAGGGGTGGCAGGGCTGGGATTGAGCTATGGGAGCCCAGGAAGGAAGGATGTGGGGCGGTACTGGGCCCATCCAGGAGGCTTCCTGGAGGAGGTTGGATTTGAACTGGGCCAGTGGAGCGAGTCTTCCTCGTAGGTGGCCAGGACATGTGCTCTGCCCTGGCCCCATGTAGGATTTCCTCTGCTCCCTGTACCCCTACCTGCAAGACAGCTCTGCCACAAGGCCCTACTGTGCCAGGCTCTGGGCAGAGCTTTTGGGGGCTTAGGTGTTCCCCCCAACCCCACCTTGCCCCCACATCTCTTCAACACATACTCAGGGAAATTCCCTCTACGAGGTTGTTGTCCAGGTGAATTCAGGTCAAGATCAACATTCCTGGCAGTCTGTGGTGACAGCTGCCACCACTAAGCTCTCTCCCATCTGTTAAGCCCCCACTGCCCAGACACTTCACATCTTTCCTAAATCCCTGCTCCCGCACGGTCGTCATCCCTGTTACAGACTGGGGAAACTGAGACCTGGAGAAATCTGGTGACAGGCCTGGGGCACACAGGTGCCCACAAGGGAGCCAGTCAGACCTCCCTGAGGCTAGGTTCTCTGTAGTGGAGCCGGGAGGGCGGCACTGATCTCTGCCCCAGCACTGGTGGGTGTTGGCTCTGTCTTCTGGAACCCACAGTGGCCGCAGCCCCGTTCATGCCCCCTCGGACCCAGGTGCACTGGGTCACTTCTACCACAGCTGCTTGTGGAGGCTTTGCAAAGCCAGCACGGTGATGGGTGCTCATCTCTGAAGAACACGTATGGCTTCACAGTCCAGTGGAGTGAAGGCCCTGAGAGGGACCCTGGGCGCCCGGCGGATGGGCATCCACCCAGCCTGGGCTACATGGAAAAGACAATGTCCCAGCCTGGCCTCAGAGGGGCACAGCAGCTGGCCAGGGAGCCAAGGAGGGGAAGGGGGATGTGGACAGAGGCGGTGGGATGAGGAAGGGGGTCTTCCCTTTCTGCCCAGCCCTGGCCCCAGTGGGAGTGGGGGTGAGGTGGGTAAAGCATAGCCTGGGCTCCTTGGGCTCCTCAGTCCTAAGTCCACTGTGGGTCTGGAGTGCGGGTGGCATGGAGGTCAGCCAGATGAGGCTGGGAGCCTGGAGACCCCTCCCAGGCTGAGGGCTCCACGGTGTTCTCTCTGGAAGGATCTTGAGTCCCCAGGCGAGGCCGGGTGGGCCCCTTAAAGCTGGGCTGGGGCTGGTTGGGAGGCTGTGCTATGGTAAGGACAGATGTTTCCAGTTTCAGGGCCCGGGTGCCACAAATTGTTCTCATCAAACCCTGTTTGCTATTAAGTGGACTCTGGGACACGGAGAAGCCGCCTTTGGAGCAGCTTGCGTGCGTGTGTGCGTGTGTAGGTGTTTGTGCGTGTGTGTGCGTGTGTAGGTGTGTGTGCGTGTGGTGTGTGTGTGTGGTGTGTGGTGTGTGTGTCTGGTGTGCGTGTGTGCTGTGTGGTGTGGTGTGTGTGGTGTGTGTGGGTGTGTGTGTGGTGTGTGTGGTGTGTGTGTGTGTGTGTGGTGTGTGTGGTGTGTGGTGTGTGTGTGGTATGTGTGTGGGTGAGTGTGGTGTGTGTGTGTGTGTGGCGTGTGTGTGTGTGTGTGGCGTGTGTGTGGTGTGTGTGGTGTGTGTGGTGTGTGTGGGTGTGTGGTGTGTGTGTGTGGTGTGTGGTATGTGTGTGTGTGTGGTGTGTGTGTGTGGTGTGTGTGGTGTGTGTGTGGTGTGTGTGGTGTGTGTGGGGGTGTGTGTGTGTGGTGGGTGTGGTGTGTGTGTGGTATGTGTGTGTGGTGGGTGTGGTGTATGTGGGTGTGTGGTGTGTGTGTGTGGTGTGTGGTATGTGTGTGTGTGTGGTGTGTGTGTCTGGTGTGCGTGTGTGCTGTGTGGTGTGGTGTGTGTGGTGTGTGTGTGGTGTGTGTGGTGTATGTGGGTGTGTGGTGTGTGGTGTGTGTGTGGTATGTGTGTAGGTGAGTGTGGTGTGTGTGTGTGTGTGTGGCGTGTGTGTGGTGTGTGTGTGTGTGTGTGTGTGGTGTGTGTGGTGTGTGTGGTGTGTGTGGTGTGTGTGGGTGTGTGGTATGTGTGTGTGTGTGGTGGTGTGTGTGTGTGGTGTGTGTGTGGTGTGTGTGTGGTGTGTGTGTGGTGGGTGTGGTGTGTGGGGGGGTGTGTGTGTGGTGGGTGTGGTGTATGTGGGTGTGTGGTGTGTGTGTGTGGTGTGTGGTATGTGTGTGTGTGTGGTGTGTGTGTGTGGTGTGTGGTATGTGTGTGTGTGTGGTGGTGTGTGTGTGTGGTGTGTGTGTGGTGTGTGTGGGTGTGTGTGTGGTGTGTGTGGTGTGTGGTGTGTGTGTGGTGTGTGGTATGTGTGTGGGTGAGTGTGGTGTGTGTGGTGTGTGGTGTGTGTGTGGTGTGTGGTATGTGTGTGGGTGAGTGTGGTGTGTGTGTGGTATGTGTGTGTGTGTGGTGTGTGTGTGTGTGTGGTGTGTGTGTGTGCATATGTATGTGTGTGCGTGTGTTGGTGTGCGTGTGTGCGTGTGTGGTGTGCGTGTGTGGTGTGTGTGTGTGGTGTGCGTGTGTGGTGTGTGTGGTGTGTGTGTGTGTGGTGTGTGTGTGTGGTGTGTGTGTGGTGTGTGTGTGTGTGTGTGGTGTGTGTGTGTGTGGTGTGTGTGGTGTGTGTGTGTGCATATGTATGTGTGTGCGTGTGTTGGTGTGCGTGTGTGCGTGTGTGGTGTGCGTGTGTGGTGTGCGTGTGTGGTGTGTGTGTGTGTGGTGTGTGTGTGTGTGGTGTGTGTGTGGTGTGTGTGTGTGGTGTGTGTGTGTGTGTGTGTGGTGTTGAGAGACGCCTGATTTAGGCAATCAATCAGTCAGGAGAGACCCTCCCAAGGAACAACGAGACCACGGCTCCGGATGCAATTAGCAAGAGGTTTTATTGAACACACGGGTACCCGGGCGGCTCAGTCTCTCGGTAGACTGGCGCGCCGAGTAGAGTTTTTGAGCTTGTTTTATAGCAAAAAGCGCGGGTACAGAAGCGAGAAGCAAGGTAATTGGTCGGTTTAAACAAGGCCAGGGAAAAAGCGCGGGTCATGTGGGAGTTCTTGAAACAGCTGAAGGGCGCCCTGGAAACTGCTGTTGATTTTTTTTTTTTTTTTTTTACTAGGGTATTTTTCTGTGCCTTGCGGAATGGCGTTACTGCGGCTAGCTTGGAAAACACTTCTTTCATTCCCCCATTTCTCTTGTGGGAAGCTCTAATCTTAGAGCGAATTTAGAGGTTGTCTTCGTTGTCTAGGGTCTGATATTTTTGTCTAAGGACCAGAATTTTTACTGCACTTACCCTGTCATTGATGAACTGGACTAACCTATTGATGATGCAGGGCCCGAGGGTGAACAACAGAAGGAGGAGCAATAGGGGCCCGGCGATGGTTGATAGGAGGGTAGTGAACCAAGGGGAGTTATTGAACCACCCTTCATACCAGTTTTGGTTTTTCTGGCGCTCCAACTGTCTTTTATCTAGTCTCTCTTTGAGTTTTCTCATGGAGTCTCGCACCACACCTGAGTGGTCTACATAAAAACAGCACTCTTCTCTTAGGGCCGCGCAGAGGCCTCCTTTTCTTAGGAACAGTAGGTTAAGGCCTCTTCTATTTTGGAGTACTACCTCCGATAGGGAAGTCAGCGAGTCCTCCAGCTTGCTGATTGAGTCCTGGAGGACCCGGAGGTCAGTATCCATGGCGGTCTGGAGGCTGGCTAGGCCTTGTTGGAGGTCTATGGGCCCTTTAACTAGGGCGGATGCGCCAGTACCTATACCTGCTGCGACCCCCAACCCCAGAAGAACAGCTAGGGTAAGTGAGACAGGCTCTCTTTTAACCCTGGGGTGAGGATTGTTATAGGCCTGCAACAAAGTTTCTTCAGAATGGTAATAGATGCGAGGGACCAGCTGGATCAGGATACAGAAATCTTTAGACTGATTAAAAACTGAGGTGGAGAGGCAGGGGGTGAGGCCGGTGCTGCAGGCCCACCAGCTATGGTTGGTGGGGAGCAGGTACTGATGTTCCGTGGAGGAGTTGATGGGTAGGGTCTGGTTGCAAAGATGCTGATGGGTAGAGGGCACCTTTCCTATGCACGACCCGTGTCCTGAGACCTCAGTGAGGGTAAGCTTTCCTTGGCTCTCCCAGCGGCACTGGGTATAGTTGGAGGTATAAGTGAAGGCCCCTCCCAAGGAGGCAACTCCTTCATAATAAGGGGGACCCAAGGCCAAACAGAGCCAGCAAGACTTCGTGGCGTCTGGGTCGGTAGCATTTAAGGCTAGGAAGGCCCCCCTTACAAGGCCAAAGAGTCTGTCGCCCGTGGTGGGAGACAGGGTGTTCAGGGCAACACTTCCCTCCAGTACCGTAGGGACTTGGCTAGGAGCCGCCGAGGGTTGAGAGATGGGCGGCGCTTCCCTCGTTGGGGAAGGGGGGTTTTTGTTAGGGGGTCCTTGTTTCGCAAGGACGGAGTTGGGGCCCACTGTCTCAGCTGGCTTGCTGGTGATCTTTAACCGAATGGTTAACTGTACGCCTGGATATCCAGACACATAGAATCCCAATCCCCAGGTTTTTCCTATTATCCACTCTTTGGATTGCCGTCCTTGTTCTGTGAAATCTATTTTAAGGGGGTTACACCAGCCGGTTTTTTCACAGGTTGCCAGTAGGGCACCCCATGATCGCTCTGTGTTATTTCATTTTACAGTTATGAGGTCCCAGGAGGACGTAGGTTGCCAATAAACAGTCCCCGTGGTTTTACAACCCCATTTTTTACAATACAGGGATTTTAGCCCTCCACACCTTCTAGCTTCTGAAAGGGACCGGCCATCCCGGGGACACACGTAGAAGGTGGAACTTGCCATTCTGGTCCTAGCCTTAGGGTAGCTGCATCCTATGGCTCCCCAGGTGATCTGTCTATAAGCGTTCTCATAGTTTGAGTCAGGGGGTCTGACTCTCTTAGAGGTTGATACATCGGTTTCTGGGATATCCCAGGACTCAAGACCGGCCGCCAGGGCACATACATCAGGTGTAAGAATGGGCCACCAAGTCCAAGGGGGCTGGACTTTCTCTGTTTTCCAGACAACGTTCCCAGTTTGGGACAGTACCTGCCAGGTGAGGGTCACAGGCTGGTGAGGGTTTTCACTCCGACTCGTTCTGCCGCCGCCGAAAACGCAGCTTAAGAGGATGATCAGTCTTTTCCAGCTCCCAAGACTCATCTGGTGCCGAGGGTGGTGCAGGCTTGAGGTGAGAAGCATGGACCCAGGCAGCGATACCGTTGACTTTTACTGCGGTCGGGGTGGTCAGCAACACCAGGTACGGGCCTTTCCACCGAGGCTCAAGGCTGCTGGGTCGGTGGCGTCTGACAAGCACTCGGTCTCCGGCCTGGAACGGGTGGGGGATTGTCACGGTACCGGGCTTGTACACCTCCTTGATCTGGTCCCAGATCTGGGTCCTTACAACTTCTAAAGCCTTTAAATGAGTAAATAAGACAGGGAGAAAATTATCATTGGGACCCAATGTCCCTCCAGACTCGAGTATGGGGGGTGGTCCCCCATAGAGAATTTCATAAGGAGTTAGACCAAACTGGCCAGGGGTATTCCTGGCTCTGAGCAGCGCTAAGGGAAGGAGGGCCACCCAGTCTTTTCCACCGGTCTCTAAGGCTAATTTGGTTAAGGTCTTTTTGATTGTTCTGTTCATTCTTTTTACCTGACCTGAGCTCTGGGGTCTATACGCACAGTGTAACTTCCAATTTATCCCCAGTTGAGTGGCCAGTCCCTGACTTATCTGAGCAACAAAGGCTGGGCCATTGTCTGACCCGAGTACCTTAGGGATCCCGAAGCGGGGTAGAATTTCCTCTAATATCTTTTTGCAGACGGTCAGGGCCGTTTCAGTTTTGGTAGGAAAAGCTTCTACCCATCCGGAAAAAGTGTCTATGAATACCAGCAGATACCTGTTTCCATACCGGCCAGGCTTTACCTCTGTGAAGTTTACCTCCCAGTACACGCCGGGTTGATCTCCTCGTTGTTTCTTTCCGATCTCTCGGTAGGTTGGGACCGCATTAGTCATGACACAAGCCTGACACCGACTGGTGACCTCGCGAACTACAGACTGGAGGTTTGGGATGAGGAGGCTGGTGCGGTTTACTAATTGGAGAAGCTTTTCTGGTCCTAAGTGTGTCAACTGATGCAACCGCTGAATAAATTCTTTTCCCCGGTCAGGGGTGAGCTCTCTTGGCTCGGCCTTAACCTGGGCGGGTTCGATTAGCTCTTGAGGTTTTGTAGTTTCTGCCAGCACTCTGGTTGACAGGGCGGCTTGTTTTGCAGCCTCGTCGGCCCTCCGGTTCCCGGTGGCCACAGGGTCATTTCCCCTCTGGTGGCCGGGGCAGTGGATAATGGCGACCCGCTTAGGGAGGTGAATGGCCTCTAGCAGGGCCAAAATTTCTTCCTTGTTTTTAATGTCTTTTCCCGCAGAAGTGAGCAACCCCCTCTGTTTATATATTGCCCCATGAATGTGAGCAGTGGCAAAAGCATACCTGCTGTCGGTGTAGATGTTGATGTTTTTTCCTTTGGCCAGGCGTAATGCCTGCGTCAAAGCCACTAGTTCGGCCTTCTGGGCTGACGTACCTTCTGGCAGGCTGCTTGTCCACACCGTCCGCTTGCCATCTACGATGGCGGCCCCTGCTCTCCGCTTACCCTCCGCGATGAAACTGCTACCGTCCGTATACCAGGCTGGCACCCCGGGCAATGGCTGGTCCTTCAGGTCTCGTCGAGTTCCAGTTTCTTCGGCGAGGATCTCTGAGCACCTGTGTACTGGGGTGGCTTCCGATTCGACTGGTAGGAGGGTAGCTGGGTTCAGGATGGCAGGGGGTGCAAACGATACCCTTTCATTTAGCAGCAGGCTCTGGTAATGAGTCATCCTGGCATTGGTCATCCACCGGTCGGGGGGCTGCCGCACAATGCTTTCGAGGCTATGGGGAGCAATCACAGTCACATTCTGTCCCAAGGTTAACTTATCAGCGTCCTTGAGAAGGAGTGCCACGGCTGCAACCGCTTTCAGGCAGGTTGGCCACCCGCTAGCCACCGGATCCAATTTTTTTGATAGGTAAGCTACTGGCCGCCGCCAGGGTCCTAAAGTCTGAGTAAGCACTCCCCGGGCCACACCGGCTCTCTCATCTACGTATAGAGTAAATGGTTTGGTGAGGTCTGGGAGGGCCAAAGCGGGGGCTGACAGCAAGGCTTTTTTTATGTGGTTAAAAGCTTTTTGATGTTCCTCAGTCCAGGTAAAAGGGATGCTTTCCTTTGTTAAGGGATACAGGGGTGCAGCTAGGGAAGCAAACCCAGGGATCCAGAGCCTGCAGAATCCTGCAGTGCCCAGAAATTCACGGACCTGTTTGGGGGTCGTGGGAGCGGGGATTTTTATAACAGTAGCCTTTCGGGCCGGGGTTAGCCATCTTTTTCCCCCCTTGAGTAGGTACCCCAGATAGGTGACCTCTCTTTGGCAGAGCTGGGCCTTTTTAGCCGATACCCGGTACCCTAATTTACTTAATTCCTGTAGGAGCTTCTGTGTCCCTTCTTTGCAGTCTCTATATGTGGGGGCTGCCACCAAGAGGTCGTCTACATATTGGAGTAGCACTACCTGAGGGTTGAGGGCCCTAAAGGGGGCCAAATCTCGGTGGAGGGCCTCGTCGAAGAGAGTGGGAGAGTTCTTGAACCCTTGGGGCAGCCGTGTCCAGGTCAACTGACCTGTGTTACCTTTTTCTGGGTTTTTCCACTCGAACGCGAATAGCGGCTGGCTGCTGGGGTGTAGCCTGAGGCAGAAAAAGGCATCCTTGAGATCTAAGACTGAATACCAAGTGTGGCAGGGCGGAAGGGAACTCAGAAGGCTGTAAGGGTTTGGGACGGTGGGATGAATATCCTGTACCCTTTTATTAATTTCTCTCAGGTCTTGGACTGGCCGATAGTCATTGGTCCCTGGCTTTTTTACAGGTAGTAGAGGGGTATTCCAGGGCGATTGACAGGGCACCAAGACCCCTAGGTCTAAGAACCTCTGGATGTGGGGTCTGATACCTTCCCGGGCTTCCTTGCTCATTGGATATTGTCGAACAGCCACCGGTGAGGCACCTGATTTTAGTTCCACTACCACTGGTGGGACTTGATTGGCCAGTCCCATGCCTGCCCTCTCTGCCCATACAGTGGGAAAAAGTTGGAGCCAGGATGGGTCGATAGAGGAGGGACCTGGCTTTTCATGTAGCCGGTATTCTTCTTCTAGGTTCAGGGTCAGGCACAGTGTAGGGCGGTCTTCCCATGTTACTTGTGGGCCCTCAGCAGAAAACTGGATCTGGGCCTTTAGTTTGGTTAAGAGGTCCCTACCCAACAAAGGGGCGGGGCACTCGGGTATGACCAGAAAGGAGTGGGTCACCTGTTTATGTCCAGCCTTTAAAAGTCTCTTTGTGGTCCAGGGGTAGACTTTGCTCCCTGTTGCTCCTTGTACGACTGTCCGTCTGGACCCTACCCTTCCCAGGGGTTGGGTCAAAACTGAATGTTCAGCCCCGGTATCGACCAGGAACTCAATGGGAGTCCCCTCCACAGTCAGCGTTATCCTGGGTTCGGGGAGGGGGTCCGAACCTTGACTCCCCTAGTCATCTAGGGACAGAACTTTGGCTTCTCTGACGTTTTTCTTTCGGGGACATTCTCTTGCCCAGTGACCCTTTTCTTTACAGTATGCGCACTGGTCTTTGTTCAGAGGAGATTTTTTATCCCTAGGTGTCTTTCTTGCCTGGTTGCTCAGATTCCCTGTCTGCCTATCTCTAAAACCTTTTTCACTTACCACTGCGGCCAAAATCCTAGTTAAGTTTTTTTCTTGGCGCTTATCGCGCCGCCTTTCTCTTTCTTCTGCCTTTTTTTTTTTTCTTTCTTCCCTTTCTTCTTCTGTCTCCCTTTTATGGTACACCTTTTCTGCCTCCCTCACTAAATCTTGCAAGGAATAATCTTGGAGCCCCTCTAGCCTCTGTAACTTTTTTTTAATATCTGGGGCTGACTGTCCGATGAAGGCCATGGTAACTGCAGCCTGCTGCCCCTCAGAAGAGGGCTCAAACGGAGTGTATCTCCTATAGGCCTCCATTAGGCGTTCTAAGAAAACCGAAGGGGGTTCTGCCGGTCCTTGTAAGACCTCTCTTACCTTAGCCAAATTGGTGGGGCGCCGAGCTGCCCCTTTGAGACCTGCCACTAGAGTCCGGCGGTAGACCAGGAGACGCTCCCTACCTGCGGCTGTGTTGTAGTCCCACTGAGGTCGATTGAGGGGGAAGGCCTCATTAATGAGGTTGTCGAGTTGAGTAGGGGCCCCGTTGTCCCCCAGGACATTCTTGCGGGCCTCAAGGAGAATCCTTTCTCGTTCCTCCGTGGTGAAGAGAATCTGTAGGAGCTGTTGGCAATCGTCCCAGGTGGGCTGATGAGAAAACATAAGAGACTCAAGGAGCCCCGTGAGTCCTGCTGGATTTTCAGAAAAAGAAGGATGATTAGATTTCCAATTATAAAGATCTGCTGAAGAGAAAGGCCAATATTGCAGAGGGACTAGGCCGTTGGGCTCGGCTGGGGGTCCTATGGCTCGGAGGGGTAAAATCACAGTGGAGTCAGGACCCGAGTCGTTTGCCGGACTGCGGGCACGGCGACTCCTGGTCCCCGCGGCTGGTCCCTCAGGTTCGGAAATATCGGGCGCCTGGACCGGCGCCGGTCCGACCGCCTGAGGGGCCAGAGGAGGTGGCAGGGCCGCCGGATAGGGCGGGGGCTCAGAGAGAAGGAGCGAGTCGTCTGTTGCCGGGTAGATGGGGGGTCGGGGAGGAGCGGATGGCCTCTCTGGACTGGAGACGACAGCGACCTTGACAGAGGGCAGCATCCATGGTGGGGGACTCTGGGCGAGGTCTTGCCACACCACGATATATGGAACTTGGTCCGGGTGTCCCCCGATTTCCTGAAAGACAATCCTTTTAACTGCGGAAATGACAGAGACATTAAAAGTTCCTTCCGGCGGCCACCCGACACCGAACGTGGGCCACTCGGAGGAACAAAAGGTCCGCCATTTTCCCTTTCTGATTTCCACAGACAGATTGTGAGCCCTTGCTCTCACGTCCCTCCAGTGATCTAGAGTGAGGGAGAGAGGGGTAGAGTTATTTTGTCCCATTTCGAAGAGAGGGACCACGACACAGAGGCCTATCAGGAACAAAACAAAAAGAAACCAGAAACGGCGGCGAGATCGAGTAGCGTAGAGACAAAAGAAGGAGTCAGATGGCAGAGCGCGCCTCTCTAGACGCGGCAGTGGGATCAGAACATAATGATCCTCTCCTGAGGGGTCCACCAGGCGTCCCTGGTCCTCCCCTGATCCTGGGACGTCTCCCAGGATTACCGGGCGGTGAGCCCCCGAACACGTCTGTTCGCTACTCACACGTCGCTCCCAGAGCGATCAGCCCGGAACAAACTGAAACCAAAATGCGCGCACTCAGAGGGACAGTCAGAGTTACGGAGTCAGACACAGAAACGAGACACGGAGCGATCGCTGGCCAGCTTACCTCCCGTTGGTGGGTCGGTGGTCCTTGGGTGGGGGTCTGATCCCGGACGAGCCCCCAAATGAGAGACGCCTGATTTAGGCAATCAATCAGTCAGGAGAGACCCTCCCAAGGAACAACGAGACCACGGCTCCGGATGCAATTAGCAAGAGGTTTTATTGAACACACGGGTACCCGGGCGGCTCAGTCTCTCGGTAGACTGGCGCGCCGAGTAGAGTTTTTGAGCTTGTTTTATAGCAAAAAGCGCGGGTACAGAAGCGAGAAGCAAGGTAATTGGTCGGTTTAAACAAGGCCAGGGAAAAAGCGCGGGTCATGTGGGAGTTCTTGAAACAGCTGAAGGGCGCCCTGGAAACTGCTGTTGATTTTTTTTTTTTTTTTTTTACTAGGGTATTTTTCTGTGCCTTGCGGAATGGCGTTACTGCGGCTAGCTTGGAAAACACTTCTTTCAGTGTGTGTGTGGTGTGTGTGTGGTGTGTGTGTGTGTGGTGTGTGTGTGTGTGGTGTGTGTGTGTGGTGTGTGGTATGTGTGTGGGTGAGTGTGGTGTGTGTGTGGTATGTGTGTGTGTGTGTGGTGTGTGTGTGTGTGTGGTGTGTGTGTGTGTGTGGTGTGTGTGGTGTGTGTGTGTGCATATGTATGTGTGTGCGTGTGTTGGTGTGCGTGTGTGGTGTGTGTGTGTGGTGTGCGTGTGTGGTGTGTGTGGTGTGTGTGTGCGTGTGTGGTGTGTGTGTGTGCGTGTGTTGGTGTGTGTGTGCGTGTGTAGGTGTGCGTGTGTGTGTGTGTGTGTGTGGTGTGTGTGTGGTGTGTGGTGTGTGTGTGGTGTGTGGTGTGTGTGTGGTGTGTGGTGTGTGGTGTGTGGTATGTGTGTGGGTGACTGTGGTGGCTGGGGGGAGCCCTGGTGAGGACACCGCTGTGGGTGCGTCCATCCTCCAGAGGCGGACCTGGCCCTGTCCTCCCGGCAGCCTCATCCCACCGCAGGGTGGGAGAGCTGGAACTCAGGAGAGCTCCGGACGGGGGTTCTCATGATAATTCTGGCTCTGCCTTCCCCTTTGCCCCTGATCAAACGGACACGGTTGGTTACCTGCCCAGCTCTGTCTCCCCGCTTCTTCGTTCTAAAAGAGCCTGAGCCATGTTCTGGTGTTCACTCTCCTCCACACAGTAAACCAGCCGGCTCCAGATCCTGATTAGTTTGCCATGATGGTGGACCTATCTCCTTGTAGTCCTGGACACAGAAATGCCAGGGGGCCTCTGGGAGAGGAGCCCCACTCCCCAGCTGTGCTCTGGATGAAATCATGCCTTTATGCAACACCAGGAGCTGTGTCAGCCCTCTTGTGACTATGAAGCCAGACTGAGGGTGTCAAACTGCAGCTGGGCAGAGCCTGGGTCCCTAAGATGGTGCTGAGCTGCTACATTAGCCCTTGCTGGTGATTCCTATCACGTGAGATAATACTAGCTATTATTTATGCAGGGCTTACCATTTCTAGAAAACTGTGCTGAATGCTGGCATTATTCACCAAATACTTCTTGAGGTCAGGCACTGCTGTAGGTGTGGGATGCAGACATGCAGAAATCAGACATAAATTCCCGCTCTCCAAGAATTTATGTTCTCCATGCTTTAAATGTTATTTTACTTAAGACTCGAACAACAGCCTAAGGCAAAGCGACAGACACCACAGTTTGGCTCCCGAGGCACATTCCTCGCCATGAAGTGGCTTTCCTGTCACCAGAGGCTGGAAGGCAAAAGACTTCACTGTCCGGGCTCTTCTGCAGCTGGGGTCTGCATGCAGCCCAGCTCTCCCCAAGCAGAGCCATCTCGCAGAGACTTGGAAGGTGGGAGTAAGCATCGGGGGTGGCAGGTGCATGCACAGTAGGGTGAAGAATTGGCACCTGGGTCCTCTGAGGTGACTGCAAGCACAGTTTAGTGACTGGGTCCTAGCTGTGCAGATGAATGCTGAGTGCTGGGCAGACCAGCAGCCCAGTTGCCACCCAGTCCTGGGAGCACCTGGGTACCCCCTGGCTGTGCAGCATCTCAGCTTAGGTCCCAGCCTCCCCAGGACTGAAGAGCTACCTCCTCCCCAGAAATAAGTCCTTCTCTGCCTAAATTAGCTCAAGTAGATCACATGTTCGCTGCAAATAACAACACCTAAAAGGCACCACTGGCTTAGGGGAGGTGGTTGGGTGGGAGATAGTGAGAATCCACCCACAGTGTGTAAAGAGCTGGTGTCCCTTGTTATGCAGTAGAAAAATATTAGTCCAAGTGTTGCCTCCTGCACTTGGGAAGGAAGGCCACGACCAGACCCGAGGCTGAGTGCAGTGAGAGGCTGGGACTCGGGGGTGTCACCTTTGGGGAGGGGTATGGTGCTCTTTGCCGGGGAATAAGACGCTGCTGGATGTTGGGTAGGCAAAGCATGAGAACCCTCACTCGCTCACATTTCCCGTGGCCTCTCCTGCTCCCCAGGACCCAGGAAATAGAGGCCAAGCAAGTCACTGTCTTACTGGGCTCACCAGACAGAGGTTGCAGGGTGGGGCAGCCGGTGTGGCTGGAAGTGGAGGGACACATCCTAGAGAGGAAGGAGCCCCCAAATTTCCTACTAATCCCTCTAAAGTCACTGGCTAAGCTGAGCCCACGTGAGGCAAGACTCCAGCCTAGAATTCTGTATAAGGCAAAAATATCTTCAAAAATGAAGGCAAAATAAAAACATTTTGAGACAGACAAGAGCTGAATCTGTCAACAGCCCTGTAACCACCCTTGTCCTGGGTTCCCCATAAATCTATTAATGAGTTATAAATTACATCATCTTTTTTGGCAGCCACTACACACAATTGGAACCCCTAAATATTGTCCTGTGTGAAGGTATAGAGTGAGACTCATTTTCCTAAACCCAAACTTTTGGACCCAAAGGTTGAACCTCACAATTATTCGTGGTACATTTCATCTCATAAAATTCGGCCTGTTACATTTTTTGGATCCTCTTTCTGTCATTTGATCAGTAGCTCTGTCAATTTCATGTCACTCACAGATCTGGAGAACATTCTTTCTGTATCTTCATCCAAAGCATTGATAAAAAGGTTGGACAGGGCAAGGCTGAGACCAGAGACCAGTACCTCCCTCTAGAAACCGTCCCTTACATCAGTGGTTCTCCAAGTGTCTGGGATTGGCACACTTTGGCACTCTTAAAAATTCCTCAGGACTCCCAAAACTTCTGTTTATGTGGGTTATATCAAACAACATTTATTAAAAAATTAAACTGAGGAATTTTAAAATTGTTATTGACACGAAAGAGTAACAATAATAAACCCATGACATATTAACATAAATATCATTTTTATGAAAAATAACTATTTTTCAAATCAAAAAAATTTCTGAGAAGAGTGACATAGTTTTGCATTTTTGCAAATCCCTAGTGTCTTCATAGAAGACAGCCAGTTTCTCATATCAGTTCCTGTAGTCAATCTGTTGCAATGTCATACACCATGCAGCTTCTGGAGAACTCCACCAAACACTGATGAAAGAATGAAAGTGAAAAAGCAAATAACTGATGGTGATGACGATGACAAAAGCCTTAGGGATGCCTAGGATCTCTGGATCCCCCTTCGAGAACTGTTACTTAAATCCAGGTCCCTCCGTTGCTGAGCGTGCTAATCCACTAGTAACCCTGCCAAAGGAAGCAAGTGGCCTATTTTTAGTGGCTATAAACTGGTTCCACCACACCTTGGTGTGGTGTAGAAAGTGAGGCCCCGGGAGACAGTGTTAGTCTGAGGTCTGACTGCTGGTAACTGGGACCAGAACGTAGACTCTGAAGTCCTGGAAGATAACCACAGACAAGCTCCCACCCTCAAATGCCTTCTTGGTGCTTTGGCAGGATTATGTCCATGGCTCACACAGTAATCTGTGTCGTCTTCCCTGATGGAGTGAAGAATCCCAGGGCTGCCGGCCAGCTAGCTGAGCATGGCGCTGATAACACATAGGTCAAGGCTTCCATCCCTGCACTGACCAGCCACCAAAAAAAGGGTTCCCGCAGGGCAGGAAGGGGGTCTCTTCCCACTGGGCTCTGCCGGGCTCTCCCTTCAGGACAGCAGTCCCACCATGTCGGCTCCACAGCGATGTTCCCACGTGGGCAGTCCGCTGTCCAAGGGCACTCCAGAAGTTCATGGAAAGATTCTTATTGCCTTTTCATTGCCTTTTCCCGAGGACTTTGTGACATACCCTCGTATATGCACACCTCACAGCTGGGTGCAGTGAGAAGTCTCTCGGTATGCCATAGAAATGAAGATTGTTATGTGAGGAAGCTGGGGTGCGGGGTAAGGATCAGGCCTGGGGTTTGAGCTCTGCCTCTCTCTTACCTGTGCTGTGACCCTAGTTAGGCCACCATCTCTCTAGGCTTCTTTCCCATGAAGAACATAATGCCCCCCCACCCCGTCTTTCCTGTCACAGGTGGGTGTGGGGTCCGGATGAGCAAACACACATGAGAAAACTGGAAAACGTGAAGTGTGATGGCATGAGAATGTCACATTCATTATACAGTGTCCCATAGAAGAGTCCTGTTGCACGATGAAGACACTGAAGGTCAGGAAGGTGGTGGGGGGATGGGACTTGCCCAAGGGGTAAACAATGGAGCTGCCCCCTGAGTCCTGTGTGGTGGAGCTGGTCCCCCACAGCCCAGGGTGTGCATGAGGGTGTTAGATTTAAGTGTCCCCCTGTGGCCCTGGCTCAGAGCTGGGGGCCTAATCACCATAGAGAGGCTGTCACACATATGGAGAAATTTCCCATCTCAGGTTTGCAGGACCCTCCTCTGTCTCAGGTTTGCAGGACCCTCTCCTGTCTCAGGTTTACAGGATCCTCCTCTGTCTCAGGTTTGCAGGACCCTCTTCTGTCTCAGGTTTACAGGATCCTCCTCTGTCTCAGGTTTACAGGATCCTCCTCTGTCTCAGGTTTGCAGGACCCTCTTCTGTCTCAGGTTTGCAGGACCCTCTTCTGTCTCAGGTTTACAGGATCCTCCTCTGTCTCAGGTTTGCAGGACCCTCTCCTGTCTCAGGCAATGGTAAGAACACAGCGCCAGAGATCTCCATGCTTATGGGAGAAAGAGGCAGGATCCCCTGACCCGGGTCGAGGGTGGTCCCCCTGGCCACACTTAGGTGCCAACCCTGACAGCATGGGGTTGTCGGGGAGGGACTGAGAGTGGAGATGTTGTTCTCGAGGGCTTACTGACGTCTCATTGCCTTCCTGTGGAGAGGAGAGATTTTGGCCATTGATTTCAAGGAGACTTCATTGGGTTCCATGCATCAGTCAGTAGAAATTTATTTAATAATAATCAAATATCCAAATGGAAAACGTGATAACTTAAGAAAATCAACACAACCTCCCAAAGGCAAAATCTTTTCTGTCTTAGTCAGTGTTTTAGGATTATTTATGCGGTTGTTCCTCCAGCTAGATCAGTCTAGAACTCAGTGGGTGAGGAAACACTTATCAGAGATTATCAGCCACGGGCTGGCTGCTTAGCTCAGACTGTGGTGCTGGTAACACCAAGGTCAAGGATTTGGATCTCCTTACTGGCCAGATGTAAAAAACCAAAACAAAACAAAACAGAAATCACCAACTTATTTCGAGTTACATTCCTTTAAGTTTTGTTTAAATTTTAAATTAATTATAGGTTAGTTTTAACAGTTTTAATTGTAAAATCTCATAAACATACAGAAAACACACAAGATGCAAATGTATAGTTCACTGATTTATTGCCAAGCAAACACCTATGTAACCACCACCCGCAAAGAAAGAGGTCGCCAGCACCCAGAGTCCCGCCGGTCCCCCCATCACTGTCCCCTCTGCTTCCCCAAAAGTCACCAGCTTGCTGCCTTCTTCATACTCTTACAACCTAAGCACACATCCCAAATGATAAGAGTTTTTTGGCCTTTTCTTTGTGTAAATGAGCTCATACAGTATGAATTCTTTTCTTCGATGTCTTCTTTCGAACAGTATTATATTTGTGCGATTCATCTACATAATTGAGTGCAGCTGGTTACTCATTTTTCATTGCTGTATAGTGTCACATTGTATAATATACTGTCATTTATTTATATATTCTACAGTTGACAATCATTTGGGGTACTTCCAATTTTGAGGTATTATGAATAATTCTCCTATCAACAGTTGAACCTGTCTCTTGGTACACGTGTGCATTTTTCTTGGGTATATTCTTAGCACTGGAGTTGCTAGGTATTAGTGTATGAGTATCTTCAATTTCAACAAATATTGCCCGACGGTTTTCCAAAGTGCTATTGATTTACATTCCTCCATGTAGCATATGAGGATTCCCGTTGCTCCATACCAACAGTCCATGTCGTTAACCTTTTAATTTAGCCATTCTGGTGAGTGTGCAATGGTACCTCATTGTGGTTCAATCTGCTTTTTCCTTGATTTCAGCACTTTTTCATATGCTATTGGAAATTTTTTGAGAAGTGCCTGTATATTTTGCTGATTTTCTTATTGTCTTTTCCTTATTAATTTGAGCTCTTTATATGTTCTATATTTGAGCCCTTTGTGGTTTCATGCATTACAAATACCTCATTTCACTCTACAGCTTGCCTTCTCATTCTCTTTTGTTGAACAGAGCTTCCTAATTTGATCGTAATCTAATTTATCAGATCTTTTCTTTAAGGTTAATGTCTTTTGTCTTAAGAAATCTATCTGAAAAACATCAAGATAGTCTCCTATTTTTTTCCTCCTGGAATATTATGGTTTTGCCTTTCACATTTAGCTCAATAGTCCCCAGGAATTGACCTTGAGTAAGGAGTGAAGTAGGGGTCAAGATTCATTTCTCTCCCACGGTGCCAGGACCATTTTCTAGGGTAAAAAAAAATCCTTTCCCCACTGCTCAGCACTGACCCCTTTGTCAAACCAATTGTCTCTCTATATTAGGACTTTCTTATTCTAGTCCATTGATATATTTGCCTATCTTTGTACCAGTACTAAACTGTCTTAGAGTAGATGTATAAATTGTAGACATCTGGTTATGTATGAGCTTCTTTTTCTAGATTTTCTGGGTTATTCTTGGGTTTTTGCATTTTCATGTAAATTTTAGAATCAATTTGTCAAGTTTCTCCATTCTCCCAAAAAACCCACTGGGATTTGGATTGAGAGAACTGACTATAATATTGAGCTTTCCAATCCATAAATCTAGCGACCCTGGAAGGGACCCTTATTTAGAGAATCCTTATTTATATCTTCTTAAGTTTCACTCAATTTTTTTTAGGTTGATTCCTGGGTGTAGAATGTTTTTAAAAATTGCTACTGTAAATGGTTCAAATGAACTATTTAAATTTTTATTTTCCAATGTTTAGTACTGGATAGAAATATAAGTGATTTTTGTCTATAACCCTATATCCAGAAGCCTTGTTAATTTCACTAGTTTATCGGCAGATTCTTTTAGATTATCTACATAATCGTGCCATTTGCAAATAATGGCTTTATTTTCTTCCTACCCAATCCAATTGTCTTCTTTCTTTTCTTTCTTTGTTTTAAAAGATCTCAATTGGCTTTATTGTGATTCTAGAATCGGGAAACACATCATTTCATAAAATAGAATAAATGTTCCCTCAATTTTTAAAAAAAACTTCTTGCACTAGGCTAAGACCTCAGGTGCTATTTTTGCCCAACATATGCAAAATTGAAAAAACTTACAATGTACACTCATATACCCAGCAGATAGAGTCCACCGTTCTAGATTTTACCACATTGACCATACTTGCTTTATCACGTATCTACCCATCCTTTTACGAATCCATCAATCCATCCTTTTATTCCCATTTGTGATGCATTTCAAAGTAATTTTAGACACCAGTAAACTCCCCCCTAAATACTTTGCTGTGCATATCATTATCTAGTAACATTTTGAATAGAAGAAGTGATAATGAATAGCCTTTTCTTGCTTCAGATCTCAGAATGAAAGCTTTAAGTATGATGTGTTTGCTGCAGGTTTTTTCAATAATATCTATTAGATTAAGACCATTTCTTCTTTTTCTAGTTTGCTAAACATTTATATCACCCAAGACTGATGAATTTTATACATTTTTTCCAGCATTTATTAAGAACACTTACTTTTCCTTCTTTATGCTGTTAATGTGAATGACCATGATTGATCAATCCAATTTGATCATGATATTTTTTTACACGTTGTTTTTATATATTGCTGGGTTTTTTTTTTTTTCTTTTTGACCGGTAAGGGGATAGCAATGGGGATCGTAACCCTTGGCACGATGTGGTCTGCACCACGCTCAGCCAGTGAGCTGGCCACCCCTATATGGGATCCGAACCCACGGCCTCGGCGCTACCAGCACCACGCTCTCCCGAGTGAGCCAAGCCTGGCCCTATGTATTGCTGGTTTCTATTTGCTAATATTTTGTTTAGACCTTTGTATTTATATTCATAAGAAGAACTGGCCTGCAATTTTGATCTCTTATATTGTTCTTGTCAGATTTTTGATAACTAAGGCTGTGGTTTCATAAAACAAATTTGGAGGTTTTCTATTCTCTGTGAGCGTTTGTGTAAGACAGGCATTATTTCTCTGTTAAATGTTTAGTTGAATTCACTGGTGAAGCCATCTGAGCCTGTAGACGTCCTTGTGGGGAGATTTTAAATTATGGGTTCGATTTATGCACTAGAGAGAGGATGATTCCAATATTCAGGATCCTTTGATGTCAGTTTTGGAAAGCTGTTTTGTTTTTGTTTTTTTAAAGGAATTTGTTCATTTTATTCAAAATCTAAAGATAGCTTTATTGAGACATACTTGACATGCAAATGCTGTACATGTGTGAAGTGTACTATTTGATTAGTTTTGACGTATGTGTACACCCGTCATTTCAATCAAGATCATTTCACCTAGATTTTTGGGGGGCGGGGGCAGCTGGCTGCTATGGGGATCTGAACCCTTGACTTTGGTGTTATAACACCACACTCTAATCGAATTAACTGGCCAGCCCATTTCATCTAGATTTGAAATTAGTATTTGTAATATTCTCTTATTTTAATTGTCTGCATGATCTGAAGGCATCTGCCCGTTTTCCCTTCTGATATTGGCTATCCGTCTCTCCCTTCCTCCTACTTTGATCAGTCTTGTTAAGGGTTATCAAAACCCTTAGTTCTTTTAAAGAACAAACTTTTCACTTTCTTGATTCCCCTTATTGTATATTTGTGTTCTATATCAGTAATTTTGGCTTTTATTTTCACTTTTGTTTCATTTGCTATTTTTCAAATTTTGAGGTGGTTGCTTGGATAATTGATTTTCAACCTTTTTTTCTAACATATGCATTTAAAGATATACTTTTGTATTGTTTTATTGAAACGTAATTGATTATACATAATTTGGGGTACAATGTTGACTACCATCACCAGGGTACAATATATGTTGATCAAATTAGTATTATTAGGATATTCATTATTACAAATCATAATCATTCTTTATGCCCCTTATCCAATCTCCCCATCCCCCTTTCCTCCCCTCTCCCACCTCTAATAACCATATACTAGTTCTCTCCTTCTGAAAGACTAATGGTTTCTTTGTTGATTTTGTTGCCTAGATGCTCTGTCCAACGCTGAGAGAGGGGTGTTTGAGTCCCCCACTACTACTGTGGAGCAGATGCTTCTTCTATTACCCTGAAGTGGGATTTGTGGAGAGAGACATCCTCTTGTTTTTCTGGTCATTGCTGGTAACTCTCCTTGTGTAAAAGCAGTTGAGTGTCTGGCGGGCCACCTGCACAGTGGCTGTGGCTACTGCTGTGGTGCAGCAGCCGTGGCTATGGCGGTGGCTGTGGTGGGCCACCCACAAGGAAGTGATGTTTTCGGTGTGATCCTTTCCTGGTTGCAGGCGGGGGTGACCCCTCGGTTCCTGCCTCAGGACCCCAGGCATGCTCTGTTGCTTGCCTCAAGATATACATTTCTTAAGGCAAGAACATGGGATACCTGCACTCCCATGTTCATCACAGCTCCGTTTACAATAGCCAAGCCATGGAACTAACCTAAATGTCCATCAATAGATGATTGGATAAGGAAACTGTGGTATATATACACCATGGAATACTACTCTGCCATAAAAAAAGAATGAAATACTCCCATTTGCAACAACATGGATGAGCCTGGAGAAATTTATGTTGCGTGAAATAAGCAAAGCACAGAGGGATAAATATCGCATGTGCTCACACTCATAAGTGGGAGCTAAGAGAGAAAGGAAGGAAGGAAAGAAAGACCACAGTGGTGCATTGGTCTTGCAGAGGGAGAGAGCACACCCAGGGATACAAGGTGGAGGGGGGGAAGGGGGGAAGGGAAGTTGGGGGATGGCTGGGTGGAGGACATGGGGTACAAAAGTAATTTCTGGAAAAATAAACAAACAAATAAATAAAAGGTGGTATTTCATTGTCTTCCATTGTTTCTGCTGAGAAGTTACCTGTCTGTTTAGTTGCTGCTCCTTTGACGGTTATATCTGTTTGCCCCCTCCCCGGGCAGGTTTAAAAGTTTTCTTTTTCTTTGGTTTCCAACAGTTTTACTATGATGTGCCCAGGTGTGGTCTGTCTGTTTTTATTTATCCCACCTGTGGCTGGTGGGAGGGCTTTATTTTCTGGCTTGACATCTTTCATGGGTTTTGGAAATGTTCTCAGCCATTTATTTAAATATCCCATTCTTCTACTCTTTTGAGATTCCAACTACACTTAGGTCAGACATTCTCACTGTATCCTTTATGCCCCTTACCCTCTATTCTCTATTGTCTTTTTGACTGTGTTCCCCCACCCCCAATTTTTCATCTTACTCATTCTGTTCTGAATTATGTTTAATCTACTCTTAAACACACTCACTGAATTATTCTTTTTTTTTTTTTTTTTTGTCTTTTTCGTGACCGGCACTCAGCCAGTGAGTGCACCAGCCAGTCCTACATAGGATCCGAACCCGCGGCGGGAGCGTCGCTGCGCTCCCAGCGCTGCACTCTCCCGAGTACGCCACGGGCTCGGCCCAAATTATTCTTAATTATTGTTATAGTATTTTTCAGTTCTAGAATTTCCATTCAGTCTTTATTTTTTAAAAATAATTTCCAACTCTGTTGCAATTCCAGAACACGCATTTTTTTTTTTTCTTTTTTGAACACACAGTAAACATAGCTGTTTCAAATTCTGTGAGTGAGTGATGTATCAGAGCCCTGTTGGGTACTTCTATTCCCACCCCTCCAACCCGGATAATTTTTATTCAAGTAATTCATGTTGTCTGGTCTTCTCCCATACCTGGATACTTCTGATTATAATGTAGAAATAAATCGAGGCCTTGGGTTATGTTCGCTTCTTTCAGAGAGAATTTACATTTGCTTCAGCTAGGCAGCTGGGAGCACCAGTAATCTGGTTTCACCTCAATCCACATTCAGGTACTGAGATGGCTTAGAAGTTAAGCTGCAGTACCCATGAGGGACAGTCTACTGACAATAATGTTGAACTAGGTAATCCAAACCAACCCTCCAGTTAAGTACAACTTGGAAATCTGGCCAAAATATTTAAAAAATTTGTTTGAAGGCATACAGAGCCAACAGGATGGTGAAATATTATCTGTCCAGCTATATGGGGCTGCTTTTCCTCTGGGGGCTTTTGCTAATTCTGGAGGCGTGTCTGAGTAGCTGGTACTTAGCTTTGTGAAGTCAGATTAGGGGTTGGAATATGAATTGAACAAGGGGTGGAGGTTGCTGGTAAATGTCTCTTCCTTTGGTTGGGGACTCTGAACAGCTGTACTCTAATGAGATTAAATTTTATGCTTTAGTAGAATTCTTAAAAAAAAGACAAATGCGTTATTTGCTATAGGTCACGTGCTACAATGTACTCCTCCGTTTTTCATACTCATAGCAAGCTTGGCTCTTCATCAGAGAATAGAAACCCTGTCCTCCTTGACTCCTGGAGGTGACGTAGGACACTGAACTAGCCTTGAATTTGGAGTCAGAAGGTCCAAGGATCAGTCCCTAATATCAAGTGACAACTACTGAGATTGCAGGCATAATGCCTGGGAGAGAATTAGAGATCCAAGTGGTTGAACTTGCAAACTCAAGCCTATAAAGTAGCAGCAAGTACCACGACTCTCATTTCTGGCTCTGCAAAGCAGCACAGGTGACTCAGTTGTGCACAGAGTTGTAACACCTAATGTAAAACCCTGGCTCTCCAGAATCCAAAGACGGTATGTTGCCTAAAAGTATCCCCCACGAATCATTTCTCTTGGATGCACCTTAACAAGCTCTTGAGGAAGCTGCTGAGTGTTCTGACATTGGTCCTATGTTCTCTCCTCTCTCCATCTTCTACTTTTCCAACTCCTGTGATTTCCTTCCAGAGAGAACTGCGTGTGCTTTCTATGCTTCTATACTTTCTTGTACTTTCTATGCTTCACCTTCACGGACCCTCTCTTCTTTGTTTTCTCTTTGTCCTTGAGTTGTTCTGTCTGCATTGTTAAACGATGGCAGTTCTGTTGCAAGGTTGCTGTTCACTGATCCTATGACGCTGGCCTCAATGGGTGACTGTGCGAACCAGAGTTAGAATTCTGAAGCTTTTTTTCAAAGTGCCTTGAACTCTTAATAGGGAAGTTACTATTGAAAAGGGCACATTCTTTTAAAAATAAATGTATGGCAGAACCCTTTATTGATAAAATGACACGCTGCAATAATGTCTTCATATCTTGGGTAAAATCAGATGTTAATTTCCATCCAAACACAGGATGATCCTGTGCTGCATTATTTTACACATTTTTACTTTGTGTAAAACAAAAAGATTTCTAAGGCAAATTAATACTCAAAATTAATGCAAGCACAATTCAAGCTTATTATTGAAATTTATTGCCACATAATAAAACTTTCATAGAATAAGGAAGAAACTCCTGGTGGTTTTGCAGAGCTGAAGTCGTGATGCCGGCGTGAGGCCCAACCCTCAGCAGCAACCAGGGTGGAGGCAGCTTCCCTCCAGGCCTTCCCTGAGGCGGCTGCCACAGCCCAGCTTTCAGGCAGGTGAGCACTTCCTCTGTGGGATGAGTCCAAAGAGAGGGCGAGGGAGGGAGACACTTGAGACTGGGGCTCTGGGGGAACCTCAGTGAGCCAGGAGGCCTGGGGAAGAGACCTTGTGACTCCCTCAATGAAAACTTCCTTGAGAGTCTGCCGTCTATCAAGATGGCCAGGCTTTTGACTACATTTCCTCATGAAACACGAACTGCCAGCCCTGGAGCCCAGTGACTGTTTCGTGGCACTGCCCAGCCCTCAGACTCAGAGGACAATTCTGTGGTCCTACCAGACTCAGTTGCTTCACATGACCCTTTAAAATGTGTTGTTTTGTTTTGTTTTGTTTAAAGAAAAAGGAAGCATATTAAAATGCTTTGGAAACAAATTAAAGCTGCAAATAGTTTCCCCACATAGGAAAGGATACTTGCTACCTGCAGTGATAACCAAGCTGCTCCCCCTGGCTTCAGCTCACCTCACGCCAAGCAGCAGTGGTGAGCGCACCTGAAGACTAGCCTGAGAAGCCCTGTACGTGTGCTCTGAAGTGAACTGCAGGAGCCAGAGGCCCCAGCCTTTCGTGGGGACAGTCAGAGCCCTGACAGAACAAGCACTGAGGCGGCGGTGGGCACGCAGCACTTGGCCTCTGGGCCCCTACCCCAGGGACGGGCCCTCCACAAGTCATCTGGCCTCAGGGAGCTTCCGTTTGGTCCCCTGTCCAGATGTGGATTAAGGTCAGATGTCCTGACCCCCCTCAGAGCTGCTGAAGGACAGTTCGGCCCAGGCTTCTCGCATGTGGAAACCACCCAGACGCACACTGAGATGTGGCAGTTTTTGACCTTTTCTTACAGAGCTTGGGTGAATGACAATGGCTCCTGCTGGGCTCTCAGAAGATGCTGATGGACCCAAATGATTTGTGCCTCCAGCCCCAGGGACATGGGACAGGGGGAGAGGCTGGTTCTGATATGACAGCAGGTTGGAACAGGGTGCTCAGGCTCACCTGGGATTATCTACTCTCTGTGCAGAAAAGCAAGTTCTCTTTGTGTCTTTGAGAATGAAACTAGGCCCCTCATCTAGACTGTGAAAGGGTGGCCAAGGGCGCAGAGCATGACTCGAGAGGACGTTCCCACTGGACCCTGCCCAGTGCAGCCCCTGCAGACATTTCCCTCAGAGAAACTCCTTCCTCCAGCTCAGGGACCAAATGAATGCATCACATAGGCCCAAGAAAGTTTTTTAAAAATCAGAAACAAAGAGAAAAACATGTTTTCCATCTCACGTAGAATATGGTATTAATAAATTGGTCTCCCTTCTCCTATTAGTCTGGTTGAAGGGACAAGACTGCTTTCAAAATAAAGCTTTTCTTTTCTGAACGATTAACACAAAGTAGATTAACAATTCATGCTAGACTCCAATTTAATTCCAGTTACAGCTCAGAGGCCAAATCCACAGAAAAGTTAATCTGGGCTTCACTAGAAGGAGTCACTTTCTGTGAGGGAAAGATGCAGAGGCTCTAAAGGTTAATATCAAACTGCCCAGGCGCAGAGTTCATGAAATTGTGGGCCCTCTAAGAGGCAAACACACACACACACACACACACACACACACACACACACACACACACACACACACACACACACACACACACACACACACACACACACACACACACACACACACACACACACACACACACACACACACACACACACACACACACACACACACACACACACACACACACACACACACACCTTCACTTCCTTACTAATTCCTGTCTCATGGTATTTTCTCACTGACATTCCTTAATGTTAAAGGAATCTCACACGTACAACCAAAACTCTCCAACATGCCAAAAAAAAAAAAAAAAAGGATACCATTGAAGCTTTATGTGCCTAAGGCATTAGGTTCCTGGGAAAGCTCTAGATTTTTGGTTTAGAAATAAAATTGCGTGTTGAACAGGTTTTTATGTTTATTATTGTGGTGTACCTCCCCCCCACTCCCCTTTTGCACTACAATCTAAGCTGAGTGATCTATTGCCAACCAGCACCAATTCTCCAAACCAAAGTGTGCAAGGGAAACATGGCTTGTGTAATCCTCTTAAACAGAAGATACATCAGGCAATCTGTCTACTTCTGTTCCCCAGAAATAAAATAACTAGAAAGGCTGCTGGGCTGCCGGGGGTCGAGGTGGGAGACAGCGTCCTGCCCTCAGTCGGGGTCCATCGTGAACAGCTGGATGTCCTGTGGGTTCCAGTAGAGGCCTACTGCTGAGTTGTAGACAAGCGACCAGACGTAGGGGATAAAAAACTCCTCAGGCTGCTCCTCTTCCACGTATTTGAATTTCAATTCTGGAAATTTCTGCAATGAAAACAAGATGGTTTTATAATCTCACATTCCATGCACCAGCAAAAGCAGAAGTGGTGTGGCTGCGGGGCCACCTCCGCTAACTGGTCACAGGGCCTGAAAGCTCCAGGCCTTTAAAATACTTCAGCTATCAAAGGCTTCATAAGAAAATGTAAACCACCTGTGGGAAGAGCAAATCACACCCTGGGTCCTGGTCAGCTAAGGCCAGTTTTGCCAACACTTCACTGAACAGGGACCCAAGCAGGGCTAGAGGTGAGGTGAGAAATATCACTGCTGAGAAATGGGCCCTGCGGCAGACAGGCTTCAGGCAAATGTCATCCGGTGCACAACATTGAGGCTGGCTCTTTCAGAGAGACATTGTTGTCAGGGTTCAGTCACGTTGGGGATGAGGGCTCTCCCCTCCTATGTCCTGAGCCTTGAACTGAAGAGGCAGGCACTGGACGCGGGCCTGGGGCAGGCAGCTCGTTCTGCCGTCACCTGGCCTCAGCCTCTTCCCCCTCAGGGCGGGAGTGAAGGCTTCAGCTTTGCAGAGGCAGAGACCGAAGTGATCCTCCCTTACCCGGGCGCAAGCACATGAGCGCCCAAGCCTGAACTCTGCAGTCCTGTCCAGGAGGGCAAGCAGAGCGTGCAAGCTGGCACCTGGGCCTGGGCTTTCGATTTTCTAATTTTATTCCTGACCAGTTTCTTCCAGCCAGGGCAGAGGAAGCGACTCTCCTTTCAGCAGCCTAAGAGCCCAGGGCCTCTTCCCTTGCCAACAGGACTCTGCAGCCTGGTGACCCTTGGTCCCAGGAGGGGTGGGTAGAGACAGGGCAAGCCCAGGGTCCTAAAGAGGAGGGAGGTGGGGAAGGTTGAGGGAGGGGGCTGGCAAGAAAGAAGGAAAGGGAACACCGCAGCCCCACACATGCACCTGCAACCATGTTCATCCCACTGTACTAGAGGCATGACTCTGAGGGCACAGAGATGCTCATCTGTTTTGTTAGCTGCTGTATCCCCAGAGGTAGTGGCCAGGCACTTGGTAAATAATTTCACAATTAAATCTACCAGTGAAACAATGAGCCATACATTAAGGACTGGCTATGTCCCAGACACAGTCATAGATGCTTTTTGAATATTATCATATCTAGTCCTTCTTAGTGAGTCTATTCATTCATTCTCTTGACTCTCCGCTACTTGGTGCCAGGCATGCACTGTGTGGGCCAGGCCTGGGGACCTCGGATGCAGCAGCCATACACAGGTCCTATCCTCACGGAAGTCTCATTCTCATGGAAGGGAGAAATGAATAAACAGTAGCAGCTTCAAGAAGAATGCAACAAATGCTTATAGAGTAGTGAGAAAGGGCAGGACAAGATGCTCTACAGGCCTGAAGGAGGAGGAGGTGGCAGCCGGATGAAGAAGGGAGAGCACGAGGGAGGGCCTCATGCATGAGGTATGAGGCACACTGTTGCAGGGCTGAGGAGGGGGCAGGGGAAGAACAAAAACTGGGGGGCAAGGGCTAGATACAGGAGCCACATGAAGCCTCCTCGGCCCATGCCAGGGTCCCAGAGCCTGGGAAGAATCTGAAGAAGGGTGCGGCATGAGGAGAATAGTACTATATGGTGGCCCCTCGGATCACAGTGTGGCAAACGGGGGACACGGCAGCAGGCGGGAGAAGGTGCCTGGTCCAGGGAAGGGGAAATAGCCTGAAGTGAGATGATGCTGGCTGGGTGGGTTTAAGAGATATTTCAGAAAGCGGAGGGGCAGGGAGAGGAACTGTACACACATGCACATGCACACACAGAGCTACAAGGATTTTAAAGTATCATTTACAGTGATTAAGACTAAAAACAGCAAAGTGCTGGATCCTCAGAAATTCCAGAATGATCACAGAGGGGCAGAGTCAAACAGGAAATGTTTTGTGGCAGGTGAGTGTTGAGTTACACCTTGAAAAAGTATATAGGAATTCCTAAAAAGGAGAGTACTCTGATCACTGATGTTACTTCAACATACCACAGATGGCATAGTCCCCATATGTTATGGCTTCAGCGAAAACTGACTCCCTCCTTCATAGCTCCCAGCGTGTTATGTAAATATGGACATACACAGATAGGCTTGAGACGTGGCCAGACTCCAGCATACCTACCCCTAGATCCCCTCTCATGCCTTCTACTCCCTTTCCAAAGCTACTCTGGTTTAATGAAAACCTAGGCCCTTCCAGACTGTCAGTGTTCCAATCAGTTCTTTATGATTGTCCATATAGACTAGAGGTCTCCATGTGTGCTGATGACAATGTTCACGACTGCGATTTATAGGACTTCTGTAACTGGGTTCTTTGGGTCAGTCTGGCTGACAAAGTTTGATTGGCTTAGGGATGTGGATGTGGCAATACTTACAGCACTTGCTGACACAAACTGGGGTTCAACTAGGCCCTCCAGTTTTCCATTCCCTGGTCACCCGTTCATGAAGCCCCTTGAATCCTGCCCACCTCGAGCCAGGTTTCTCTGGGTGCATAATAATTGCTCAGCAGCTGGGGGTCCCCAGGGGCCTGGCACCCTTGGCATCCTTGACAAGTTTCCTCACATACTCTCGTGCTGCTTTTGGCCTGGCATGGGGTTCTCAGGTACTGGGGTACTTAGAGAGGGTATCGGGTCTTTGTCAGGGATCAGGTGCCTTATTGGTACCAATACAACGATACTATTTTCTGCATTTGTAGCAATAGGGTGTGGCTAGTTGCTACCACCAACCAGAACTCCCTCAACACTACACCTGTCTGAAGCTTCCCACACAGCATCATGCTCAGTCACCACAGTGTCCTGCCAAGGCCAGAATCACCAACCCCACTAACAGAAGGGAAAGTGAAGCTCAGAGAGGCTCAGCGCTTGGTTCAAGGTCACACAGCCTGCTGGGGCAGAGTCGGGTTTAAATCTAGGTCTTGCTGGTGTGCAAAGTCAGTTCAAAAAGTGACATCAGAGTTCTAGCCACCCTAGTATTTTGTCCTTACATTCGATTCTCTTAGGCTCCATGAAACCCTTCAGGGTTAGTTCTGTGCCCTTTGAATGGCACAGAATTCCGCACAGTGCCGGTCCTTAAAAAATAACCACAAAGTCACAATAATGTCAATAATCAAGAAAGGACGGGGAACCTTGTCTGAAGAAGAAAAGGTCTACCCCGTAATAAAGGAGATGAAAGTCCTAGTCCTCAGAACGACCTCAAACGTTAGAAAACCTCTTGCACTGACTGGGAGAGGACTGAAGGCCGAGGGGGTGGGTGTGTGGGCAGAGGTGGTGCTTTGGAAAGGTCGAAAGGTCAGAGCCCCATATCACCTCTTTCAGTTGGAACAGCAGCGGCCTACATTTCTAAGTGGTAACGTAACCACTAAAAGGCACTTCTGTTGTTAGAAATCATCTGCTGTCACGTGTGGAGGCTTCCCAGGAAGGCCTGAGGCAGTTTAGGTGAGGCTGGGTGCTCTCTGTATCTCCCAGGAGGGTGGCAAGGGAAGGAGGATGAGCGAACTGTGAACTGCTCTCAGGAGAACTCCTTCCGTCTGAATTACAGAAACTTCGGCAAGAGCTAGAACTGAGCTTATGGGCTGGCATTAAGTTTACTGGCCCTCATGGCTTTGGGAAATTCTTATGACTATTCAGGTAGAAAGAATGAGTCAAAGACTGGCCTGAAATCTTGTGCAAGTGGATCTGGGATAAGCACCTGGCACCCCAAGACCTGATAAAAACAGAGGCGAAAATGCCTCAGGTTTATGTCCAAACAATAATCCATCTCACCCTCTTAACAACATGGAGACCTTTCCTCTAGGCTAAAAGTACACTATTTGGCCAGTAATAACCATGGCTTTCAAATGTTGTAAGCAAAATCTCAGTGTAAGGTGATGCCCAAAGTGGCAAGAATATCCTGTATACAGTACATAATAGTACATTAAAAAAGTATAAAATAGTATAAATTTTATTTGCCAATAGCAGATGTGTAGATTTCATTATGAAGTTATTCTTTAAGCTGATCAATGATTATTTCTATAGAAGTTTTCCACAAAAAACTTAATAATCAATTCTGCAATTATAACTGACAGTTATAACAATTAATTACCTATTATGTAGCAAGCATATTCAAACACTATACAGTTACTCATTTAATCTTGGAAACAATTAGAAAAAGCACTCAAAAGGCAGATATTTTGGGTTTTAGACCCATTTCTTTCCACTTCATTCATTCATTCAGCAAATATTCACTGAGGGCCTAGTGTATAGTAAGCACAGGACTAAAAATGTAGCTGTGACTCAGACACACATGGTCCCAGCATTTAAGGGCTAATCCTTATTAGCTGGGTGACTTTCGACAAGTCTCATCTCCTTGCTCAGACTCGGGATATTAAAAGATAAAGTTTATTATACCCTGAGATCTTGAATTTAACCAACCTGCCTATTTCACAGGGTTGTAGTGACAATTAGATGAGATAAGCCACGTAAAGGGCTTTGTGTAGTGCCTAACACAGAGCAGGCACTCAATAGATATTGCATTATGGACATTAAAATGACATGCAAACATGAAGTATGCTCTTATAACATTCAGCAATCAAATCTAAAGACTAGGAACCCTGTGACTGGCCTGGTCCCACACCCACTTCTCTTAGGCCACCCAAATGGACGCTTCTCAGTCGGCAGCCCTGTTTCCTTACTCTTAATAATAGGAACATAAAGGACCTGAGCCTCCCTGCATGAACCAGGAACAAGTTCTGACAAATGGCTTAAAATCAACAGACTCATCTTCACAAACATTTTTAAAAAACAAAGCTATTTCACTAAGTGTAGGCAGGTTCTGAAGAACTGCCCTTTTTCTCTGACTCAGAGTCAGGTTCAACTGGAAGGGAGGGAACTGGCCCTGAGGTGGGTTTAGGGCTATGGTAATGAGGACAGAAAGGTCACTGCTACAACGAATTTGACATTAGGTACGTGACCCAGGTGTTCACAACCTTCCTGTAAGATTATGTGATACATTCAACAACATCCAAGATGGAGCCAGGGGCACGGTGGCTCACACCCCAAGCTGCATAGGGCTGGGGTGGCTGCAGTTGACCCGGAGGGAGGACGCTGAGCCTTCTGCTTGGAGCTCACAGAGACCCCACAGCAGGGAGCTCAGGGGCAGTGACACCGAGTGGAGCTGCCCAAGCACCAGGCACGTCCCATTCACCAATGACTACCCTATAAAAAACAAAAGTGGTGTCTCTCGGCCCATTGGTTTATTGCCTTCATAACACAGTGCAATCAGTGCTTATCTTGTTTATTAACTTGTTACTTGTGTAACTTTACTAGAATACAGGCTCTGAGAAGGCAGGAACCTATGAGCATCTGGCATATTACTGACACTTAAATGTTTGTTGAATGAATTAAAAGAATGAACGAATGACTTCAAATCTGCACAATAGTCCTGTGACATAGGTATTAATAACTCCATTGCAAAGTTAAGAAAAGCAAGGCCCCAAAAGGATAAGCAACATGCCAAAGAGACGTTCAGCCTGTTGGTGGAGCCAGAAGCTAAACGAACCTCACACCTTTCCACAACAGCCTTCCACATCAATAGGGACTTGGGTGTGCCCTTAAAATATCTATAGCCAATATGGACTCAAGTAATTACAACAAGCTTCGAATGTGTCTTCAGTGCCCCCTCCCAAATCCCAATGAGTCACTTCACCTTTGTGCCCGAGCTTCCTCACTGTGAAATGATGGAATGATCTCCATGCAACTCCAGGCTGGGGCCAGGAGACCTTGGCTGTGTCCTGGCTTGGCTACTGGCAAGCTGGGAAATTTGGGGCAAATCATAGTATTTCTCTAGAACTCAGTTTTCTTACCTTGTGTAAAATGAAAAACCTCTGAGTGCCTCCCAATGCTGACTGGGTGTGGTTTTATGAGGTGACCCCAGTAAGGTCTAAACCTGTGTACTCCCTGACATGCCTGTAGGCTCTGTTAGGTTGAGCTGGAGAAAGGGTTGAATGGCCTGGGACTGGTTTCAGCTGCAACCCTGCAATAAAGCATTTGCTGATTTCTACTTAGCCAGGCTTCACAGTGGGGAGGGTAAGTATAGAAAGGTTCCTGAGCTGTCCTGGGGGTTGACAATAGATGGTTTCAAAGGCTAAGGCTCCCAATTACTTAAAACCAACACAAAATGAAGCTGTTTTTCAGTTGTTCCGTGGGCTGAGAGCTCACAGCTAAGTGGGCCGAGGTCCCGGGCTCAGCCCTGCCTGTGCTGGCTAGTTAAGGATGATCCCTTCCACAGACTGGGTTCTGAAGTTGTTGATTCCCAAGTGTGCACCGTTGGTGGTGGGGGAACCGAAAGAGCAAGCAGAGACAGTGGCATGAATGCACAGCCATTACTGGAAAATCCCTTGAACATGCAGATAGAACTGTGCATGTCCCTGAACCCACAGCACCAGCTCCCTCTCTTCTAGAGTGAACAAGTGAACTGAGGGACATTATTCCTTGGGTTGTTGGCTTGGAACTTTTCTCCAGCGCTTAAAAGGTTCACAAAGGGTAAAAATGCTCTTGTTTTCCTTGCTATTTATGCATCTTCTCCAGAATTGGCTATACAGAGCTAACACTTGGATGTACAAGGTAAAGAGATTCTTTCTTCCTGAAATGAGTTATTTGTAAGACCAGTGTACTGGGAACACTTTACAAGGGGGTATAACAGGCATAAATCATAAAGAAGTTTTAAAAACACCATGCAGTCACCATGGGTGAAAGTGGATGCAGCTCCTGCATAACCAGATGGGCCTGGGCTGCGTTTAATTTGCCCCCCACCCCCAACCCCCAAATCTGCTCGCCCATCTACATAGCAATTGAGACACGCAACATGACTTGAGATTTTAAACAGAGCTTCTTAAAAATATGTGTTTCTCTAAGATGTCTTAGAAGTCTGAAGTGCTAAGGAAAAGAAAGACAAAAGGTTTTATTTAGCACTAGGGACACTGGGGACACATTTCATCAGGACTCAGTCCAAGAGATGTCATAGTCTAAATGTCAAATCAACAACCTAGGAAAAGTCACTCTTTCCTTTATGCTCCTTTTTGAGCCAGCAGAGAACAATAATGCCATCCTCTGAGGTGAGGAAGTCCACCTTCCTCACTTGGGAGTGGCTCATCTCTGACATGGCCAGCATACTCCATTTGGTGGCCCAAAACCCAGGCCGCAGGCTGCTTGGACTCTCAGGTCTCCCCAGCTCTGATATTCAGCCAGTTCTTCTGTACCCATGTCTCCCTCTGGGACGTCTTAGGACCTTTTGGGCTCCAGCCAGTGACTCTGGGGTAGACATGCTTTGAGGATTACCAAACTTTTGGGAAAACTGAGGAGGTACTCGGGACGGATGGGGGCTTGCAAGAATTTGCCCAGAACTGGCTAGCACAGGGCAGGGTGCTGGTTACCTCAGGCCCAGGCTACTCTGAACCCCAGGCTTCTACTCCTCTCTTTCTAAGATACTTGTTCTGTGACTCAGCTCAACAAGGAGAGAAAAGCCATCTCTCAAGCTTGGAGCTTGATCTCAATCCAAAGCTACTTACAACAATCCTGTTGTTTTGATTTTCGGAGCCAGAGGTAATGCTAGACTCTCAAGCTTGGCCGGAATGTTTTTATCAGCTCCAGTGAGTCAACCTACCACAGTGGGACATCCGGGTGTGCAGCTCAGAGACAAAGCAAAGGTCTGATTTGGTGGTTGAGACTTGGGTATAACAAGCAGACCAAAAGCCTTAAAGCCTGTCACTGCTGTCAGTCATGTGATCTGGTGAAACCCACAGGAAACTCAGTGAACAGATGTAGGCACAACTGCAACAATTTTATTACCACAAAAGGTCAATGAGTTTTCCCCCTTCCACCTGAAGATTATGCAGATGGCATCAGGAACTCTAGCAAGCACCTGGCTCAGCTCCAGAGAAAGTTTAATACAATTTAAAATCAAATAGCTACACAGTCTCGAAATTTTTTTTGTTGTGCTATCTTAAGCCTCTGAATAGACAGGTGAATGGGTTATGGTTGGAAGTAAGGCAGCCCAGTAACTGCTGGCAGATGGTGTGGGTCAGGATTGATTAGGTTAGTTACTGTAAACAGCACACACAGGGTTTGTAGTGGGTAGTCCTGCTCAGATGAAAAGTAAACCAGTTTCAAGATCCTGTTCTAAGATAGCCGGCAGCATTTATGTCCTTTTTTTGAAAAATCCAAGGGTGGATTATAAAATTTGGGGATTATACACTCCCCCATCATCCCTCCCCCTCATATACTATCCCTGTGTAACTTGGGTCCTTCACTGAGTCCTTAAACTGTTGATGAGGCATGTGTGGGGCTGCAGACCCTTGAACAAGGCATATAGTTTAGAGGGAGGAGTAAGAACAGGTAGTATGACACAGATGGAAAGAGGACGGTGCCCACGAGGGGCTCTCCCAGGAAGTTGTGGCTAATCCTGGGGCCAAGGGACTTCAGGTGGGCTTGGGCAACAAACTCTGGGAGAAATAGCAAACTAACACATTGGGAAACATTTGTATCATTACTGCAGCTAAATTACTGCCTGAGCAAGACTGGCTCCTCCAAGTGTAACAGAATGAGTTACAAATGTATCAGCTATCATAACTTAACAAAAAGAAGGTAAGCACTGGTCCATAAGTAACAACAGCACTTAATGTGAAGTAGTTCTATCTTGTGAATTTTAAAATTAATAAAGAACTAAATTCAAAATATACAAAATTATGAAGGATCACTTACTAGAAATTACAAATTAAGAAATGCAAAGCTGAAATTCAGAAGTCTGTTAGGAGTGTGGTTCAGAAGACAGTCACAATACACTGTGTATCCAGGGACACCATGCAGGGGCCCTGGGGGGGCTCTCTGGGCAGTAAGTTACCACCCAAGAGGAGCAGTTATTTGAGGTCAGCAGACGTGGATCCTGGAAGCTCAGGCTACCTCAAGCTCAGTAAACTGTTTCACCGCTTATGAGTGTCTACAAGTGACACTAACAGCTTCTTTAACTGGGGGCAAAAAGACTCAGGAAAAATATGAAGGATGCAGCAAAAGGCTGAAATCCACACTTGTGTGACTCTCTCTACAAACTGACCCTCATGCCATCTGCCAGAATTTTGAAGCCCTTCTGAGTGTGAAGTCTGAGCAACGTCCTTGCTGTTAGATGCTTCTCTCAGAGACCCAGGCTAAGGGGGTTCACGGAAAGGAGACAGACTTTTGTCTTCCATTTTCAATTTCTCTCTTTTCTGGGGGCTGGTGGGGAGGCCAGGAGGAGGAGAATATTTGATTACAATGTAGAAGATGAGGGGCAAAAGAACAGAATTTACTGGCAGAATTTCTTTTGCTGAAAGCCGGCCTAGAGGGGGAGCCAGAAGTGATCAGGATTGCTTGCCCCAGGTGGTGGGGTTCATCCCTTTGGGTGGGACCCAAGTATCTGGCCGAGACAGTGAGATCCCAGAAAACAAATGCACTACTGTGACAGAAATTCTAAGTAGAATGTACGCTCCAGGATGGCAAGGGTTTTTGCTTTTTTATTCCCTCACTGATATGTCCCCTGTGCTTAGAATATTGCCAGTGGCTTAAGAGACATTTGCTGAGTGAATGAATGAATAAATGACAAAGGGGTAAAAACTGCTGCAGACACACCAGAGTTAGATACATATATACACTCGTATATAAGTGGGTACTTCAAAAAGTTGATAGAAGATTTGTTTTGTCTTTTAAGGAGGGTGTGTGTGTGTGTGTGTAAGGAGGGTGTGTGTGTGTAAGGAGGGTGTGTGTGTGTGTGTGTGTGTGTGTGTGTTGGAAATTGGGTCCTGCAAGGGTGTGTGTGTGTGTGTGTTGGAAATTGGGTCCTGCACAGTAGGTGAATTAGTGAAATAAATGCTCCAAGTTATTTAGGACCAAATGAGCCATATCAAACCCATGGCACTTTGAGAAGTAAATGAGTGTCTTATTTGGAATTTTGCAGGCACCGCTTCAATCCAACAGATTAATGTATTTCGCAAATTGCCTGCTATTTTACCACTATCTTACCACTGTCATATTCTCGCTCACTCAGGAAAATACAGCTCATGGATAATGGGTAATGTTGACATAGATGGTCACTGTCATATTTTATGTTTCATATATATTTGAGCCATGGAAAATGAAGTGGGACTGGCTGGTTAGCTCAGCTGGTTAGAGTGTGGTACTGATAACAAGGGGTCTAGGGTTTGATCCTTGTACAAGCCAGCTGCCAAAAAAAAAGCAAACAAACAAACATAGAAAGAAAATGAAGCAAACTCCTTAACATGTGCATGAGCTACAGATAGCTATGGACCAGACTGATGCATAATATGTAAATAGAGGCAAGTTCCATTTTGTTTTTAAAATTCTCATTATCCCCCCTTCCCCCAATTTCTGGTAACCTCTAATCTACTTCTGTCTCTGACATTTTTTTTAAAATTTATTTTTTCTTAATTGACCCATGATAATTGTATATATTTATGGAGTAAAATATATTAGCGTTCATTTATACTGTGTGCAACGAACATATCAGGGTGTTTAGCACACCCATCACCTCAAACATTTGTCACCTCTTTGTGTTCAACATCCTCTCAACTAGCTACCTGAAGTTATACAGTAATTTTCTGTTAGCTGCAGTCTCCCTAAATTGCTGTAGAACACTAGATCTTTTTTTTTGGCGGCTGGCAGGTACGGGCATCTGAACCTATGACCTCGGTGTTATAGGCTGCGCTCTAACCAGCTGGACTAAACGGCCAGCCCAACGACACTAGACCCCATTCCTCCTCTCTCTCTACAATTCCTACCCACTGACCACTCACTCTCCACCTCCCCTCCCCACTCCCCTTATTAGTCTCTAGTAACCACTAGTCTATCTCTACTTCTATGAGATCAACTTTTTAAGCTTCTATATATGAGTGAGAATATGGATATTTCTAGTTCCATTTTTGAGTTCTTTACCTTTTACTCTTGTCAAGGTTGAAATATGGTATAAAAAAGCATATGATCTCAACTAACTACTTACAGCATCAGTCTGAACTAACTACTATATCTGTGATAGTCTTTCTTTATACTCATTTTTCCCCCCAGACCAATTTCTGAACCAAGGGAGTGGGAGATAAAGTGGAAGAAGATTCTGAATCATGTTTAGACAAATTCTGGCAAAACAAGGTGTGCCCTGTCTGTGATGTTCCTGCTGAGAGTTACATGTGGAATGACAGGCAGAGGACGTAGGGACGAGAGCAGACAGGAGGCTTTGCTGATTACCCCCAGCCCAGACTAGTGTGCCCCTGAGTGAAGGAGAATTCGGGTGATTTTATCATGTGGGAAACACAGCCCTGGCCATGGCATGTTAAAGAGATATCTCGAAAGAGAATTCCAACTAAGACAAATATGGAGATAAGAAGTTGTCTTTAATTTCTTAAGAGTTATCTTCTTTGAACATTCTTGGGATTTAAATTGTAAGCAAACACAATAGCCTTTAGGACTTCAAGGGGTATCTATCATTATTACAAAAATTATGCCTTAATTATTCCTTAGCAAGAAGTAAAAACTAGGCTCTGGTAATCAACATTCCCACACATCCATTATATAGGAGTATTATTTTTCTCTGCTTATGGAAAGAACAATCTACTCCAAGTGTTACGTGAAAAGCTTTGTGGTTGCTAAGCCAATGATGTTTTCTTCTATCTACTAGAAGAAAATCCTACTTAGATCCCACAATTCTGAGAAGTGGTTTATAACTTAAAGGCACACATTCAGTCTTAGTACTTCCTATGGCTGTAGGAGTTTCTCAGTGACCCAATCACGAGCTTGAGGGGCCAAGCCAGACCTGTGGCTTCCCTGCCAAATGTGACAGCCTGGGCCCATGGTTATTCCAACACATGTCATCAAGGAATTAAAAACAGTACATAATGAAATTTGTTTATTTCTTCATAGTCATTAGAACTAACCAAGAGAACCAGGAAGTCTAGAGGAAAGGGAACAGAAACAGACTGCTTTAAAAGATTCCTAATAATATTATTGGCTGAAAAGAAGTATTTGGTATGAAATGAGTCTACCTTAGATTCCGTTCAAGAACGGGTATGTCAGAGAAGTTCTAAAATCATGTAAATGTGAGCTATCCAGAAGGCGGGCTCTCCCAGCTTGAACAGCTAGGTCAGTTAGAAAAATCCATATTCCTTTCTTGAGCCTGGAGTAGGTCACGAGAGGGGGAATGAGAAAAACATTAGCACAGCAGAGTTATGTGATTTGATAACTAGTGCCAAAAAAGAAAAATAACTAAGGGGAAACTGCCCTACTATACATTAAAATAAACTATAAAGCGAAAATAATTGAATGGTATAATATCCCTCCCTCTAATCTGGACTATCACAGGTATATACAATTTAGAATTTATAACTGGTAAGTTATAATCACAGGGGAACTAACCAAAATATCTGTATAAAATATCTAAGGAAGATAGAAAACATTATTTTATAGTTTAAAAAAAAATGGTTGAAACTCAAACTTTCAAAACTTTTAATCCTGAAAATTTGCCATTTAAAAATTTCAAAATACACACTATAGGAAGTATATCATAGAAGCAAAGCCCATATTTTCTTTACGTACTGTACTGCATGAAGAATACCACGCTCCCACAATCACCAGCCTTCCTCCACTTTCCTTCTTGCTTCACCTTCATCAACTGACCAATCTACTATGTGAAAACCACTGTGGAGTATGGCAAGCATAAAGCAAAGCCCCTTTTCTCAAAGCGCTGTAAATCTCATAAGGTGAGAAAATATAAATACATAAACTGAACGTTAAGTACCAAGAAGAATGATAAAGAGAGTGAACCACTGAAGAGTTTCCAGGAGGAAGAAGGTCAAAAAATCTATCATTGCTGGGACAGTCTTCATGGAGGCAGTGGGACTTAGGCTAGGAGGGACAGGTGGAGAAGGGGTCAGGAGGTCACTTTAGGCAGGGACAAGCAAGCCAGGAACAAATGGAGCATCTGGGGCTGCGAGGCAGAGACAGGCAAGGAAACACGCTGGTAGGCAGTGGCACTGGGGTTGTGAAAGACAACAGGGATCTGAGTCAAAATTCCACTTATTTTTCCCAGATTCTTCAGGTGCTGGAGAGAGGTGGTGAAGGAAGAAAGATAGTCACGTTTATTAAAATGACTGGCTGGGGGAGATGTTGGTGATGATGGTAACACATGTTTGTGTGTGTGTCACAGTTACCCCAACAAGCTACACCCCACTGCCTCTCCCCACCCAAAAGTCATGCTAGAGAAATGAGACCACAGACCAGTAGCATCAGCATCATGTGGGTAGGCACTTGTTAGAAATGCAAATTCTTGGTCCCTAACTATTCTGCCATTCATGAAGACAGAGGAAAAAGAATGACCAGAGATGAAAGGAATCTGGATTTTGGAGGAGAAGTTATACATGGCAAGAACTATATGATTCTCAGGAATTGGGAAAGACTGAGTCTGCAGAATTGCAAAGACATCTCAGCACACTAGAGCTGGAAAGATTTAGGTACCATCTAGCCAGCTCCCTCATTTAGCATATGAGGATACTGAGGTCTACAGTAATGATGATTTATTTCAGGCCTCAAGGCTAAAATGTGACAGAGATCAAACAAGAAGTCAGTATTTTGGGCCACTGGCCAGACTGGCCCTAAGATACAGAAAGGCAGCTAACCATCTGCAAAATGAAGGTGATTGAAAAGAAAAAGTATGGGGAAAGTGGCAGAAAATGGCGCTTCAAGACAATCTAGTAGGTCCATATTTGCTAGGAGCTTCCTAGTTCCACCAGTAGGCAAATCATTTTACAAATAAATAACTATTTTTATGTCACTGCTGTCTGCCTTCAAAGATGATGATGTTAATGGGAGACAGAGTTTGAATGCAGGTGCCACGAGTTCTTTCTAATCCACAGTCGTCACATTCTCTTTGGTTTGAAGTTCTAAACAGATAGCGTGGGATCCTGCCCACGGCCCATCTTCTTAACAGCTCTATGCCAAGCTGCAGAGCTTCCCCAGATGCAGAGGGCTAAACAGGCAGAAGGCATGAGCACAGTGGAGAGCTTTGGGTAAATAATCTGAATTCCCTTTCTTGGGCAAAGGTCTCCCTGCAGTCAGAGTGGGAAGGCAAAGACTAGCATGAGCTAAAGAAATGTTTAAGAAATGGGTGAAGAAATGTTTCCCTCCAGGGTTCCAAGAAATATCCTGGGATGGCTCATGCTAAATGAATGAACAAATGACCAGTGGCAGACAGAATGGTCCAGCAGCTCCCTGGTCAGCCTGTGGCGATGATGGCGCTGGCCCTGACATAAGAATGGAGAGGGCAATGAGAGCCCAACCTGGGGAAATGAGTGACGGGGAGGGGTTGATGGGGACTTCGGTGTTCCTCAAGTCATTCCTGTCTCTTCAGCTGTCACCTTCTGCTCTCACTTTCTGAAACAGGGGTTGATATTATAGCAGAAGAGAAAAATAATACTTCCAACTCTCTGCTTTCCAACCAATGCAGAGAGAGAATAATAAACAAGGAACAGGAGACACAATCACAAATAATACATGATCTGGCTCTCAGACTGCATGCCCCTGAGGAAAATATTCATGGAAAGCTGATGAGTGTGAAAACATTAATATTTGTAAACTGAAGCAAAGATAGGATCTTCCACTTATGAAAGTTTATTCTTTGCCACTTTTACCCATTCCTTTACACAAAGGCATGGGCGCTATCTGTCATTCCTCAGTGTGTTAGCAATTTAAAAGCTGGCCCACTGTATCCAAAATGGAGTCCTGAACTGGCCTCAGCGCAGGTGAGAAATTTAACTGCACTGGTATAAATCCACGTGATTTGAATTTTTTCTGTCATTTTCTTATGAAGGGAACGTTTTTACATTTTACTTTATGAGCAAGCAACAACATGCATGCAGGGTAAAAGAAAAGCACGTCCAGAGGTGGTGAAATGGTGATGCTAACCCACAAGACCAGGAGCCACGGAGAAGGCCGACTCCACGGGCTGGAAGAGCTGCTCCTGGCGCCCAGCCATTGGCTCACACCGCTCAGGACTGGGCAGGCAGGGCCGCAAACCGGCCCATGGCCTCTCATGGCCAGGGAAGCTGCGGCCATACCTGTTCTTACTTCCTCCCCAGCAGTGGCTCTGCCTGCTGCGGATGTGGGGTAGAGGAAGGTATAATCGAAATGTTAACTGAGGGATCTGGCCAGGGCCTCGGGAGTCACCAGGCCCCATGTCATCAGAATCTGGAAAGCTGGAGCTGCACCAGGCACAACACTTTGACTTCCACCCCTTTTTGCTTCCCCGGCTTAGACAGACTGGAGTTTGTAAAAAGCAGGCAGGTGGCACTGAATGCTCCCCATGGCAATGTCACACTGACCCATTATTTAAGTTTAAATAACTTTTAAGACTAATATGCAGCTCTCCCACTCAGGATGGTATACTGGAGGGGGAAAAGGAGGGAAAATTCAAGACGTATGAATTTTAAAGCTGGCTCTGACACTGATACACTTGGACAAGTAGTATCACCTCTTTGACACTTAGTTACTTCATCTGTAGGCCAGTATAGCTGATGAGGCCTGCTCTGGCTGGTGGGAGGACGAAGCTGAAGACTGGCCATGATGCTGAAGTGATTCACATTGGGCTGCGGCCAGACTCAGTTAGCAACCTGCCCTGCCTGTCCAAGCAGTGCCGCAGAAGAGCCCTAAAAGAGCCCACCTCCTGCCTTGTGACAAAGGTCACAGCCAAAGGAAAACTAGAAAATAGAGGACCTTTTTCGTTCTCTATTTTGGTCACTACCATTATTTTTTCAAATCAATCATCCAGAAGGAAAGAACAATTTCTGTAGGTGAAGCATTTGAAGATCTATAGTCATAACAGTGCAAGGAGTCTTATATTTCATAATACAGGCTCTAATTATTTCAAATTTACATATTTCAGTAAAGAAAGATACATTGCTTATCTCATAATTTATTTTCAAGGGACAACCATAGATAATTCAATTTGTTATACACTGCAAGCATGAAAATTAAGCAAAATCAGAATTTACCTTGAAAATATTCACAAAACATTTTTAAAGAATCTTTCAAAGGGAAATTCTAAATTTAAATAATTAATGTATTATATTTTAAAATTTGGATATAGGAAGCAATAAAATACTTTTTTATATTTGGGTTTATTTAGAGCAAGAGTAGTATGTAAAACATACTTTTTAAAAAAAATAAAAATTTGGTACAAATAAGAAAACAGCATGAAAACTATAAACTTCTCATAAAGAGAACTAAAGTATTCTCAGCATGAAAGGGATGACAACATCTGAGTTCTGGAGCTTTTTAAATGTTGCTGTACTTTCAAAAGAAGCAGATTAAGGAAGAGAGAATGCTGTGCTTATTTTAAGAGTAATTTACACTGTAGATACATCTTCTATGGTTTGTCTATCCTGGTAAACATACAAAATACTTTGTGAGGAAAAAGATGTTTTAAAATAAAACTTCTAATTAAACCCCTCTTATGAGGGTTAGTGCCCTTATAAAAGAGACCACAGAGAGCTAGCTAGTTCCTTCCACCATGTAAGGACACAGCTAGGGGGTGCTGTCTATGAACCAGGAAGTGGGACCTCACCAGACATCAAATCTGCCAGCACCTTGATCTTGGACTTGCCAGCACCTTGATCTTGGACTTCCCAGCATCTAGAACTGTGAGCAATAAATTTCTGTTGTTTATAAGCCACTCAGTCTATGGCATTTTATTACAGCAGCCGGAATGGAATAAGACAAAAGGTGACCTATTCACCCATGTATCCTTCCTTCCTTTTTATATTAATATTTACATTATAATTATAACCACTGATGCTTTATCAAAGTATTTTAATACAATAGTGGATACAAAATAATGGTCTTCTTTGCCATCCAGCTGCTGGGTCTGCATCATTTAGTTATGACTACATCAGGATCCCAACCAATGGCTGGCCCTTCGCTGTTCTCCTGGCTGTCCTGGTGGTCAGGGCTATGGCATTGGGCTCATCTGGCAGTGAGAGGCACGGGTGCCTGTTCTGCAGGGGCATGCGGGAGCCCTCCAGGCTGAAGGCTCACTCAGCCCCAGTGAAGAGCCCACATTTTATTATTGAAAATTAGCCACATACACTAAAGTGGATAGAATGGTACAGTGAACCCCGAGTGCCCATCAACGAGCTACGTGTCATTAACTCATAGGCACTCTTGTTTCATCTACCTCAACTTCCCTCCTTTGAAGTATTTAGGTGCCAATTTTGGACATTATATAATTTTGTCCCTAAACATTAACCTATATATTATCAAACAGGTAAGAACTTTTTGCTTTCCTTTAAGAGAACCTTGCCTCTTCACCCCAGTTATCTCATAACCCAATTATGAGAGTAAATTAAATTATGGGGTGATCCCTTGTATAATAAAAGCATTTAATAAAAATATGAAATATGGTCCCTGCCTTTAAGGATCTTAACATTTACTCGGAGAGCTAAGATAAATGCAAATGGAAAAAATATCACTAAAAAGCAATTCTCCAACGTTACCTAATGTTAGAAGGTGCAATGTAATAATGGCCGGTTCTGATTTGGCTGGATTCTAGGACCTCCGCAAACTGGCTGCACATGAACTCTCACTTCATCTTCTTCCTATCCTTTACACAAACCATCAGCCTCTGCCAAAGGAATTCCCCCAGGTCCTCTGCACACTGCAGGCAAATAACCACCACAATGCCTTTTCTGAGACTGCTCTTTTATGGCTAAGCTGTCCTTCCTCCCACGTTTGCTACAGAGCCATTTCCTACAGAGTTGGCTCACATGTGTCCCCCACCTCCAAAATCTTGCAGTGCTCAGTCCCTGCCTACCTACAAGCATTTATCTGTACATTTCCTACAGGAACGGTATCCTCTTCCTGGGGCTCTGGTGGTTCAGGAGGGAGAGAGACCCTGTGTGGAAGAGCAGTCAGGGGAAGCTGATAAGACAGTGAATCCAGGGTGGTGGTGAAGGAGAATGGAGAGGCGGGAAGGCACTTTTGGCAGAGGGAGTTATTCAGATGCCTGGCCAACCAAGAAAATGTTCGAATCCTCCCATACAATGATCTCTCTGAGGACCTGCTGGGTAGTGAGGAGAGCATGAGCAAAAAGGACCATAATGAAATCTGATAATGTTACTCTGTGCTTAAAAATAATCCTTGATGGAAACCACTAGGAACCACTGCCATTGAAGATACCAAAAAGAACAGCAGAGCCTCTGCACCAAGGTGTTTATAATGTAGGCATGGAGATAAGCCATGTACAAAAATAATACTAACACCAGGCAGGAGGTGACAAGTACCATGTTAAGAATATGAATAAGTGTAACGTATGGGGTCCGGGGAAAAGAAAAATTATTTTAAACCGGAGCATTAAGGTAGGCTTCAAGGGGGAGGTGCCAATTGGGTGGTCTGTACATAAGGGGTAGGATTAGGGCATATGCACGGGGGAAGAAAGGCTTTCTAGGCAGAGGAATAAGAGCACAGACATGGAGGCAGAAAAGCTCAAGGGTGCCCAAGGGCCAGCCGGCGTTCAGTTTGTTCAGAGAATGGGGGTGGGGGGGGTAATGTGAAAAATGCTCAGAAGGCAGGTTTATGGAGATCTACTGGGCCTCAGCCTAGACTTTATTCTGTGTGCAAAGGGGAGCCACTCCATGCATGTGAGCAGAGTAGCACCCAGGACCAGAGCATGGCACTGGAAAACTACTTGGGAAGCAATGTTATCCATTTGGATTGGAGGGGGAGCAGCCCCTAGGGGACGGGTGATGGGGTCCAGGTGATGGGGGATAAGGGCCTGGACCCAAGAGATGACAGTGGGAACAGAGGAGAGGTGGCAATGCCACCAGGGTGAAGAGGCAGGGAGACTTGGCAGCTCTTCACAGCTGCCTCTCTCCAGAAAGGGAAAGAAATCAGGGCTGGGACGTGACAGATCCAGAAATCAATCCAAGAGCCTCCTCTGTCAATGGTCAAATTTCATGTTTTGAGTCCAATGACCTTTGTTACTTTTGTTTTTCCCAAGAAACAATGGAGCAGACAAATAAAATTCTGTTTCCATCCTCCGTCTGGCTCCATACTAATGAGTCCTTATCTTTCTGATATAGTTTCTTTGAGCCAGTATGCCTCTGGGAAAGGGTCTCCGTGCAGCTGACTTCATGGTGCCTTTATGTTCAGTTAAGCAGTAGTGGCTGAGACGAACCCCCAGGCCTGATAGCCTGAGAGCCTAGATTAAGCAAGCTGTCTGGACGGCTGGCCAAAATTATAATTCTCCTGCCTCTATCTTCAAAAGTTAGAAGAGGGAGCAAGAGAGCCTGGGAGAAAGTACCAATACACATTTCCAAAGGAAGATGTTTCACTTAATTCTGTACATTTTAATCTTCAATCGCCCGTCCTGGAAATACTAGAGAGCAATAACAATGGCTTAGAAACAAGGACAGACTCACTGTCACCAACAATTAACTTTCTGATCAAAGTCTAGGAAGTGCACCCTTATCTAGCTCAAGCTCAGGACCTGCTGACTAATGCCCTAGTCAGTCTCCAGGCCTTGACTCTGGGATCACCGGAGCCTGCAAATGCAGTGACTGATGGACTCCTTTAGGTCTTCTGCCGTAAGTGTAAAGCCAGGAAACTGCCTCCCACAGGTTTCGGGAAAAACAGCAAGCCCCTAAGATTCCAGAGAAAAGAATTAAAACGGGTTGGCCTCAAGGTGCTCATGCCAACGGCACGGTACCCAACCCCATCTCCCATGCACAGAACACGCATGGGTGGTCACACCATTTGCCATGTGTCCTCCCTCCACCCCACCCTTGAACTATTTGGAAAGGAAATAAGAGTCCTCGGGACACACTAGGGTTAAGGGGTTCCAGCTTAGAAGAACTGACTCCAGTGAGGGGTTCATCCTCTATGCAAAGTTTAGAAAAACTTACTCCTCTGCAGAAATGTGCATCCAAATTTCATTCCAGGGATTCTTCCCTTCCCTACTTCCTTTTCACCTTTGGAAATAAGGGATGGGAATGGAGGTGGGTGATAAGAGAGATTATAATAGATTTAGAAAGCCATTTAGGCAACCTGCCTTATTCATTCATTCACTCATTCATTCATTCGAGGGCAGAAGACAACAAAATCCCCAAGGGGAAGTGTTCTGCATTTGGCATATTCTGCCATTATCAGTTTTTATTCACCTCTCCTCTCCGTTTCCTCACTGTGGCAAAACCTAAATTAACTGGAATCCTACTAATACGAAGTTTCACTAAAGCACACCTATTTGTAGGACAAAGGAACAAATAGAGGACAAGTACATATTTAGCAAGTTAAAAAAAAATCCCCAACTTCCATAAAAACCACTGAGATTATTACATACTCTGCCCCATTTCCCACATTTCACACAGGCCTGTACAAGGAGAGCTCACATCAGAAGGATGAGCGAGGCATACAGATACTCTGAATTACTCACAAAAGAAAAAAAAAAGTTTCTTATCCAGGCCTAAATAATTCTCCTCTTACTGAAAGTTCCTCTTACGAGAAATAAGTTGTACAGAAGTTATATTTTGTGAATAAACATGTAGATAGAACTAAAGAAATACGCAAATGAAAGACCTTTGTCACAGGGCTAAGAAACTCAATGTGGCTGAGGACCGTCCTTGCCCGGGAGGAGCTTCTTCTCTAAAGGAATAGCCATAACCACGTAGAACACTGTACTTCGAGTGTGAAGTGCTCTAGTAGCTGGGCTGCCAAGTGGTGGGGAAAGGCTTTGCTGGGGATGTAATAACTTCTACACCTTCAAAGAAAGGGGTGAGTTTTGGTAGGGAAGAAGCACTTTAGACACCGCAGAAAAATATGATTAGAGTCACACATGCAGAAACAATGGTAATCACTTTATCTTTAGAAGGAAAATAGTAAAAGTAGTCACTTCCAAAAGGACTAGGCTTTTTATTTTTTACTTCTTATAAACTGACAGTTCACAATTTATTAGCCTATATAGAAACTTATCATAAAACTTACAATCTAACTATATATATTATACAAAATTTAATCAGAAAAACTGCCAGGCCTAGAAAAGTAGCATTTTTAGGCAGATTCCAGCTTGAAAATATAAATTCTCCGATTTCAAAATAAGATGTTTTATAAACCTACTCACTGGTCAATAAAAATTAAGTTCTGAGACTTCAATTATTTTAAACTACCTTTTTATCCTATCTTCTGCCCAAATCACTTATCACTTAAAAGAAAATGCCTTTGAAATAAATATGCAAGAATTACATCAAGCGTAATTCTGAAAATAGATTCATTTCTGTGAAGCTCTCCACAGCAAGCTCTATAATTTTATACTTCCTAAAAAAAATGTCAACATTCACTTTCTGAGGGTCACTCTGAATTTTTAGCTATGATCTATTTGATTAAATCCTACTTCAAAGTTAAAACAAACACAAAACTAGCTAGACTAATGCAAGGAAATTTTTAGACTTTGCACTTATATGTGGAGAGGCTAACACATACTTGAAATCTCCAGCAAGAGTGTATTAAGTTCTATTAATAAATCATCTGGAACATTGTGTTCCTAATATATATACACACATATATATATATTTTTTTCTTTTTCAGACTTCTAAATATGCAATTGAAATGAATCTAGATTTAATTTTTCCCATGCTCAAAATTGTAGTTTCTTTCTTTACCTTCAAATACTGTTTTGCAATTTAACCTCTTTGTTGCTTATTATATATGTAGTATTGATTCGTAGTCATCTCATGACTAAATATCACATCTTAAAAACAGGTACCCTGTCTCTAAGGATTGCTAAGCTATTAAATTATTTTCTCAAACTTTTTGCTTACCTGTATGATTTAAAATTAGCCACACTCTCATTTCTGAAAGTACTAAACTGTTTAAGGTAGACTTAAAAGTTACTTGCTCAGCTAATTCATTGCTAGATCAGAGAGAATTACTCAAAAATGCAAATTGTCTGAAAATGCTCACAAACAAGTAAAAAGCTTTGGCTTGAGGTTCTTTGCATAACACATCACTAAAATACCCACAGGAGGCTTGGACCTTTATTTTAGAGAAAGCAGGGATATGATTGATCTATTTTCCCATTCTCATTTGCTTTAAATCATTAACTCCACTAACTCCTAAGTTATTCATTATTATAACCTCCTCTAACTCATACTACTTAGGCCATCTTTTCCTTTTTTTAAATGGAAAAAAATTTTAAAACATTTTCTACATGCTGTAAAATGTACCATTTACTGAAAAAAATTTAAAACAGGAATTAAAAAAATTATCACTAGTTTCACAATCTAAACATAACAACTGTGAAACATTTTGATATATCTCTCTCTATTCCTTTTCCTTGTGTGGGGTGGGGCATAAATCACATTTTAGAAGAGAGAAAACAGATGAAACCATTTGATTTTTATATGCAAATAGAAACAGGGAGAAGAGCTTTACACAGTTGATGGGAATATGTTTACCTTCATTAGAATCCTCTTAACATTTCTATCACTTACCACACTTTGTTCGTTTTTTAAATAAAGGAGTCTTTATTGACTCTCCCCCGTATTTTTTTTAACCTTTTCTATTGTGAAACATAACATGTGATGTACAGAAAAGTCCACAGACACAAAAGCATAACAACTCAGCTGGTGGAAGACGAGCACTTCCGGGACCACTGCTGGAGTCCAGCCAAAGAGCACTCACTGCAGCCCTCATTACTGCCATCCTGACTTTTATGGGGATTGATTCATTCTTTCTTACTTTTACCACCTATATCTGCATTCCTTAACATGAAAGGTGAGTTTTACCTATCTCTGAACTTTATGTTGATAGATTTATATAGCATTTACCATTCTGTGTCTGGATTCTTTCATTTACTAGTACGCGTGTGAGATTCATACATGTTGGGATTAGCTGTGATTCATTCATTTTCATTGCACAACTTATTAATTCTACTGCTGATGGACACTGGGTTGTTTCCAGGGTTTAACTATTATGAACAATGATGTTTTGGACATTCTTATACATGTCTCCTTATATGCAGAGGCAGGCATTTATGCTAGGTATATACATAGGAGTGGAATAGAGTATGTATCAACTTTAGTAGATAAACCAAACTACTTTCCAAAGTGACTATATAATTTGGATCCTTTTTATTTTTTTAAGGTTTTCAATGACCACATCACACCTTCTTTATTGCTTTTCTTACCCCTGACCTGCCCCTGCATCAAACCCTCACTGGATGTTGTCACAGCCTACCTGGTGGCTATCATATCTGTGTCTTGGCCAACATGGCCCTGTACTTTTGTCAGACTCATGCCTCCTGATCCCATCACAATTAAACAACATGCTACGTGTGCCTATTGCATGAGGGGCCCCTGCTGGGTGGTGGGAATATAAAAAAGCCGATGACAGGTCCTTGACATCAGGTGTTACCATTAAGTTGGAAAAAAAAGGACATACAGATAAGTCTTACCAGAGGCAGAATGCACTAAACAGCAAATGATTGGCATAGACAATGAATGGTGTGAAAAGAAGGGGTAGGGAGATGTGTGAAAATGTTGGGGAGGAGATCTGGCTTTTGTTGGCTCTCACGGCAAACACACGGTTGAGGCAAGCAAAGGCCAATGCTGGAACGTGAGTGCCACGTTCAGAGGACAAAGAAGGATGAGCGTTATCCTGTAGCAATTGTCCATGCCACATTCAGCTACAGAGGGGCAGACTCTGTCTCTCAAACTTGCGGTTAAATAAGATATTAGCATAATAAAAAAATTGAAGTCTGCTAGTTAAAAATATGTCTAAACACAAATGTGTATGCACACACAACTCGAAAATACAGTTCTAAAAATACTTATGGCAGTAGATCTCTGAGCCCCTGAGAACTAGCCTGAGAATGTGGTTTCTCCAAGGCCTAGACAGATCTGGGATGTTGCTATCATAGGCCACCCAGCAGTCCAAAACTGGCCCTCTTGCAAAGATATTCTTTGTTAGTCACAAAGAGGACAGGACAGTGAAAGAGGATTTGAATTAACACAAATACATAATGCACACCAAGTGAAAACTCATGGCATCATCCTCCTATACAAAGAACACTCAGCAAAGGGTCAATTACTAGTAATAGCTGGACAAGCAAGCTTTTTTTGAGAATGCTCTGAGAGAGGATGACTATAGTGTCCCTTGAATGCAGAGAAGAGCCTTGCAGTAGAAAGGGACTTTACCAAACGGAGTCAGGAAGCCTGGGGATCTGTGCCTGGATCTGCCCACAGCAGCCTTGTGACCTCAGATGGGTCAACTCTCCTCATTTTCACTACTCATAAAATAAAGGGGTTAAAAACAGAGGGTTTCTAAAATATCCCTTCTCTCTCCATTCTAACAGCTGATGCTCAGAGGAGGTCCATGTCCTTAAGAATGAAAGCAGCTCATTCCTGACTCCCCTGTATCTTTCTTTAAACAACATTTCCTATAAACCCTAAGGCTTACAATAGAGAAAGGGCACAGTTCGATGCTGCTCCTTGGAAATGAAGGGAACTCCAGAGAACATCGTTTTTAAATAATTTTAACAGTTTTTGTTAGGCTGGGCTGCTGGAGGTGACAAGTAAAAGACAAATCAAAACAACCAAAAAAGTAACCGGGGCACCCTGATACTTGGTTGCTTTTGTTAGAACTTAAAAACTCATGTGCAGCTCTCATACGCTGAGGATAAGAGCAGAAATTTAAAATAAGAAAGTGGTTTCTCCTATTTCCTCTCCAGGAGTAATTACATTCCAAACCATCTTACCATCTTTTTTATTCTACTGGCAAGTGGTACACTTGTGAGATTCAGAATCATGGTCAACTCTAAATAGTTCATGTGAACACATCTGCATGAAATTGATCTATCTTTTCCTAACTACACACACTAAAGAATCTTTTAAAAACACTGGAATCAGAGAGAAATCTATAAGACCAAGTTTTCAGTTTCTGTTTATTGAGAAGAGAATGTATACTGAAGAAACATGGGCAAAACAAAAGTAGTACAGTAGGCTGGTTATGGAAAGAAGAGATCTCGCTTTACTAGAAAACTTCTTATCTAGATAGGATGATATGTGAGTTTAATTAGGTAACTTTAGTCCTGACAGAGCTTTTAATTTGCTCATGAAGGATGGTGATAAACTGTAAATTTCAAAACAAATTATATTTTAAAGTTAACATTTAAAAGACTCTTGCTATGATTCCTTCCAAAGTAAAACAACAAGTAAACTAACCAGCTAAATAAAATCCCTCAGCAGTTTATCCACTTGAAAGTTCAGACTAGTGACTTGCACCTTGTTTGGGCCTGGGTCACCCACTTGCTATTCTGAAAGATGAAGTTATGTTTCTCAAGGGCAGAGATTATATGAGCTCTATGTCCTGTAATTGCCCTAACTTTTCCTCAGGGTCATGACCGCTATAGATTTGCAATTTTTTCTGATGTCTTTTCATGAGTAATGTGTACAAGTTCTTAAAAGACACTGAAAAGTAGGAGTCACATGTGTTTAACTGTCTCTTCCCTTGCTAATGAGGACAAGTGGCCCTCACTTTTCACTACTGTTAACATACGAACTTGTAGCAGTTCTTTTAAGTTGTGGCTTCTAATCTTCTATTACGGACTTGGGAACCAGATGGCTAAACTTGTCAAAATCGTTATCAAGGAGCTCATAGCCCTCTCCTACTAATAAAGTGCATAAAAAAGACCTTGAGCCACCCCATTTTGACTGCTTAGAATCTATAGCTCTAGTTCTTAGATTTGTTCTAGAAAAGCGAAGTTGATGGATAAGTGAAAAACTAACACTGGCAAACAATTACTGAGAGCTTGCTTTGTGCTAAGGACTTTACGTGGATTGTCTCTTTTAATTTCCCAACTGTCCAGGAAGTAAGCAAGGTGATGAGACAGACCTGTCCTTGAGGTGGGAAAGTGATGTACAGGGAGGGTTAGATAACTTGCCCTGGACTGCACAGATGGGGTAGCTGCCATTCACTCCTAAGCCCTCCAGGATCCAGCCTGTCTCTCTAACTTACGTGCTTCAGGACATTGGCTTCAGGGTCTGTATTCTGTTCACATTTCTCATTTCACACACACAAGGAAACTAAGGTATCTCAAAGCCCTCCGAGTTTGAGAGCAGTCTCCTTCCTCTGCTTCCCAATCCCCCCTCCTTTGCATCCCCTAATTTGCTCGAAATTCCACACATCTGAAAAGACAGAGAGTAGAGAAGCTATTTCTTTGAATGCTACTTTAGAAACTGTGTCCTCCTAAACAGTAAACATATCTTTAAGGGACAACCACTACCAGAGTGCTGTACAGGCAGGCGTTGTTCAATCAATACTAGTTGAACAAATAAATGAAAGGCAAGAAAATCCCTATTGCAAATAGAGGAATGTTAGCCAACGGATGTTGCAGATATTTGTTCAAGGACTCAGAGGTCTAAGGACTGTGGGAACACCATAAATAAATATAAAGATCAAGAACCCACATGGTTCCTTCTATTCCATTGTGTACTGATCTGAAAAATCCTCCATACTAGAGGTGGTGTTTTCTCTTCAGTAGGGACTGTTAATGATGAGAGGCTATATGGTGGAATGTACAGAACATGTACAAAGGATGAGAATACTCACTGATTTTTCATTTTCAGATCCCGTTGGTTAGGGCTGGGATACAGATTGCCAGAGATGAAGGCAAATATTCTATAGAGCCAGCCTGCTATTATTTTTCATGTCTGTATCAACAGGAAAAATGTTGAATGCACAAATTTGATAGGAATATTTATTTAATGGCAGAGGTTATTAGAAACAAGAAAAAGAACTAGGCACACTCTTTAAACACATTCATTAGTAAAAGTCCTCTAATGTACATTTTTAATGAAAGACTTTGCTTTCATTTTCAAAAATATGGTCTTTTGCTATAAACATATTAAAACTAAATGGAGAAAAATAAGATCTTCCTTGACAAAAAGTAACCACCCACTTCAGTCTGTGTAACATTCTGGGATACAATTGAAACCATGGACACAAATGTTCTAAATACAATTCAAGTTCACAAAAGCTTATCTCCCACAGATGAATAGAGAAAATGATTCATTCATTTACCCTTTATGGAAGCAGTGTGTCTCTCCGGGGTTCAGATTATGAGCAAAACCACCAGCCCGCACAGGCTAAGGGTTGGCTTTGTGACTACAAGTACATTTTTAGCAAATAGAAGCCAAGGGTATCAGGGCTCACTGAAAGTGATTCTCTACTTACTTGGGGGCCTAAAACAATCAGGACTGAAAGTCAAATGAAAACACTCTCCAAAGGGGGAAAAAAGGGGTTGAAGGAATTCATTCCTAAATATTATCAAGTGTGTACATTAACTATTACATATTTAATGACAAGGAGAAAAAAAGGACAATAATGATAAGACTGCAAAGGGTCCCCTTTATAGTGTCTTGTCATATGGACTACTGAAATTAAATGAGGCTGTTTCTAGCTGCCACTGCTATCAATTAGCCAGCAACCACTTCCACAGCCATAATAACTGCCACATGCATGCAGTGTGTTACCTCTGGGCCTTCTAATTCCAAACACAGGAGGTCGTAGCTGTCGATGGCACTGAACAGACTGGCCTACAACAGAATGCCCTGCTAGTCAGATTTTGTTTTACAAAATGAAACGATTCAGTACGTCAGAATATTTTAGATAATTTAGCCTAGTTCTGCTTCTTAAACATATGAACTAGATTACATATACTTTGTAATAATTTAACCTTCCCTCACCCAAACGTTTTCTGTGCCGTATAACTACATGCTTCTCTTTATTTTTGTTCCTACTAGTTTCACAAAGTTTAAATAATGATCTCTGGTCTAAGTTACAAAGCTATGCTGCCAATAAGGTGATTCATGTCATGTTTAAAGGCTTTTGTTTTCAGAAGTGGAAAAATCAGTCCTGTGAAACTGACACTCTAGTTTGAAAGATGAAGATGTCAACATAAAAAAAATCCCATTCCAAAGGAGTCATCTTCTGATATCTATGGAAGCAGCCCCCCAAAACGCCTCACTCCCACCCCTCCCCTGTGGAGTTCCTCAAAGCTTCGTATCAGTGGGGGTTCCCACAATCTAAGACACAGAGTGCTGACCAACAATAAAGAGTTAATGCCTCTCATGAACTCTGGAAGAAATCAGATTTCGTCAGTGAGGTTTGGCAACATGAGAAACCCTGTAACCAATTTCATTTCCTGATAAACGAATGGTCCACAGGGGAAAGTCAGCCAGTGAGTTTCGGAACTGTTGAGAGCTCCGACTGTACTGAAAGGCTCCTCGAAGGAGCCAGCCTGTCTTTGCTTATCACTGCCGAGCCAGACAGCATGCAAACAGGAGAGCTGCCAGACTCCACTTACAGCCCCCGCTGAAGCGAACGGGATATGGTTTCACACACATGTGGTACCCCTTTCAGAAACGACACTGCTATTGTGTGTCCCTTCCATTAGTCCAGGCTTTTTAACCTGCAGGGCTGGAAACATATGCCTATTAAAATTATTTTAGAAGAGCAGGTATAATGGTCTTCATCATTTAAACTTAATCCCCCTTGTCCAACTCAAACCAAAATATCCTCCGCATTCAAGTTTACATGTAGAGTTGAGGAAACGCAATGTATAAAAACAAGTACTCGGATAAATAAGAGTAAAATGTAGAAAGTCAATCTGAGGAGAGTTATGAAGTATAGGAAGAACCTCCAATTATTTAAACCAGTTTATTTGGAATGTGAATAACCTCATTAATCAGAAGATCATTTACATTTTAAGCTTGAAATGAATATCTTTACATAAACTAAAAAGCAGTCTCAAAAATATAGAAATATGTGCTATATTAAAACTTAAAATTAAAAAACATTAATGCTTTTCACATTAATTCAGAACTGGTCAAAGCCCATATAGTACTTAAAAATATGTTTACTGAATTCAAGTAAATTTTTGTCAAAGCTTAATCTGACAGATTTAAAATATGTAATTTGGGTTTGCTTAGAAAACACACACAATTACCCTCCATAAAACAGTCAAATGAACACTTGGAGGCAGGAGAAAGGAAAAGTATTAGATAATGACGTCAGGCCCTCAATTACAAAAAACGTAAGAAAACAAAATCTGAAATTAGTAAGCTTTCAGGAGGCTGGCAGGCTTGGACTGCAGTAAGGAAGCTGGAGCTGATTAGCCTCCCCCTCGCAAAGTCACACCACACTGCGACAGGAGATGCTGGGGTCCACAGAGGAGGACGCTAATTTCATCTACCAATAACAATAATGCATAAAATAAGGAAAGAGGACTGCAAATGAGCCCTCAGCTTCCTCTTTAACCATTTAATCCATTTTCTCTTCTTCCGTGGTTTTGGGCCCACGAGATGCATTCTTTCTTAACTTCAGTTTTAGATTCTTGGTGACACTGAGTTGGGTTGTCTCCAGGCCCAGGCTAGGAAGAAAAGTTTGTGCATTCACCTGTAGGGAGCCAGGACTAAATCTGCTTTATTAAGGTCAGATTGATTTGATAACAAAAAGGAAAGACAGAGGGAAAGGGAGTTTCCCAGCTTATTTTAAAACTGTCTGAGTTGTGGTTCTGGTCAGTCAAATGAATTGAAAAAGACCATTTTAACACCAGGGCTTTTTTGGTCTCCACAGATTATAAATAAAGAGCAAAAATGTATTTCTAAATATATTCCTTATGAACCACTCAAATTTTAATTATATTCATATATAATATTTGTGCATGGTACTTTTAAATTCAGAAAACAGGCTGAACTGGAAAAATCAAAAGGTTTCATTTAAAAATAGGGCTCATTACCTTTGGTAGGAGAATTAGTCTGTTTCACAACATGAAAACTGAGTTATTTAAAGGATAATCATCAGTGCTTTGTAGAACAGAGCTACAAATGACTACGGGGTTTAATGGCCAAAGCAAATCTAAGACCTCTAATTAATTTCAAGAACCATTTCTTGTAAATATTCTGCAAAGCACACGAGTTTCTCGTATAATAGATTCCAAGTGAACTAAAACGTTTCTGTTTTCTTCTGAATGTAGCTCTTCCCGACTTGTCAAATCCAGAAGCCAGGTGGAGGTGGGAATGAGGAGAGAGGAGGGAGGCTTCAAGGGCGATAACGTCGCGACTGCTATGGAGAAGGCCCGACGTGACCAGGCTCCAGGAGTGCTGATGGAAGAGGCCATGATAAGTGGTGGGGGAGGCAGACTGGGCAGGAGTCCTCTTCAGATGCTCATGAACCAAAAATCCAGGAGGTCAGGGACCGAGCTTCGACTTTTGCCTCCTTGCTGGAGAAGGATAGATAAACGCGGTTTCTACAGCTAGATGACGAAGAAGGACGCAGGACCCCGGGGTCTGGACACACAGGAATCTGAGGAGAAGCTAGGGAAATTCCGTCTTTCTGTATGCTTTTTCCTTCCTTCCAGGTTCTTCTTAATCAACATGAGTCACAACACTGTCCCCTTTGAGGCCCAGTGTGCAGCTCCCGAGGAGGAGGTTGGGCCGGCCTGGCAGGGGCAGACCCAGCCCGAATGCTGAAGGCTGTTTCCTATATATCAACGTGGGATACGCCCCTGCTCCCACGCCCCACCATTCCCTATACCTCTCTTCAGATTTTCACCCAAGGATCAAGGTCACTCAGAAATGTTTTGCTGAATTAAAGTGAGCAAATAAGTCCATTGGGGAGCTAAGAAAATGAAGGTACACGGAAATTTAGTAAAGGATAAATAAACACAGTCAATGGCAGGGTCAACAGGAAAACAAGCATTTCTGGATCCTCACTTGGGAAAATGGCAGTGGGTATGAGAAAAACTATAGACATGAAGTTCCATCCACATTTCGGTGGTGGGGTAGTGGGTAATGCTATAAAATGTCAGAATTTTTGCAACACTGAGAATTCAAAACATTTACTACTGTGAGTCTCGGAAACAAGGAATGGCAGTTTAAGTTTTGAGGTGGGGAAGCAGAAAGGATCAAAAGACTGTTTACTCTGTTTTGTAAAAAAAAGTTTTATGAAGTGCTCTTTCCAGTGGAAGATATAATTATTATTTTCTACTGGGAAACATTAGGGCTAGCTTACAGTAAAGATCTGATACGACATGAGAAGAGTTTAATCCCCGTACACTTAAAAGCTTGCTAACACATATTTCCTATGATGAGTCTGTGGCAATGTTTATCTTCCACTTTAGTTCAATGTCAGAAATGCGTTAGCAGGGGCACCCTGTTACTGTAGAAGCGGTATAACAACATTAAAGTAAATTTCAAGCAAAGCAAAGCAAAGCAAAACAGACAAACAAACAAACAACCCAACCCACCCTTAATCTTATTACTCAAAGTGAGCAAATATTTTCATTTTGGGGAATAATCTTTCTGTTTCTGTGTATATATAAATATAAATATGAACACACAGTTGCAATCATATGAAAAATGTTATGGTGTTTTTAACTTTGAGTCTGGAAGACACATTAAGAAAAACTATCATGCCTTTCTACTTCTAGATGACACTATAAATTATTTCCTACTTTTGATTTACTCTCCATGCTACAGAGGTTATGCCAAATGTAAACTACTGAAATATGTTTTAGTGAAACATACTATTGTAATTGCTCAAGTAATTCACAACACCAATGTAATAGCAAGCACTGTATTGTCAAGGTTTTGAGACCACAGGACACACAAAATGGCTTTTCTGAAGCCATTTTCCTTTTTACATAGAGAGTTATATAAAAGTGTACTAACAGTATAAAGTGCAGAATGTTCACATCCTGAAGACACGTGGGAAGAAGCGAATTGTACGTTCTGCTTTAAAACAATCCTTGAAGGTACTGCACAAATGTGGCATCAGTTACTACCAGAATTCTCCCTGGGAGCACTACACAGAGGCTATGAATGCCCCAGAACACACGGCTGCTGTCAGCCCTCATTGCTTTTTGACAGATAATATGCTTAGATGGAAAATCTTTTTCTTCCTACAGGGTGGGTACTATTTAGCTTTTATTCTCTGTTACAAGAACTAGTTCTGGGCTGTGTGAGAAGGGATACGGAGAAAGACTGCTCTAAGTTCTGCTTAGGAGCTTAGCTTGTATGGTCCCTTCTTCCAAACTCTGAACTCTTTAAAAGCTCTAACCATAAATTAGCTGCTTTCGCAAGTGGTGAAACATATGGCATATGGCACTCTGCACAACATGGGAGCTTCACAAGTGTTTTTTTTTTCTTTTTCCTTTGGCAATGTTTTTCTGTCTCCAATTACATGTTTGAATTGAACGCTGGCATTTGTTAGGTGAAAATGACCAAACTGATGGTTTCCCTCTTTTTTGCTTACTGAGATTGTCACACAACAAAATTCTCTAACTTCAAGTGTTCAATTTGATAAATTTGTTATTCGTATGCAATTGTGTGATCACCACCATAATCAAGATATACAATAGGTCCCTCTGCACTCCCCCTTGGCCCAGGGCAGCCACAGATCTGTTTTCTGTCACAATTTTGCCTTTTCTAGCATTTTACCAACTTCTAATCATCTCATCTCACTTTAATGATTCTAATGTTTTTAAATTTATTGAGATTTGTTCTTATGGTTCAGAATATGGTCTATCTTGGTAAAGGTGCCACATACATTTGAAAAGAGTGTGAATTCTGCCATTGTTAGGTGAGATTTTCTATGACTGTCAATTGAGTCAAGGTGGTTGATAGTATTTTTCAGATCTCCCATGTCTTTATTTATTTATTTTTTTTCTAGTTGTTCTACCAGTTGCTGAGGGAGGAATGTTAAAATCTGTAACAAAGATAGTGGAGTTGTCTGTTTCTCCTTTTAACTCTGTCAATTTTCTGTTTCATGATTTTGAAGCTTTGTTATTGGTGCATATGCATTTGCGCTTGTCATGTCTTCCTAATGCATTGTCCCTTTGATCATTAGGAAGTATCCCCCTCATCTTAGGCTTTGTTCTGAAATCCATATTGTCTGACATTCACACATGTAACCCATTAACCTCATGCTTACTGTCTGCCTGGCACTTTTTTCCATCCATTTGCTTTCAAAACATGTTTATATTAAAGCTCATCCTCTGCAGACATCATGTAGTTGGGTCTTATTTTATCCATTCTGACAATTCTTGCCTTTTAATGAGTGGTGCATTAACATTTAATGTAATTATTGATATGGTTAGGTTTGGATCTGCTATCGTATTTTTTATTTTCTATTTGAATCCTCTCTGGTTTGTTCCTTCATTCCTCCTTTCCTGTTGGGGTGGAAAAGGAGGATATTTTGAGCATCTTTTAGAATTCTATTTTAATTTTACTATTGGCTTTTAAGCTATTCACTTTTGTATTATTTTTATACTGGTAGCCCTAGAAATTAGAATATATATCCTTAACTTTCCACAGTCAACTTACAGGTAACAATATACTACTTCATATAATACATACAACTCATAACCATACAGGATCACATCCTTCCTCTCGTATCCTTTATATGATAGTTGTTATATATGTCAACAAACACTATAAACCCTAAAAGGCAATATGATAATTTCAGTTTTAGGGAATATATATAGTTTATTTAAAAGTTAATAGGAAAGAGAGAGAACAAGGAGGTGGGAGGAATGAGAATATAAATATGAACATTTTGCATTTACCTAGATATTTACCATTTTTGGTAAATATTCTTCAGTCTCCTCTGAAAATCTGAGTTTCCATCTGGTATCATTTCTGGTCAGCCTGAAGAACTTCCTTTAGCATTTTTTATAGTGCAAGTGTGCGGGCAACTGGTTCTCTGTTTTCTTTTACCTTATAATGTCCTTATTTCACTTTCATTCTTGAATGATCTTTTCACTGGACACAGAATTCTGAGTTGACAATTGCTTTTCTTTCAGCACTTTAAAGATTTTGCTCCATTCTCTTTGAGTCTATGGTTTCTAATGAGAAATGAGATGTTAATTGGATTGCTGTTCCCCTCAGATAGGGGAACTATGTACTATGTCATACTATGTAGTTTTTCTCTTGATCTTTATCACAGGCTTTTAACAGTTTTGATGCTAATGTGCCTTGACATGAGATTCTTTGTGTTTATTTTGCTTGGTATTAGGATCTCATACCTGTAATTTTTTTTTTCTTCCATTGGGTTTTTTTTTTTTTATCATTTGTATTTCTAAGATAAGATGTTTCATTTCTCTCCTGAAATTTTTGTGCACTGAAAACATTTTGTGCAATGAAAAATTTCAGGAGAATTATAATAGTCACTTCAAAATTCTTGTCTGTTAGTTCTAATATCAGGATCATTTTGGGGTTGAACTGAAATTATTTTCTTTTATGTAGAGAATGTGTTCCATTTTCTTGGTTCCTCGGATGTCAGGAAATTTTGGATTCTATCTTGAGTAAAATTAATGATAAGTTGTAGAGATTCTTGTTTGGTCTTGAACTGCAAACTGTATTTTGAGCAGCTCTGGTCCCAGTTCAGATCTTTTGTCTTTAGCCTGGCTGTTTAAAATTTCTTCTGCAAGGGCTGGCTGGTTAGCTTAGTTGGTTAGAGAGCAAGCCTTGTAATACAAAGGTCCAGGGTTTGAATCCTCGTACCGGCCGGCTGCCAAAAGAGTAAATAAATAAATGGACCAATCTTATCATGTTTTATCAGGGTAAGGAAATGCCTTTCTATTTCTAGCTAGCTAAGAGTCTTTTGTGAATTGTGTTTAATGTTACTAAACACATAATCTATACATATTAAGTTTATCATACGTATTTTTCTCCTTCAAACTGTTCATATGGAATATTACGTTACAAGGGTCTGATGTTAAACCATCCTTATATTTCTGGGATAAGTCCTTCTTTGACAATGATGTATTTTTATATATTCATGGATTCAACCTGCTAAATTTTTATGTTTGGTTTTTTTTCTATGCTAATTTGTGAGATAGGTCAGTACTTTTATTTTTTGTTCTGTCATTTCTTGTTTCTGCTATCAAAGCTGTACTAGTTTCATATAATACAATAAGTGGGAAGCTCTTGCTCTTATTCTATTTCTCTTTAAACAAATTGTGTAAAATTTTCTGTCCCTGAAGTTTTGGTAAAACTGGTTTATATGACGTCAATTCTTTGAAACCATTATCTAGAGTGCAGGCAATTATAAATGTTCCATTAAAAAAACCCCAAATCTAGATGGAAACAGATTTCTCTGAATTGTAACAAGATTATTTACATTGAAATTTCTGTTGGTGTAGCACTGCAAAATAGACACTGTATGCACAAGTGACGTATCATTCTCAAATGCAAATTTTTGAAGGAGGAGAACCAGGACCAGTTTTCTGAGTCACGACTGCTGTATTTAACTGATGTATTGTTCTTTTTTCAATATGTTGGCATTGTTCATTAACCCCATTAAGGTTTTTCACCTAAAATTCCATTTCACCAGATAACATTAATGCTAAATCACCTATATTTTGGTTATTTGTCCAGTATATCTTCTTTTATCTCCTGTTTTAAAAAACATGTTATTTTAGTTTGGCTGTAGATCTTTTAAGCTGGATTTTGTTATTGCTAATTTAAAAAATTCAATCTGAGGCTTCTATCTTTTAATAGGCTTATTTAATCCATTTAAATTTACTATGATTACATACAAATTATGGATTATATTTACTATCTTGTTCTATTTTTCTACCATTCATTTTCTCTGTTTTTTTTTTTTGTTGTTGTTGTTTTGTTTGTTTTTCTTTCCTCTTCTCTCTTTTTGTGTTCTTCTTGATGTGGTAAAGTACAAAATTTTGTTTTATTTTGGTTTTACTCTCTTTTCTTTGTCTTGCAATGATTTTTATTCCACTTTTAACCTATAGATACGCTTATATTTGTTTTGGTGCGTAACTCTGTCTTTTAAACCTATTATGTTCTGTGTTTGGAGTAGAGAAAAAAGTTTTAAATGGAAAAATAATAAACAAATAAAGTTTGTTCTGCGGGGGTGTGGTTCAAGCTTCAGTCCAAGATGTGGATAGTCAGAGTTTAAAGATCTCCTTCTCTGACTCTTTCTTTTCTGGGATTCCTCCACTGTTTACAGAATTCGTGGATGCTCAGCTTCTCATTTCTGGTTCCTCAGGTCAGAAAGGCTGTGACTTTTCTTTGTGCACCCACCTCTGCTGCATGTTCATGGGCTGCAGTTAGTCCGAGGCTAAAAGCCTCAGAGACAGGAAGTAAGTTTGCTATTTCCCATCCTCCAGGTGAACAGCAGACACTCTCTACCAGTCTTTTTGCATCTGTTCACTCTTCCATATCTTCAGAGCTACAACTCTGGTCTTAGTTCAGCTTTTTGGTCTTTGGCTGAGCTTTCAGTCTGTTTCTCACGTATGGTTCAGGGATAAGTCAGAAATGTGGACAGACAAAGTATGGAGATTCCTCCTCTGGCTCTCTCCCTTCTGGACTCCCTCTAGTCTCTTCAGCATTCATGCTTTCCCAGCTTCACTTCTGTGGTTTCCCAGGCCAGAAATATTAAGTTTTTCCATATGAGCCTCTCACCACCATGCCGTGAACTACATGGACTGTACTAAGCCCCAGGATAAAAGCCATGGATATGGAAACTTATTTATATATCTTCCTATCTCTCCTCCTCTAAATGAGCGTGAACTCCCCGCAGAGTCTGTTTGCTTCTATTCACTCTCCAGTATCTTCAGGTAGTTATGTTTTATATTATATGTCCAGAATTTATAGTTGTTTTCTACATGGGTTATCATCTGGAAGGGTCTTAGACCATAACACTTGGAAGCAGCCACTTAATTCCCATGCTGACTTTCAACCATGCTGCATTAATTCACTCAATAATATTTAATGACTATTCTGTGCAAGGCACACATAGAAAACACAGCAAGGAACTTGAAATGAGAAAAATTAAAACATGTACATACATATTTACATATAGGGTAGCATGGAATACAAATAGTACAAAATGGTAAAGAAGAACTTAAGAGAAATAAGAGAGAGTTTTGGTGGTGCTTTTTGAAATATGGGTAGAATTTCAAAGGAAGATAGGAAGTAGCATATCCCAAAGCACAGAGGTAGAAAAACACAAGTAATGTTTTGGCAAGAGTGTATGACTCAGGGCGGATAAGAGTAGGAGACAGATGAGACTGGCATGGCCAAGAGTGTGAAAGACACAACAATAGGGTACACTTTCAGGGAGTGAAGACAAAGGAAAAATCCTCAATGTCTTTGTAGAAGCAAGTGAAGAGACAGAATAACTTCATGTTTTAGAAGGCATTTCCAGAAGCAAGAAGCAATCAGGGTTGTTCTAGGAAGAAGAAAAGTATAAAGAATGTATAGGACCACAAGGAGGTACTTATACCCACCTACCAAATTAATATGAAGTGAAATGGATGGCATCTTTTATGAGGATGTAGAAAAACAAGAACTCTCAAACACTGCTGATAGAAGTATAAATTGGTACAACCATTTTTGGTAGCAGTTTGACACTGAAATTGAACATATGCATATCATAGTTCATCAATGTTTTTAGTAAGTAGAAACACAACAGACTTTTATATACTGATCTTATATCCAGCAATCTTCTGAACTCATTTATTGGCTCTGTTAATTGTGCTGTGAATTCCTTAAGGTTTTCTACATACGGGACCATTTCATCTGCAGATAAAGTTTTACTTCTTCATTTTCGATCTCTATCAATTTGATTCCTTTATCCTGCCTTAACATCTCATTAGGACCTCCAGCACAATGCTGAATAGATGTGTTGAGAAAAGACATCCATGCTTTGTTCCTGATCCTAGAGAAAAAAGCATTCAGTCCTTCTTTATTATGTATGATGTTAGCAGTAGGTATTTTACAGGTGCCTGTTATCAAGTGAGTAAGTTCCCCTGTATTGCTAGTTTTTTGAGGATTTTTATCATGGACAGATGTTAGGTTTTCTCTCTATTGTGGGGGGCAGCAAACTTATTCTGTAAAGTATCAAGTAATAAATATTTTAGGCTTTGTGAGCCATATGATCTCTGTCACAACTACTCAACTTTGCTACTGCAGTGTGAAAGCAACTATAGACAATACATAAATGAGTGAGTACAGCTGTGTTCCAATGAAACTTTATTGACAAAAATAGGTGGCAGGCAGGATTTGGGCTGTAGATTGTTAATCCCCGGCCTACTAAGATGATCGGCTAGCTGCTTAGCTCACTAGGTTGGAGCACAGCCTTACAACACCAAGGTCACAGGTTTGGATCCCATATGGGTCAGCCCCCCCCACTTCCCCCCCAAAAGATGTGGTTTTTGTCCTGTATTAATATGGTATATTATTTGATTTTTGGATATTAAATTAATTTTGCATTCCTGAGATAAATATCACTTAGTCACAGTGTATAATCCTGTCTATGTGTTGCTGGGGTTGGTTTGCTAATATTTTGTAATGGACTTTTGTATTTCTGTTCATAGGAGATACTGGTCTATACTTTTCTTTTCCTGTGATGTCTTTCTAGTTTGGGTATCAAGGTAATACTGGCCTCACTAAATGAGTTAGAAGCATTCCTCCTTCCTCTAGTTTCTCAAAGTTTGTGTAGAATTCGTTCTATTTCATTTTAAGAACTATTTACCAGTGAAGCCACATAAGTCTGTTTTTCTCTTCATGGGAAGATTTACACCACTAATTCTTCTTTTTTTAAAATAGTGATAAGTCTATTCAGATTTTCTATTTCTTTTTTTTTTGTCTTTTTCATGACCGGCACTCAGCCAGTGAGTGCACCGGCCATTCCTATATAGGATCCGAACCTGTGGTGGGAGCGTCGCTGCGCTCCCAATACCACACTCTCCTGAGTGCGCCACGGGCTCAGCCCGAGATTTTCAATTTCTTAAGTCAGTTTTGGTAATTTGTGTCTTTCTAAACATTGTCCATTTCATCTACAATATTTAATTTGTTGGTTTAAAATTATTCATAATATTCACTTATATTTCTTTTAATTTCTACAGGGTCATTAATGATATTCTCTCATTCGTTTTTCACTTTGTGTCTTTTTTTCTTGCTCATTCTAGGTAAAGGTTTATCCATTTTATTGATCTTTTCAAAGTACGAGCTTTTGGTTTTACCAATACTGACTGATATCTATTGTTTTTTTGTTTCCTATTTCATTAATTTCTGCTCTGATCTTTATGATTTCCATCCTTTTGCTTGCTTTGGGTTTAATTTGCTTTTCTTTTTCTAGTTTCTTAAAGTGGAATCTTAGGTTATTTATTTGATAAATATATTTTTTCTAATATAGCTATTTAAAGCTATAAATTTTCCTCTAAGTACTGCTTGAGCTGCATCCTATAAATTTGGTATGTTTTCATTTTCATTCAGTTCAATATATTTTCTATTTTCCCTTGAGATTTCTTCTTTGACTCATTAAAAGTGTGTTGTTTAATTTCCAAGTATTTGGGGATTTCCCAGATTTCTATTGGTTTTTAATTCTGTTGTAATCAGTAAATATACTTGTGTGACTTCAATCCTTTTAAGTTTGAGACTTGTTTTTTTGACTTGGGATGTAGTCCACCTTGGAGCATTCCATGAGCACTTGAAAGAAATATGTATTCTGTTGCCATTGGGTAGAGTGCTCTATAGATGTCGATTAGGTCAAGTTGGTCGATAGTGTTGTTCAAGTCTACATTCTTGCTCACTTTCTATCTAGCTGTTCTATTGTTGTGGTATTGAAATCTCCAACTATTGTTTTTGAATTATCTCTATTTCTTTTCAATTCTATTAAGTTTTACTTCATTTATTTTGGGAAATTTCTTTTTTAGTAGCTCAAAATTGGAAATAATCTAAGTGCCTACCAATAGTAGAATGAATAGACTGTGTTATAGTTACACAATGTGATACTAATACATCTGTGGAAATGAACAAACTTTGTGTGGCAACATAAATGTCTCTTCTAAACATAATGTTGACTGAAAGAAGAAAGTTGCAAAGGAAAATATAGTGCATAATTCCACATATGAAAAGTTCAAAAACAAGAAACCATATTGTTTGGGAATATACACACAGATGGTAAAATTATGAAGAAGAATAATACAACTACCTCCAAAAAAACAAAAAGAAGCAAAAACTACAATTACTTTCAAAGTCAGGACAATGTTTATTTCTAGGAGGACAGGGTATAGTGGGACTTCTGAGCTATTGGCAATGTTTCATTTCTTAATCTAAATAGTGATTACACAGATATTCACTTTATAATTATTCTCTTAAACTGCATCTCTGTAATCTATGTAGTCATCTGTATATATGATATCTCTCTCAATTTAAATAGTAAGAAAAAAAAAGGGGGGGTGGCTTTCTTAGTAGATGAAACCTTGGCTATGTTACAGATATGTATGACTAGAAACACATTATTATTCTTGTGATTCAATAAACTTCTGAAATTAGGTGTAAAATATGTTCCTTTCAATCTCACTGTAAGACTAGTGAGCAACAGTCCATATAATTTGACACCAAATATATCACAGGTTTAATTCATCTCATACCAAGTAAAGGCTGGCTTTAAGTGCTTTTTAAAAACTGTTTCATATTTTAAGTGTAATAGGGTCATTTGTATTTGAAAGAGCAAGCAAGAAATCTTTTTGATGAGAAAAAATCATTTCTGGACACCAAACAACTAGCCTATAATTTATCATTTCTAACCTTGGGGTTCGTGTACAGTGGGTATTCTTCAAGTGTGGCATGCTGGTAGTGATTTTTACAATCCACCAATTGACATATTAGTTAAAGATTAGGAAATCTCCTGAAATATTTGTCCAAATTCATATTTTAAGCTGGGTTTTGGTTAAAGATCATTATCATTACTTTTACATTTTCAAAATGGATTAGGTTCCCACCCATTAGAGTGTACAGTATCTAAGTACTTCCTTCTGCCCTTCAGAGCTCCCAGGCAAAAAGCCTGTAAAGAAACTGTAATGAATTGCTAAGAGAACAAAAAAATGTTATATTAGCTAATTAATTATCTCAAACTCACTTTTGGGTATCAACAGTATTCACATTCTTCATAGAACTAGGCTAGGTTTCAGGGCCTTGAGTCCTCTAAAACCAACAAATGAAGTACCAAGAAACCTTAACCGACATGGTCAGACGCTTACCAGCATCCTTGGTGTGATTATCTGCGGCCAATCACTGACCCTTCCAACTTGCCTCAAAAATGAAAACCACTGTAAGAAAGCAGTCTTTTTCCCCCAAATGACCAATTTTGCTATGTGTAAGGTATTACATTAATATTTAAGATATTGGACTTTGGTGTCTTTTAAAAGTCTTATTATATCTTATATCCCTTTCAAAGTTTTTAGAAGCTTTTGGGCCACATGCTCAGTTAAGAACACCCCTTCAAAAATCATAAGAATTTAGTTTTTTAAAAAAATTTTCTCATTCATTTACTTTAAAAAAATTCTATGTACAAACACTGAGTTGAGGATGTTAATAAAATAATCAGAGCCCACAGAACAAATTATAATTCCCTAGTCATTCTTTTTATAAAAAATAATTAATTCTTCACTTATACATTAAAATAATTTTGTAACTGTCTGGGAGCTATTAGTTTTTGGCATAAATAACATTAAAAATATTTTGTAAGTATTGTAGTAAATGACTTGAACAGTAACTATAGAGGTAACAAAACCACCTCAGTAACTTTCACATGGTCAATCTCATAGAAGAGTAAAGACTGGGACAGATGAGTAATGATAAATGGTTATGTTTTTTAAATCATCAAAGTAGACTTTCTTTTTAGAAAACTTTAATTTATAATTCTCAAATTTCTGACCAAAGAAAATTCTATCAAAATTTATATGAGGGATTTAAAGATAAAATCAAATATGTGAACATTTCCCTCTCCACGTTAAGAGTATCAACATTTTCCAGAGCTTCCCTCACATTGTGAACTTGTGTCCCTCAGTCATTAGAAGCCATGTTTTGGAGAAGTAGGTGCTACAAACTGAGTGTTTGTGTTCCCACAAAATTCATATGTTGAAATCCTAATCCCCAATGTGATAGTATTTAGAAGTGGGGCCTTTGGGAGGTGACTACGTCATGAGGGGAGCCCTTACGAATAGGATTAGTGCCTTATAAAAGATACCACAGACAGCTCCCTCACCCCTCATGCCATGTGAGGAGTCAGGGAGAAGATGCCATCTATGAGCCAGCAAGTGGGTCCTCTCCAGACACTGAATCTGCTGGTGCCCTGATCTTGGACTTTCCATCCTCTAGATCTTTGAGAAATATATTTCTGTTGTTTATGATCTATCTGGCTTATGGTATTTTGCTATAGTTGCCTAAACGAACTAAGACATTGGGCAGGAATTATTTTGCTACAGAAAAAAAATCAGATTTTTATCACTTTCAATTAAGTGTTTTTAGTTTTTCATGACTACATTCAAGATGTAATGATGATGAAGACTGAATTTTTCTATTCTGGGATCACAAAGTAAAAACTAACCTAATCTACTCATCCATTGCAAGGAAAAAAAATTGCCTATAAACTGCTTACAAATATACATGTTTAATTAAACAAAAATAATGTAAGACAATATAAAAAATAATCATGGGCTACATTGTTTATCAAGAATGGCTACCCTGAAAGTAAATTTGACATGAAACCATTGTATGTTTACTGCAATTTCAATACTACATATAAAAAAAGGCCTAACAGCCTTTCAGTACTCCATAGAGCAGTAATGTTTCAAACATTTCAAAGATTACACCCACTGTCTAGAGAACATCATTTGGTGTGTTATGAATGCCTTAGGTTAAACAAATTGATCTAATTTATGTGAGTTAAGAGGAGGCAAAAATTTAAGATTTTTTTTTTTTTTAAATTTTATTTTGTCGATATACATTGTAGCTGATTAATGCTCCCCATCACCAAAACCTCCCTCCCTTCTCCCTCCCCCCCTCCCCCCCAACAATGTCCTTTCTGTTTGTTTGTTGTATCAACTTCAAATAATTGTGGTTGTTATATCTTCTTCCTCCCCCCCCCGTTTTGTGTGTGTATGTGTGTATGTGTGTGTGTGAATTAATATATTAATTTTTAGCTCCCTCCAATAAGTGAGAACATGTGGTATTTCTCTTTCTGTGCCTGACTTGTGTCACTTAATATAATTCTCTCAAGGTCCATCCATGTTGTTGCAAATGGCAGAATTTCATTCGTTTTTATAGCTGAGTAGTATTCCATTGTGTAGATGTACCACATTTTCCGAATCCACTCATCTGATGATGGGCATTTGGGCTGGTTCCAACTCTTGGCTATTGTAAAGAGTGCTGCGATGAACATTGGGGAACAGGTATACCTTCAACTTGATGATTTCCATTCCTCTGGGTATATTCCCAACAGTGGGATGGCTGGGTCGTATGGTAGATCTATTTGCAATTGTTTAAGGAACCTCCATACCATTTTCCATAGAGGCTGCACCATTTTGCAGTCCCACCAACAATGTATGAGAGTTCCTTTTTCTCCGCAGCCTCACCAGCATTTATCGTTCATAGTCTTTTGGATTTTAGCCATCCTAACTGGGGTTAGATGGTATCTCAATGTGGTTTTGATTTGCATTTCCCGGATGCTGAGAGATGTTGAGCATTTTTTCATATGTCTGTTGGCCATTTGGATATCTTCCTTAGAGAAATGCCTACTTAGCTCTTTTGCCCATTTTTTAATTGGGTTGCTTGTTTTCTTCTTGTAAAGTTGTTTGAGTTCCTTATATATTCTGGATATTAATCCTTTGTCAGATGTATATTTTGCAAATATTTTCTCCCACTCTGTTGGTTGTCTTTTAACTCTTTTAATTGTTTCTTTTGCTGTGCAGAAGCTTTTTAGTTTGATATAATCCCATTTGTTTATTTTTCCTTTGGTTGCCCGTGCTTTTGGGGTCGTATTCATGAAGTCTGTGCCCAGTCCTATTTCCTGAAGTGTTTCCCCTATGTTTTCTTTAAGAAGTTTTATTGTCTCAGGGTGTATATTTAAATCCTTAATCCATTTTGAGTTGATTTTAGTATACGGTGAGAGGTATGGATCTAGTTTCATTCTCCTGCATATCGATATCCAGTTATCCCAGCACCACTTGCTGAAGAGGCAGTCCCTTCCCCAGTGAATAGGCTTGGTGCCTTTGTCAAAGATCAGATGGCAGTAAGTGTGTGGGTTGATTTCTGGATTCTCTATTCTATTCCATTGGTCAGTGTGTCTGTTTTTATGCCAGTACCATACTGTTTTGGTTATTATAGCTTTGTAGTATAGCTTAAAGTCAGGTAGTGTTATGCCTCCAGCTTTATTTTTTTTGCTGAGCATTGCTTTGGCTATTCGTGGTCTTTTATTGTTCCATATAAATGTCTGAATAGTTTTTTCCATTTCTGAGAAAAATGTCTTTGGAATTTTGATGGGGATTGCATTGAATTTGTATATCACTTTGGGTAGTATGGACATTTTCACTATGTTGATTCTTCCAATCCAAGAGCATGGAATATCTTTCCATCTTCTTGTATCCTCTCTAATTTCTCTCAGCAGTGGTTTGTAGTTCTCATGATAGAGATTTTTCACCTCCTTGGTTAACTCAATTCCTAAGTATTTTATTTTTTTGGTGGCTATTGTAAATGGGCAGGCTTTCTTGATTTCTCCTTCTGCATGTTCACTATTGGAGAAAAGAAATGCTACTGATTTTTGTGTGTTGATTTTGTATCCTGCTACTGTGCTGAAATCATTTATCAATTTCAACAGTTTTTTTGTAGAGGTTTTAGGCTGTTCGATATATAGGATCATGTCATCTGCAAACAGGGACAGTTTGACTTCATCTTTTCCAATCTGGATGCCCTTTACTTCCTTCTCTTCTCTGATTGCTCTGGCTAGTACTTCCAACACTATGTTGAATAGGAGTGGTGAGAGTGGGCATCTTTGTCTACTTCCTGTTCTTAAAGGAAAAGCTTTCAGCTTTTCCCCATTCAGGATGATATTGGCAGTGGGTTTGGCATATATGGCTTTAATTATGTTGAGATACTTTCCCTCTATACCTAACTTATAGAGGGTCTTTGTCATGAATGAGTGCTGAACTTTATCAAATGCTTTTTCAGCATCTATAGAGATGATCATATGGTCCTTGTGTTTGAGTTTATTAATATGGTGTATCACATTTATTGATTTGCGTATGTTGAACCAACCTTGCATCCCTGGGATGAATCCCACTTGATCGTGATGAATAATTTTTCGTATGTGTTGCTGTATTCTGTTTGCTAGTATTTTAGTGAGGATTTTTGCATCTATATTCATCAAGGATATCGGCCTGTAGTTTTCTTTTTTGGTTATATCTTTACCTGGTTTTGGTATCAGGATGATGTTTGCTTCATAGAATGAGTTTGGGAGATTTGCGTCCGTTTCAATCTTTTGGAATAGTTTGTAAAGAATCGGTGTCAATTCCTCTTTGAATGTTTGGTAAAATTCTGCTGTGAATCCATCTGGTCCTGGGCTTTTCTTTGTTGGGAGCCTTCTGATAACAGCTTCAATCTCCTTTATTGGTATTGGTCTGTTCAGATTTTCTACGTCTTCACGGTTCAGTTTTGGGAGCTTGTGTGTGTCCAGAAATTTATCCATTTCCTCCAGATTTTCAAATTTGTTGGCGTATAGTTGTTTATAGTAGTCTCGAATGATTCCTTGTATTTCAGATGAATCAGTTGTAATATCGCCTTTTTCATTTCTAATTTTTGTTATTTGAGTCTTCTCTCTTCTTTTTTTTGTTAGCCATGTTAATGGTTTGTCAATTTTATTTATCTTTTCAAAAAACCAACTTTTTGATTCGTTGATCTTTTGAATTGTTTTTTGGTTTTCAATTTCATTCAGTTCTGCTCTGATCTTAATGATTTCTTTCCGTCTGCTAACTTTAGGATTGGATTGTTCTTGTTTTTCTAGTTCTTTAAGGTGAAGTGTTAGGTTGTTCACTTGCCATCTTTCCATTCTTCTGAAGTGAGCATTTAATGCAATAAATTTTCCCCTCAATACTGCTTTTGCAGTATCCCACAGGTTTTGGTATGATGTATCATTGTTTTCATTAGTTTCAATAAACTTTTTGATATCCTGCTTGATTTCTTCTTGGACCCATATGTCATTAAGTAGAATGCTGTTTAATTTCCATGTGTTTGTATAGTTTCCAGAGTTTTGTTTGTTATTAATTTCTAGTTTTAATCCATTGTGGTCTGAGAAGATACATGGGATAATTCCAATTTTTTTGAATTTATTGAGACTTGATTTGTGACCTAATATGTGATCTATCCTGGAGAATGATCCATGTGCTGATGAGAAGAATGAATATTCTGAAGTTGTTGGGTGGAATGTTCTGTAGATATCTGCCAATTCCAATTGGTCTAGAGTCTTGTTTAGATCTTGTGTTTCTCTACTGATTCTTTGCCTAGATGATCTGTCTAATATTGACAGTGGAGTGTTCAGGTCCCCTGCTATTATGGTATTAGTGTCTATTTCCTTCTTTAGGTCTAATAGAGTTTGTTTTATAAATCTGGCTGCTCCAACATTGGGTGCGTACATATTTATGATTGTTATGTCTTCTTGATGGATCAGTCCTTTTATCATTAAGTAGTGTCCCTCATTGTCTCTTTTTATGGTTTTTAGTTTAAAGTCTATTTTGTCAGATATAAGAATAGCCACTCCAGCTCGTTTTTCTTTTCTGTTTGCATGGTAAATCTTTTTCCATCCTTTCACTCTTAGTCTGTGTGAATCTTTATGGGTGAGGTGGGTCTCTTGTAGGCAGCATATAGTTGGGTCCTGCTTTTTGATCCAGTCAGCCAGTCTGTGTCTTTTAATTGGGGAATTTAAGCCTTTAACATTAAGAGTTGTTATTGAAAGGTGTTGATTTATTCCTAGCATTTTATTGGTTGTTTGGTTGTCTTAGGTGTCTTTTGTTCCTTGCTTTCTGATTTACTGTTTGGTTTCTTTGTTTGTTGGTTCCTTAGGTTGTAGATAGTGTTTTTGTTAGCTTGTTTTCTCTTCATGAATGCCATTTTTATTGTACTAGCGGGTTTAGATTTTTCTTAGGTTTTTATGGCAGTGGTAGTTATTTTTCAGGAACCAAACCCAGTACTCCCTTGAGGATTTCTTGTAAGGGTGGTCTTGTGGTAGTGAACTCCCGCAGTTTTTGTTTGTCTGAGAAATATACTATTTGCCCCTCATTTCGGAAGGATAGCCTTGCAGGGTAGAGTATTCTTGGCTGGCAATCTTTGTCTTTTAGTATTTTGAAAATATCATCCCATACCTTTCTAGCTTTTAGGGTTTGTGATGAAAAGTCTGATGTTAACCTGATTGGGGCTCCCTTATAGGTGATTTGACGCTTCTCTCTTGCAGCTTTTAAGATTCTCTCTTTGTCTCTGAGTTTTGCCAATTTGACTATGACATGTCTTGGAGAAGGCCTTTTTGGGTTGAATACGTTTGGAGATCGTTGAGCTTCCTGGATCTGAAGATCTGTGATTTTTCCTATACCTGGGAAGTTTTCTGCCACTATTTTGTTGAATATGTTTTCAATGGAATCTCCATTTTCCTCCCCTTCTGGAATACCCATGACTCGGATATTTGAGCGCTTGAGGTTGTCTGATATCTCTCTCAGATTTTCTTCCATGTCCTTGATTCTTTTTTCTTTCTTTTTGTCTGCTTGTGTTATTTCAAACAGCCCATCTTCAAGTTCAGAGGTTCTCTCTTCAACTTCGACAAGCCTGCTGGTTAAACTCTCCGTTGTGTTTTTTATTTCGCTGAATAACTTCTTCAGTTCAGCAAGTTCTGCTACATTTTTTTTCAGGACATTGATTTCCTTGTATATTTCCTCTTTCAGATCCTGTATACTTTTCCTCATTTCATCATGATGTCTAGCTGAGTTTTCTTGTATCTCATTCAGTTTCCTTAGAATTATCACTCGAAATTCCTTGTCAGTTATTTCAAGGGCTTCTTGTTCTATAGGATCTAGAGTATGAGATTTATTAACTTTTGGTGGTGTACTTTCTTGATTTTTTGTATTTCTGGTGTCTTTTTTTTGGTGTTTATTCATTGTGGCAGGGGGTTTCACAGTCCACCGGTTTAAGACTAATGACTAACTAGGATGTTGCTGTGGTTGCCAATTTGGTATGGCTCCCGCCGTGACTGCTCAGTTGGCCTCTAGTGTCTTGTGTGTGTGGTTGCCTCGGGTCTTGGGCTTCTCCGGGGATCCACCTTTCTGGTCAGCTTGTACTCTGCTGGGCTGGTGGATCACGTACCACAGGGTGTGTGATCTCTGTTGAGCTTTCACTTTCTGTACAGGACTTCTCCCCGTTCCGTGTGCTCTGGCCCAGGCTGTTAGATCGTGCAGTGGCGACCCCACCGGGTGTGTGGTTTCTGTCGAGTCTCCGCCTCCCTGGCCGCACGTCTCCCCCCTCTGTGCACACTGTGCTGGGCTGGGGCGTGTCTTCTGCACCCCTCGTCTATCAGCTGGGCCTTCAAGACCCTGCTCAGCACCGCCTCGCCCAGGAAGTCTACCAGGTTTCTGCTAGGCACTGACGACCGGTCTCTCTGGGTGCCTTTGTAGCACTGTGTAGATCTTTCTCGGGTCTTGTTCACCTTTGTATCCCCCCGGTATAAACCGAGTCTAGTGCCCGCCTGCAGCCTGCTCTCCGGCAGGTTCAAGCGGACCTGGGAACTCTCCTACCACACTATTCCCAACCAGAAATTCGTTAGGCTTTTTTCCAAACTGGTGGTCGCAGAGATGGTATCTGCCTCCCAGTAACAGGGAGTTTACCGGGGCCGGAGTCCAGGGTGTGGTGGAGTGACAGTCGGCCTGCCCGTACTTCCTAGCCCTCCCAAAACTGGTCGGGACGCCCCACACTCCCAGCCCTGCCAGAGAACCGCGGAGGGAGTGGGAGAGGAGGTCGGCCCGCAGGATCCAGAAAGCCCCGCGCCAGGCCAAGCAAATGGGCTCAGTGATGGCCGAGCAGGGCGGAGCTGCCCGCACCTGGGAAAATGGAGGCAGCACCGTGGCAGTGAGTGGCCTGGTGGTGCAGGCGGGAGCCGCGTGGGCATCCACCCCCCGAACAGAGCTGTGCCAGGGATCACTCACAGTGCTGTGCCAGGTCGGGCGCTCGCTCTGTCTCTGGTTTGTTGCCTTCCGTGTTCTCGGCGCTGCCGCCTCGGGCTGTTCAGTCGCGGCGCCGCTCGGGCGCTCCCAGGAATCTTCTTTAATGCCGGCCTGAAACCTCGAATCCTGAATAGGGCAGCTGGCCGCCTTCAGTGCGGCCCCAGCCTCCGGGATCCTGGCTGCATCCACAGCAGCCCTTGCGCCGTGTTCCCTGTTTCAAGACTCACTTTTGCAGCTAAGAATCAGTTCTTTTCCTGCTCCACACTTCAAAGCTGTTGCCTGTAAATGAGGCAGCCTCTCCTGCCGGGGGCAAAGTGGAGAGCCCCCACGACCGGCCAGCAGCAGCAGTCCTCCCTTAAGAGATGGCCAGAGGAAGGTCCACAAGTTTCCCGGCTGCCTGAGGCCCAGTGGCCACCTTTTCCACCTCAGCTACTCCGCGCCAGCCGCCGCCGCCGCCGCCATCTTGAAACTCCCAAAAATTTAAGATTTTAAAGATGAAATAGATGAAATGTATGGCTCAAACATGAGATGGACTGAAATAATCTTGGTCAAGCCATTTGCCTTCTCTTTAGCCTCAGTTTCCCCAGTTGCAAAATGGAAATTATTCTTATATTTAACGGGGCTGTGGGGAAGACTAAGTGGGAAGACCTGTAGAGAAGTACCCAGCAGAGCATCTGGTACAGAGCAACGCCTCATAAATGTTAACTGGACAGTCAACAACAAAGAAAAAAGGAGTTGAGCCAAAGAGGGACACTTAGTTGAATAGGAGTGGTGAGAGTGGGCATCCTTGTCTAGTGCCTGTTCTTAAAGGAAAAGCTTTCAGCTTTTCCCCATTCAGGATGATATTGGCAGTGGGTTTGGCATATATGGCTTTAATTATGTTGAGATACTTTCCCTCTATACCTAACTTATAGAGGGTCTTTGTCATGAATGAGTGCTGAACTTTATCAAATGCTTTTTCAGCATCTATAGAGATGATCATATGGTCCTTGTGTTTGAGTTTATTAATATGGTGTATCACATTTATTGATTTGCGTATGTTGAACCAACCTTGCATCCCTGGGATGAATCCCACTTGATCGTGATGAATAATTTTTCGTATGTGTTGCTGTATTCTGTTTGCTAGTATTTTAGTGAGGATTTTTGCATCTATATTCATCAAGGATATCGGCCTGTAGTTTTCTTTTTTGGTTATATCTTTACCTGGTTTTGGTATCAGGATGATGTTTGCTTCATAGAATGAGTTTGGGAGATTTGCGTCCGTTTCAATCTTTTGGAATAGTTTGTAAAGAATCGGTGTCAATTCCTCTTTGAATGTTTGGTAAAATTCTGCTGTGAATCCATCTGGTCCTGGGCTTTTCTTTGTTGGGAGCCTTCTGATAACAGCTTCAATCTCCTTTATTGTTATTGGTCTGTTCAAATTTTCTACGTCTTCACGGTTCAGTTTTGGGAGCTTGTGTGTGTCCAGAAATTTATCCATTTCCTCCAGATTTTCAAATTTGTTGGCGTATAGTTGTTTATAGTAGTCTCGAATGATTCCTTGTATTTCAGATGAATCAGTTGTAATATCGCCTTTTTCATTTCTAATTTTTGTTATTTGAGTCTTCTCTCTTCTTTTTTTTGTTAGCCATGCTAATGGTTTGTCAATTTTATTTATCTTTTCAAAAAACCAACTTTTTGATTCGTTGATCTTTTGAATTGTTTTTTGGTTTTCAATTTCATTCAGTTCTGCTCTGATCTTAATGATTTCTTTCCGTCTGCTAACTTTAGGATTGGATTGTTCTTGTTTTTCTAGTTCTTTAAGGTGAAGTGTTAGGTTGTTCACTTGCCATCTTTCCATTCTTCTGAAGTGAGCATTTAATGCAATAAATTTTCCCCTCAATACTGCTTTTGCAGTATCCCACAGGTTTTGGTATGATGTATCATTGTTTTCATTAGTTTCAATAAACTTTTTGATTTCCTGCTTGATTTCTTCTTGGACCCATATGTCATTAAGTAGAATGCTGTTTAATTTCCATGTGTTTGTATAGTTTCCAGAGTTTTGTTTGTTATTAATTTCTAGTTTTAATCCATTGTGGTCTGAGAAGATACATGGGATAATTCCAATTTTTTTGAATTTATTGAGACTTGATTTGTGACCTAATATGTGATCTATCTTGGAGAATGATCCATGTGCTGATGAGAAGAATGAATATTCTGAGGTTGTTGGGTGGAATGTTCTGTAGATATCTGCCAATTCCAATTGGTCTAGAGTCTTGTTTAGATCTTGTGTTTCTCTACTGATTCTTTGCCTAGATGATCTGTCTAATATTGACAGTGGAGTGTTCAGGTCCCCTGCTATTATGGTATTAGTGTCTATTTCCTTCTTTAGGTCTAATAGAGTTTGTTTTATAAATCTGGCTGCTCCAACATTGGGTGCGTACATATTTATGATTGTTATGTCTTCTTGATGGATCAGTCCTTTTATCATTAAGTAGTGTCCCTCATTGTCTCTTTTTATGGTTTTTAGTTTAAAGTCTATTTTGTCAGATATAAGAATAGCCACTCCAGCTCGTTTTTCTTTTCTGTTTGCATGGTAAATCTTTTTCCATCCTTTCACTCTTAGTCTGTGTGAATCTTTATGGGTGAGGTGGGTCTCTTGTAGGCAGCATATAGTTGGGTCCTGCTTTTTGATCCAGTCAGCCAGTCTGTGTCTTTTAATTGGGGAATTTAAGCCTTTAACATTAAGAGTTGTTATTGAAAGGTGTTGATTTATTCCTAGCATTTTATTGGTTGTTTGGTTGTCTTAGGTGTCTTTTGTTCCTTGCTTTCTGATTTACTGTTTGGTTTCTTTGTTTGTTGGTTCCTTAGGTTGTAGATAGTGTTTTTGTTAGCTTGTTTTCTCTTCATGAATGCCATTTTTATTGTACTAGTGGGTTTAGATTTTTCTTAGGTTTTTATGGCAGTGGTAGTTATTTTTCAGGAACCAAACCCAGTACTCCCTTGAGGATTTCTTGTAAGGGTGGTCTTGTGGTAGTGAACTCCCGCAGTTTTTGTTTGTCTGAGAAATATACTATTTGCCCCTCATTTCGGAAGGATAGCCTTGCAGGGTAGAGTATTCTTGGCTGGCAATCTTTGTCTTTTAGTATTTTGAAAATATCATCCCATTCCTTTCTAGCTTTTAGGGTTTGTGATGAAAAGTCTGATGTTAACCTGATTGGGGCTCCCTTATAGGTGATTTGACGCTTCTCTCTTGCAGCTTTTAAGATTCTCTCTTTGTCTCTGAGTTTTGCCAATTTGACTATGACATGTCTTGGAGAAGGCCTTTTTGGGTTGAATACGTTTGGAGATCGTTGAGCTTCCTGGATCTGAAGATCTGTGATTTTTCCTATACCTGGGAAGTTTTCTGCCACTGTTTTGTTGAATATGTTTTCAATGGAATCTCCATTTTCCTCCCCTTCTGGAATACCCATGACTCGGATATTTGAGCGCTTGAGGTTGTCTGATATCTCTCTCAGATTTTCTTCCATGTCCTTGATTCTTTTTTCTTTCTTTTTGTCTGCTTGTGTTATTTCAAACAGCCCATCTTCAAGTTCAGAGGTTCTCTCTTCAACTTCGACAAGCCTGCTGGTTAAACTCTCCGTTGTGTTTTTTATTTCGCTGAATAACTTCTTCAGTTCAGCAAGTTCTGCTACATTTTTTTTCAGGACATTGATTTCCTTGTATATTTCCTCTTTCAGATCCTGTATACTTTTCCTCATTTCATCATGATGTCTAGCTGAGTTTTCTTGTATCTCATTCAGTTTCCTTAGAATTATCACTCGAAATTCCTTATCAGTTATTTCAAGGGCTTCTTGTTCTATAGGATCTAGAGTATGAGATTTATTAACTTTTGGTGGTGTACTTTCTTGATTTTTTGTATTTCTGGTGTCTTTTTTTTGGTGTTTATTCATTGTGGCAGGGGGTTTCACAGTCCACCGGTTTAAGACTAATGACTAACTAGGATGTTGCTGTGGTTGCCAATTTGGTATGGCTCCCGCCGTGACTGCTCAGTTGGCCTCTAGTGTCTTGTGTGTGTGGTTGCCTCGGGTCTTGGGCTTCTCCGGGGATCCACCTTTCTGGTCAGCTTGTACTCTGCTGGGCTGGTGGATCACGTACCACAGGGTGTGTGATCTCTGTTGAGCTTTCACTTTCTGTACAGGACTTCTCCCCGTTCCGTGTGCTCTGGCCCAGGCTGTTAGATCGTGCAGTGGCGACCCCACCGGGTGTGTGGTTTCTGTCGAGTCTCCGCCTCCCTGGCCGCACGTCTCCCCCCTCTGTGCACACTGTGCTGGGTTGGGGCGTGTCTTCTGCACCCCTCGTCTATCAGCTGGGCCTTCAAGACCCTGCTCAGCACCGCCTCGCCCAGGAAGTCTACCAGGTTTCTGCTAGGCACAGACGACCAGTCTCTCTGGGTGCCTTTGTAGCACTGTGTCGGGTCTTGTTCACCTTTGTATCCCCCCGGTATACACCGAGTCTAGTGCCCGCCTGCAGCCTGCTCTCCGGCAGGTTCAAGCAGACCTGGGAACTCTCCTACCACACTATTCCCAACCAGAAATTCGTTAGGCTTTTTTCCAAACTGGTGGTCGCAGAGATGGTATCTGCCTCCCAGTAACAGGGAGTTTACCGGGGCCGGAGTCCAGGGTGTGGTGGAGTGACAGTCGGCCTGCCCGTACTTCCTAGCCCTCCCAAAACTGGTCGGGACGCCCCACACTCCCAGCCCTGCCAGAGAACCGCGGAGGGAGTGGGAGAGGAGGTCGGCCCGCAGGATCCAGAAAGCCCCGCGCCAGGCCAAGCAAATGGGCTCAGTGATGGCCGAGCAGGGCGGAGCTGCCCGCACCTGGGAAAATGGAGGCAGCACCGTGGCAGTGAGTGGCCTGGTGGTGCAGGCGGGAGCCACGTGGGCATCCACCCCCCGAACAGAGCTGTGCCAGGGATCACTCACAGTGCTGTGCCAGGTCGGGCGCTCGCTCTGTCTCTGGTTTGTTGCCTTCCGTGTTCTCGGCGCTGCCGCCTCGGGCTGTTCAGTCGCGGCGCCGCTCGGGTGCTCCCAGGAATCTTCTTTAATGCCGGCCTGAAACCTCGAATCCTGAATAGGGCAGCTGGCCGCCTTCAGTGCGGCCCCAGCCTCCGGGATCCTGGCTGCATCCACAGCAGCCCTGGCGCCGTGTTCCCTGTTTCAAGACTCACTTTTGCAGCTAAGAATCAGTTCTTTTCCTGCTCCACACTTCAAAGCTGTTGCCTGTAAATGAGGCAGCCTCTCCTGCCGGGGGCAAAGTGGCGTTGAGCCCCCACGACCGGCCAGCAGCAGCAGTCCTCCCTTAAGAGATGGCCAGAGGAAGGTCCACAAGTTTCCCGGCTGCCTGAGGCCCAGTGGCCACCTTTTCCACCTCAGCTACTCCGCGCCAGCCGCCGCCGCCGCCGCCATCTTGAAACTCCCAAAAATTTAAGATTTTAAAGATGAAATAGATGAAATGTATGGCTCAAACATGAGATGGACTGAAATAATCTTGGTCAAGCCATTTGCCTTCTCTTTAGCCTCAGTTTCCCCAGTTGCAAAATGGAAATTATTCTTATATTTAACGGGGCTGTGGGGAAGACTAAGTGGGAAGACCTGTAGAGAAGTACCCAGCAGAGCATCTGGTACAGAGCAACGCCTCATAAATGTTAACTGGACAGTCAACAACAAAGAAAAAAGGAGTTGAGCCAAAGAGGGACACTTATGTCACACTGAAGAGCAGAGGCAACATTTAAAAGACCATGGACTTTATTAATACAATTTTACTACTATTTGTCTAACTTAAAATTAATTGTGACCTTACATTTGGATTACATATAAAATAAATCTTCTATTTTAAAGAAACCTATTTTAAAGTTCATGACGTAAAAGTTCTCTGCCTCTTTTAGGGAAGGAAAATAAACAGTTCTAATCCTATCAAGGATAATGCTAATCTTAGCCATCATCTCCTCAGTTTTGTAAAGACAGGGAACTGGAAAAAACTGGGCCATACAATAGTGGTTCCCAAATCTGGCAGGTTATCAGGATCACTCAGAAAACTGTTTAAAAAGACAGATTCCCAAGTCCTTCACCAGACTACTAACCCAGAACCTCTGAGCTGGGATCCAGAAACCTACTGAAAATAGTGCTCCAGGTGACTGTGTTTATTAATAAAGAGACTTCTCCTGAAATCCTCACCTCGATGGAGAATCAGTGTGAACAGATTCATACTCAGATAAAGCCAATATACAGAATATACAGGGGAGTCTAGTATCAATATTATACAAGGGAACTTCAAAAAGCTCATGGAAAGATTCGTATTATCTTTTAATTCCATTTTTTCATGAACTTTTTGAAGTACCCTCGTAGATGTTCTATTGTGCCTTCCTACCATCCTTATCCTGAAAAATTACTCTGAGGGATTCAATTGAGGGACTGTCCTTGCTTGGGTAAGATTTTGCATTTGCTTTCTTCTTAATGTGTAGAACTGGTGACTCAGAAAGCTATAACAACATCTTTCAAATGTGGTGTGTGTATGTGTGTGCACATGTGCACATTTGAGATCATGTATTTCATAACATAAAACTTTTCATATGGGGATTGAATGTTGCTGCATTATTCCAGCAGTTTCCTGAACCACTTATGAGCTTGTGTTTTATTGTTCCATTCAAGGCAGAAGTAACTTATAAATAAGACCTGAACTTTGTTCTTTACTGGACAAAAAACTAAAGGAGGGTTAGAAAGGGAGGAGAGCTGTTCTGATTGTCAAACTCTGCAGAGATCATTTTGGGTTTGGGGAAATGGCAGGGATGCAGCTAGTCTCCCTTTTTCAGGATAGAAGCCCAGCACAGGGCTGTGCTTTTTATGCTCAATGCTTCTGAGTCCCTACCTAAAAGAAAAAAAAAGGGGGGGGGGGAGATAACAATATTCTAAAAAGAAGAGAGAGAAAACAGAGTCTAAAATGATTTAAAAACAAAGCAAAACCAAAGCAAAAGCAGGAAGAAAAAAGTCAGACAAGGTCATTTGTACAATTAAAGGAGTTATAAGCTAGGAGCAGACTTAATATGAAGAGGCTAAACTGTTGGGTGGGGAGACGAATACCAGGCATTAGAGCTCCTCAGCTTTCTCAGTTAGAGCAGGACTGGCTTATGCTCCTATCAGTTTCTGTCAGGACCTGAAAACATACATGCTCTCTATATATATTGGGGAAAGCAGAGAAATCAATCAGAAAAAAAAGCACACAGTGGTTCTTTACTGGACCTTCATACAACCTCACAGTTCCATCATGCTCTTCACCCTCTAAGACTCAGAAATACAATAAAATGAGATAATTTGACAAATCTATCCTAATAACATAAATCAGAATATTTTACTCTACATGAACTATAATGAAATCACTGCAGGTGACAACCAAGAAGAGAGCCCCTGAGAAACTATTAAAAATTTAGTATGGCCAATTTACATAGTAATTAACTCATTGATGAGAATGACTAAAGCTGAGGTCTTCAGATTAGGACTTTGTAGCTATATGAATGCATGAATATAGAATAATATTATAGACTTTTAAAAAAGTAACTATTCCAACAGAGTGACCAGTGCCTCCAGTCTTAACTTGGCTTCTTTATAATATTTTGGCATGAAAGTTGACATTTTAAAAGTCTATGGAGAGCTGTTCTCCAAAAAGTGTTTTCTTGAAGCAGCATTTTGGACCATCACTCATGGTCAACAGGCCCATTCCTTCTTCCTTTCCTTTCCTCCCTCCCTCTTTCCCTCTCCCCCTGCCAGTCAGCAAATATTAAAGTGCCCAGTATGTGCCAGGTATGCTTCAGATACCCCAGTGAATAAAATGTAAAGATTCCTGAGCCCTCCTGGATCTTATATTATCTAGTAGGATAATAATAAATAATTACACAGCATGTTAGGTGATGAATGTTGTGGAAAAAAATTACAGTAGGATTGGGGGGATTAGGAGTGCTGAAATTTCAACAGGGCTGGCCTCACTGAGAGTGAGGTTTCATTTGCTCATGTGAGTAAAGACTTGACAGAGGTGCAGAAGTGAGGCATACGGGCATCTGGGGGAGAGCAATCCAGGCAAAGGCTCTAAGGGTGGAGAGTGCTGGTGTGATCGGGGCAATTATCTGGTGCTGTGTTTCTCAAACTAGAGCGGGTATCAGTATGAGCATATACATAGCTGGGGGACCTGTAAAGGCACCAATTGCTGAGTTCCAACAGCTTGTTACTCAGTAGGTCTGGGTGGAACCTGAGAATCTGCATTTCTAACAAGTTCCCAGGGGAAGCTGATGTTGCTAGTACAAAGATCACACTTTCAAAGCCAATGATTCCATACGTTATTTTAAAAACTCTGAGTCACTAAACAATAGTTGATTATCAAATCAATTTAATAGGTCCGACCAACAATTAAAAAAAAAAAAGAAATAGGAGATAGTGTACATCCCATTTAATGAGGGTAAGTTTTATTTTTTGAAACTTTTGTTTTGGTTGTATATAAATGCATATACTGTATCATGGTGTAAAATGTATTTACTGTTGGATGGCAGTCAAAAAGTTGAAAGCCACTGGTCTAATGACTTTATTCTATCATTAAATTTAAAAAGCCACATGAATTCGGCAGAAGGAATTAAGGGAGTCCTATTGTTTCAGCTGGACACTAAGCTGAACTTGCCGTGGGCCTTCTCTTCCACCCACACACAGATTTCCTCTGCCTGGATTTCTCCTCTTTCATCTCAGCCTAAGGTTTCCTCTTTCATGGAAACCTTACCATCTCTTCAGGACAGCAAAGCTGAAGTCCAGGTTTCTCCTTAACCTTCCCTGATCAGCCCTTCCCAGTGATGTGTCCATTCTTTCCTCCAGAACTTAACATCTACACCAGTCATTTGACACGCAGCTAAACTGCTCTGCTGTGTTAGTTGTCTTGCGAGGGTATGCCTTTTCTTTCCTGAAAGGTGACACTTTATTTTGGGGGCAAGGCTGATGTTTTACACACCTCTGTTTCCCCAACAATGTCCTAGCAATGCCACGTTCAAAGTGGGGTAAAATAACTAGCTTTAGGTGGAATAAACTGTCAAACCACATTTGTAAATTATCATGTATTATTTGTATAAGTACTATAAGTGATGATGATGATGCAAATTAACATAAAGTGACAGGAGAATGCATACATTCTGAGAGGCAAATTTGGGGACAGAGGGAGAAGGGTGATAGAAACAGGACAAAATAAAGGGAAGCCAACTGGCTGGGAAAGCATAGCAGTAAGAGAGGGCACGGTCTCCATCCTCCCACCCTCCACCCCAGAGCCTGGGCCAGGGGTCCTTGGTACAGCATGCCATGGAGAAAACTCTCACTTTTCACTGGGTAGGAGTAAACCATACTGATGTTTTGCATTAATGCTGTGCAATGGATAAGGAGAATTAAAGGGCCAAAGGAGAAAGCAGTATTTTGACTGAGAGAAAAGAGAGTCATAAAGAATAAAAAGGCAAAGGAGAGAAGTGAGTTAACCCAAGGGCTATGTATTAAATGAGTACCATTGCAGGCCCTGAGCTAGGTGCTGGGGATGTTTTGTGCTATAATGGAAAGACATACAAGTTCTACAGGAACATGGAGAAAGAACCACCCAAGTGTGCCTGGGTGAATGGGAGTGGGCTTCATAGAAAGTGGGGAGCCCGTGTTGTGACTTGAAGCATGATCCGCTCACCTGACAGACATGACATGAGGCTGTGAGAAGCTGGAAGGAAAGGAGGAAGGAGGCAGGAGCGCCTCGTACACACGCCTGACATGCACGAACACTGTGCATTTGGAGATGTGCCTGCAGTATGATATGGTGGGAGGAAAAAGACCACCACCTAAGTCAGGAGTTAGGCAACGTGGTGCCTTGTGTGTTGGACCACAGCAGGGTGTATGCTGGAGGTATCTCTGGCAACAGGGCTAAGGAGGTGTTGAGAGGAAGAACACAGAAGTGGGGACCCCTGTCAGGAGGTCATGGCAACAGACTGCAGGAGAAATGTGGAGGAGCAAAACGGGAGCATGGCAACGTGGAGGTTTCCCCGGAGAAATCATAATTAGGATGGTTGGAATCAGGAGCTAACAGTGCTTCTGAGTTAGAGGGAGGATGCTGGTGAGTCGTCCTCCCATGGGTATGAGGAGGACGGATGTGCAGGAAGCAGGACAGTGTGACTGCGGACATGCTGAGTGTTGTCTGGTGGGTGCAGGAGTGTGTGGTGCTCAGGCATCTGCTCTGGGGATAGAGAACTGACAGAAACAAAAGACACTTGGCGTGGGGAAGGAGGAGAGACCCCCACCTGGAGAAAGGTGGAGGTTTTTAAGCAAGTCAATATGAAGAAGCTATGTAAAACCTCTTGAAATTTCAATTAGTGTAACTTTCTACATTTCTCTTTATGCAACTAAAGACAACAGTGAAAATATTCTAAAAAGTAGACATAAAATGAAGGCTTTAAAATCATTTAGTGTGAAACTGGTAATCACTTTTAATTCCTATGATTTATCGAGTATCTTAAGTAAATAAAATATTCAGTTAATGTCAATAACTTACATTCCATAGTTTCTTATTTACACTAAAAAAGAAGGTTAATTCTCCTTGAAAAGTATGACCTAATTTCCAAACACTAGATATAGTAAAATTCTTAATCCTCAAATACATAGATAATTCACTAACCTGAAAAAGAGAGGGAACCTGGAAACTTTACATAACCAGACATGAGGTGGTGTGGTAGTGGCGTGAGAACAGCACCGGCCTGGGTGAGTCTGACCCATCGCCATGACATTCAAACTGCTCCGTAGTAAGCGAAATGGGAGCCAGGAACATGCCCTGCTGTGGATGCAGACAGTGAGAGCTTTGAGCTGTGGCTTCTAACTCAGCTCCTGAAGAACATACTAACTTTATTTATTTCCTTCCAAACCCTGTTACAGGAGAAATAAGCAACTTAAAATTTCAGAGCCTGTTCTTTAAGTCTCTGTTTAAGAAGGAGGGTCCGGAAAAAATAATTACCTGGTATTGCCTTTCCCGGACTCCACAGAATACCAGTAAGAAGAGAATGTTTAGAATGATATTAATACTATTTACTCTGAACAGCCACGTTGTTTAACTATATAGACAGATTTATCCAAAGAGTATATATTCCCACACAGGATATTACACAAATATTTTAGAAGGCTTTGTCAAATAATACATGATTGAAAAATATTTTATTTGGTTGAAAGTCAATTACTATGCCATGGGCTTCCAGATCTTAATGTTTACTTGCCCAAACTTGGAAGAATAATTCTTCTACAAATTTGGCTGCAGTTCTACAAGGCAAAGGAAACTTCAAAAAATTCTGGCTCATCTGCTTCAGCTGGGGAATTTCTCATGAGTAAGGGGCATAGTGATTGTCTTTACAACCCACAAGGTGGTTGGAAAGAACTTTGAATTTTTTAATGTTTAATTTATATATTTTAAGAAAGAACAAATCAGTAAGTATATATTATTCCACACTTGCATACAGAGCTTACTAAAAATGCATTTCCAATTTGAAACCAACTATTTTACATCAACCTCATGTATAAAGCTATTATTACATACCTGACAATTATTTTATCAGTATACATTAGCAAACCACCCCAGAAGACTATAATGTGCTGTCATGTGGTATAATATAAATATTATGCAACACACGGCTTGAATTTTCAATCAACTTTAGATACTGCAGTATTCTGTGAATTAAATTCTAGAGGTTTTAAGTGATTCATTTTATTATAAACACTTAACCCAAAAAGATGATTAAAATAATTGAGATAAGGCTGATTACAAGAATAAACAGCCTTTTTTTCCCCTAGCAACATCTGTGGTAATAATATGCTATCATTTAAACCAACTGAGTATGACTCACCATCTGTAAGTAAATGTAATTTTAGTTTCTCTTCTAGTACTGGTGATGGGGCTTTTGTTTGTTTGTTTGTTTGTTTTAACTGAATCATCCATCCTCCACCCTTTTGCAACCATAGAGTGGCAAGCTGGAGTCAGGAGTACAAGTTCTTGCTACATTACAGAGCAAAATTAACTGGCCCACTTAAGGGATTTGCCCTTGACTTTGGCCTCAATAGAATCTTGCTCTAAATAAGAGTTAACTCGACTGAGACCTGCCACAGACCAATTAATTTCTCTACTTAGCCATAATCCTGAAAAACAAAGAGATATTTTCACTTATATGTCACTGTTTCAAATACAAAAAATATATGTTCATTATATATTTGAACATAGTGTAATAAATGGAAAACATATGAACATTCAAGCACTTAGCCTGCACACTGTAATTCATTTTGCTTTAAGGTAAGTATTACAGAGAACTACAAGATTAACTTTTAGTATCTCCTATGGCTGTGGAGGGGCTCTTGGGCCAACAGCGTTCACTAAAGGAGTTAGAAAATAAAATCTGGGATTGGAATAAGTAGAAAAAAAATAGCTAAAAACACAATTAGTGAGAGCTAAGTAAAAAAAAAAAAAAAAAAAGAGCTAAAGGTTATCATAGGAAGGGATACAGAAGGGAAAAAATTACCTGGATATGACAGCAGAGTGAAGAAGCATTAGCAGTCCATGGAAGACAAAGGAAGTGGGGAAAGGAAGGGCATATAATAAAGTTCTAAGAAGGTGGTGACCTAGTGCCCAGGTCTTTGTTCCTGAATGCCATCATCTATACACACACGAATACCAGGGCTTATTGGAGAAGTGATTAAGTCCACGGCTGGGGTCTGGGGCAGGGAAAATACAGACAATCACAGACTTATGAGGGTTTTCACTTGAAGATTTTTCAATTTTACAACAGGTTAACCCATCGCAAGTCAAGGGGCATCTGTACAAGATGAGAATATAGCATCTTGTGCAGGCAGAAAGAAAGAAAGTACTCAAAACAAGATGGGAACATGTCAAAGGACACAGGAACCAACATGGAGGAGTCCCACTGGCCAAAGTTAGAACAATTTGAGCAGCAACAACAACAAAAATGATAGTACTGAATTATAACCTATAGAACAAAATACAAAGTCATCATTAGGTAAACACCATAATAACAACTGTAGGGAAGATCTACCAATGGATGATAAAACCAGTGCGCAAAACTGAGGACAAACAGACCCTAGCAACGTCTCCAAGTATCACTCCCAAGATATTTACCAATAAAATAAGGGAATAAAGTCATCTTTTACTGCAGAAACCTGGTAGATGTCACATCAAACCAATGACCAAGGATAACATCACTAGTAATGAGACGTGGTAATATCATGTCCCTAACATGATACACTGAGAAGGACACATCACTTCTATGGTATTTTTACCAGGTATGCATAACTTCTATATAATCATGAGAAAACATCAGAAAAACCCAAAATGAGAGATATTCTACAAAATAACTGACAAGCACTCATAAAAAAGTGTCAGACTGAGTAACAGTCACAGAGGGGAGGAGACACACCTAAATGCAATGTGGGGTCCTGGATAGGATTCTGAAACTGAAAAAAAGGGCATTGGAAGAAAAAAATTGGCAAATTTCAAATAAGGTCTGTAATTTAGTCAACAGTATTGTAGTACTAATTTTAATTTTTGGATTTTAATAATAGATATAAATGGTGTTAATATTAGGGGAAGCTGAATGAAGGATTTATATGAACTGTCTTTACTATTTTTGCAAGTTCTCTGTAAGCCTAAAATTTTTAATAATAAAATGTAAAAAAAGAAAAAAATCAAACAGCACCGACAAATATTTTCTCTTCTGGCCATCCTGTCTAAAACTGTTCCCCTTTCCCATCTGTATTTTTTAAGACTATTTACTGCTATCTAAAATAGAATATATTTTATTTACTATCTTTTCCACAAAAAAAATAAGCTCTAAGAGGGCAGGGATTTTTGTCTGTTCTGTCACTGCTGTATCCCAGTGTGTAGGACAGTACCCGGCACATATAGGGAGAGACAGTTATATGAATTAAAATTCCAAAGTGGATGGTAGAATCAAAATCAGAAAAGCAAGTCCGCAGATAGAAAATTTTACTACCAAATTCTTGAATTCTAACGAGGCCCCATTTCCTCTTTAGAGTATATAAAATAGGCTTTTCATTTATTACATCACATTTATTGAGCAACTACTATGTACAAATCACTGAACTAGGCATCAAGGTGTTGCAGAAGAGTAAGACAGAACCCCTATTCTCAAGGAAGTTACAGTTGAGTGGGACAAACATTTAAACAACTAAATGCAAGACAGAAGAGGGCAGGAGGCTCACAAGACACAGGTGTAAAATGTTATGGGTATTTTGAAGAGGGAGGCAAATGTAGATAGAAAGTAAAAGGAAAGGCTTCACAAAAGTTGTTAAATTTATGGAGACCTTTAATGAGTGCTTAGAATTTGGGATTTATTGAGAACAGAGAAGCATGGAAGCATGGAAGCAAATCCAAAAATGCAAGGAAGAAGCAAAAGGCACACATATTGTTCTGGTTGCCTGGAGCAGTGGTGGGTACAGGGAAGCAGGAGAGAAAAGACTGGAACAGCAGCTTGGAGTTAGACTGTGAATGGTCTAGAATTCCAGGCTAAGGACTCCAGACTCCATCCAGCTAGTAGCAAGAGGGCATTAACCTCTGAATATTTATAAATAGCAGAGGAATGTGACTAGAGCACTACTCTACAAAAATTCATCATGGAATTATAAAAGACAGAATCCTAGACTCTCAGAAAGTGCAAGACATCTTTGGGTTTATCCTATATAACTTTCAATTAACAGGAATTCTTTCAACCTTTTTCCCCTACGTCATGGACTTGAGTCCCCTTGCCACCCAGTGCTCCTCTTATATTTACCATCCAGACTTTACTGTGAATACTTCACGTGAAGTATTCATTATTTCATGAAGCCACATACTGACTACTAAACAATTTTACTCAGAAAGCCTTTTTCTAGGTTGAGCTAATACCTATCTTGGTTTAATTTCTACCCATTGCCCTGTGGCATAAAAAGAAACGTGTAATTCTTCTTTTACAGTATATAACAAGCAATAGTCTTCTAACTGGTCTCTCTGCTTCTTAACACAGTGGCCTGAGTGATTCCATTAAAAGATAAAGTATGTCGTGCCATTCCTTTTCTCAAAATCTTGCACTGGTTCTCCATGTCATTCAGAAAAAAAAACCCAAAATTATTATATGGTCTACAAGGCCCTACCACATGACGTGCAGTCCCACCCCCGCCCCTCATCTCCACCACTCTGCCCTTGTTCACGCAGCTCTGGCTATTTCTTCAACATGCCTGGCATCCTCTTGCCTTAGGACCTTAGCAGTGGCTGTTTTCACTGCATGGATCGGCACGTTGAACTCCCTCACCATCCTCTCATCTTTGCTAAACGTTGCCTAGACCATTCTTTGTGATTCTACAACCTTCTCCTACTGTGCCCTCGCTGATAATTCCAACCTCTCTTAACTGGCTCTTTTTCCTTTATGCTCTATGGCACTTACATCCTAGCACACTAGATCGTCTTTTATTCATGATGCTCACTTTCACTGTCTGTCTCCTCCTGCTAGCTGTGTGCCCTGTGACGGCATGGATCTTCACCTGGTGACGTGGCCCAAGCTCGCAGAACAATGCTGTCACAGAGCAGATGCTTAATAGATTTACTCAGTGCAGATGGCACCTGTAGTGAGTTTAAACCTAACATGTCCTATGTCCTTGTCTCATTGGCCAATGTCTCAAACATAAGCCTCTCCGGCAGCTGCCCTCTCCTGCACTTTCGCCCCATGCTGCTTTGTGCTTTCTGTCTCCTGACCCAATCTCCTGTTGCTTCCCTGCCTCCCATACCCACAGTGCCTCTTCATACCCCTCTTTTGTGGATAAGTATCCCTACACTCTCAGTCTTTGCACAGAATCTTCCCTCCTAATCTCTTTAACTGAAATAAGGTTCTCCCCTCAAGACTCCGACTCTCCTGGAGCCTTTGGAAGTACAGGCTGCTCATTCTTTCATCCTCTGTACATCCTTCAGGGTCTGGAGTGGGGGCTGGTGTCCTCTTTGCTTTCACATTGCTCCCTGGCCATTATACCTCTACCCATAAGCAAAAAGCTCCGCTCTGCTCATATGAGACTGGCACCAGCCTCTTCTCTTCCTGTAGCTGCTCCCTGCTGACTTCCCAGTCACTCTCCCATTTACTGTGGCATTTGGATCCTAGTCTTTCTCTCTACCCCATGCCTTGTTGTCATCTTGGGTGACTAGATGTTCCTGTGAATGACCTGTCCTAAGCTCCCAGTTCATCAACTGGCTCCATCACGCCACCTTTTCACTCCCATCCACACCATTTCAGTTCCCCACACTCATGGCCAAATCCAGACCATGTTATCACCAAGATCTGTTCCACTTTTGAAATCTTAAATCTAAATATACTGCTCTCTAATCACATCTCCATTACCTCCACTATGACAGTTCTTTGATCTCATCAAAATCCCCCTTCCCCTGACTCCTTGGCATTTCCCTCTTCTGGCAGCCTTCTTTCTTGACTCTGCTTAGACACCAAGATCCATCAGTTCCTGAGAGCAGCCGCTCTAAATTTTCATGGGTTTTTGTACTGATTCACATGGTATAGTTTAAGTAAACTTGAAATAGTGCAAAAAAAAAAAAAAAAACAAACCCCAAAACAAAAAACAAACCCACAAATAACAAAAGCAAACCAACAAATCAATATCTTACCTTATGTAAGAATGGAAATAATATGAATTTTCTACATTCAAAACATTGTCAAGAATAGAAAAATGTCAAAGCTGGAGGGTCCACTGAACTGTAATCTGCTTTTATGCTATTACCACATGTTGGTGCCACTTTAGTTGATAAGCAGAAACACCTGCCATCTTGCTTAGTACTGTGTGAATCTCACTGCTGTTTATGCACAGTGGAACTTCTGTAAGTGATTATGATGACTAATGTGCTGTTGTTTTACAAATTCAGTTATTATAACTGAAAATATTTTTATATCCTACAATAACATCTCTTAAGCGTTCATTAAGCAGTGGTTCTAGTGATAGTGCTGAAAAACACAGCCTCCAAAACAGTGACTTTGGAACAGAATTTAGGTGTGATAAAACACTATAAAGGCGGCCAAATATCTACTATGACGTCTTGTACTATTAATTTAGGAGAAAGCACTCTAAAAAATTAGAGCTAATGAAGAACAAAATTAAAAAGAAGTACTGAAGTACAAATATACTACAATGCTGTACATTCATGCATCCCCCAAAATGTCCCCTTTACATCGTTTCTTATGGGATAATTAGTCTTGAGGTATGAGTTTTATATCATGAGCTCACTTCAAGAAAACATCACACAAATGTAAATGCCTTCTTAAAATACAGTATTTGCCCTACTACTCCACGAAATCCTTCTCTTTCTATTACCACACCCCAGGCATATGCTAAATTATGTGGTGATTATGAGCATGGCCTTTGGAGCAAGACTTCCTGGGTTTGAATCCCCCAGGCTCTGTCATTTTCTAGTTATAAGGCTTTGGGTGAGTTTCTTAACCTCTCTGTATATCATCTGCAAAATCAGGATGATAACTACCTGCCTCAAAGCGTTGTTATGAAGACTAAATGAACTGATTTCCGTAAGATTTTTAGAACCCCGCATGGCACTGAGTAACCACTCTGCAACTATTAGCTACTGTTGTAGTCATCATCATCATCACCACCATCTTCCCACCAACCCTTGATGATACTTCTAAGACTAAATTCATATCACTGGGTTATGTATATTGAGTACATAAATTACTCAGTATATGCAACAGTTACAGGATATGCAGTGGTATGAAGATATTAGTCCTTCTATTATTTTCTCTTAAAAAACTGTCAGAAACCTTTATCACAGTTCTTGAGTATGAGTATGTAGAGTAGGCAATATTTAAAGAGGATTTCTAGCATAAGTACTGAGTAAGCAATATGGTTCTGAATAGAGCCTAATATTTACATCAAGTGATACAGTATTAAGTGTCAACTGAACGTTTTTTAGCCATCTTACCTTTAGTCTATCTTTGGGCAGTGCGACAAGACCTTGCTTAATGATTTCCAAGACCCGTTCCACTGACAGCTCAGCTCCAGCTTGTAGCAACCTTGAGCTAAAGAAGGTAATAACCTGCAATATAAAATATTACTTTTTAAACAAGTAGATGTATAAAATGTATCTTCAGCAGATGCCTTTTGCACAAGGTAGTCAAACCATCATAATTCCATTTCTAGAGTAACCTGGCTTTTAATCCACTAGCCCTTCTTTTAAACGTAGTCCTCTATAGCATTTAATGGCCAAATCAGAGCCAACACTGAATATTCGGGGCTGATTATTCATTCTGGGACTTAAGTGGTCCCCTGAATTCTGCACTTTCTTGTATTGCCTGACCTTACATTTATGTTTCATTTAGAGAGCAGAACCCACCAGAAAGAGAGAAGAGAAAGCTAACCCTCAGAACCCATCAATTTTGAGGCTTAATAGTAGCTCTCAAAAAAAAAATAAATAAAAATAAATAAATAAAGGCTTAATAGGGAAGGAAATTGAAGGTTATGGCTTATAGCCAAAATGATGTTTTGGGGATTACCTATGAATAATGAATAATTTATCCATATCACCCTTCTCCCTGATCACTAGGGATCGTCAGCAGCAACCTATAAATTACTTTTGTTTCACCTATAATTACTTTTGTTTCATGTTTTAGCACAGCCTGAACTATGTAGCAAGATATTAACACAGTAACATTAAGGAACACTGTCCCTAAATATCTGTCATTAAAAACTAAAAGAATGTCATCTTTTAACATCATTTTTAACATCACAATGTTAATAAATCAAGAATACTACAGACATCTTTTCAATTCAAGAGAATAACACTTAGGTGTTTATAGTCAGGTATGCAAAAATATAAGCATTCATTTTTTTTTTTAAGTTGAAACATTTCCTTTTACATGTTATTTTATAGGTAAAATATATTAAGTTACAAGTAATTCTTTGCAAACATTTAGATACATTTTCTTTCAGAATTACTCTCCTAAATATTGATTGATCAAGAGTACATTAACTTTTAACCATTCTAGTGGAAAGTACACAATATTACATAAATGCCACTGAAATGCATTTGTTTTCAAAAGTAAAGAGACTTAGCTGGAGCCACAACCATTAATAAGTGTGTGCCTCACAACTCTGCAGCAATTAGTGATAATGAAGGCAGCTAGCTGACGGCTGGTTATAACGCCTTTGACTCCAGATGAATCATTTATCTCAGTCAGTTTGCTGGCACCAGGTCCATTGGAAGTTGCTTGTTTTGTCCACAACAGGTTAGTTTGTCAGTATGTGTCTATGGGTTTTGTGTTCCCCAAGCTAGATTTTAAGATCTTTTTGGGATTCTGGGATTAAAATTTTGTTCAGAGTTTAGACACAGCAGTATGCAAATTGAGTTTTACAATACAGTGAATAAATCTCTGAAGAAAGAACACAAACAGAAAACATATTGTGCTAGTTAGATTAAAATCTTATTTAAAAATATGCAACAAAGATACAAAACAAATGCCTTCCTTCTGTGTAAATGTCTTTAAATTTTTTTCTAAGAAAAAACTGATTAACCACATGAATTGCCATTTTTGTTGGTAAAAAAATGGTTGAATATTGGCAATTTCATATGGGTCAACCTTATATCTATGGAAGAAAATTCTCTTCTTAGGCCAAAAAGTATTTAAAAACATATCTGTTAAAAACATATTCTAAGAAATGAAAAAATATCAATGAAAAAGTAGATCTTACACGGATGCTTTAGGCTTACAGAATGGTTCGCCCCCCCCCCAGCTCCAGCCCCCCAAATTTGCTAAAAGCTGACATTTCAATATGGATGATTTCTGGCTTATAGCATTAGATAATGCAGACAAGGAGTAGTTTTCAAATATGACTGATCATTAAAAATAGCTGGGAAGCCTTGTTAAATAACTGATCTCAGGGCCTTGCCAGGGACCTTCTCTCCCGGGGATCTTAACAATCAGCCAGAATGTAGACCAGAGTTCTCTAAACTTTTCTGATTGTTTACATCTACTAGTAAAAAAATGAGGACATACTTACAATATATGTTCTGTTTATAAGTTATGCAATATATGACAATATTTATGTTTTACATATAAAATATACATAAAGAGCGATTTAAAAGAATAAGACAAAATAAACTAGGTCTGAAAAATACTTCACTGATGATACAAAACACTTTTTTGTACTCATTAAAATATTATTGAAAACCTGGATAATTAGCTATCATGTCTTGCTAATCATAACAGCTCAACATTATCATCAGCAAGCACAAAATTCACTTATAGTAAGATGCACTATTCAGTATAGTGGATATAAATCCATAATGTAAACAGTCTTCCTGATAATTTTTATAAATCCATTGCTTGTGAGATTAGATTGGTTCATCATGGTTTTCACCTTGCAATGTGGCACTTGGTCTAGGAGGAGGAGGATGGCAGCTCTCCTATTATCTTTTGTCACGTGTACTTGTATTACTTTCTATCTATGGGGTAGTACAATATTGTGTGGGGGTTTGTTTAATTAAATCTACATACTACAACCAGGAACACACAGAGTACAAGGAAATTCAAGTGAGTGAAAAGGCGAGTGCACATGCATGTGCCATGCTCTGTAAGTTGAGGAGCTCCTTCTACCTAATCTCTTCTCTCAGGATGCCTGGAGTGCTGTAGCTGACACAGAGATCACGGCAGATTGTAAGTGCCAATAGCATTAGTAAAACTAAATCTCTCTTTTAAAAAGAATTTTTAGATGAATAAATAAAAGCTCTAATATTTTCTTCCCATGATCCTGTGGACTGTTGGTGCAACCTCTGGGGTATGTGCATCCATCCACTGTGGAGATAGCTGATTGAGATAACAAAATGCATACAATCAAAGCTAAGTGGAACTCATAGTGCTCATGCACTCAAAGCCATTACAAACCAACAAAAGACAGAGTACTTACATGTTCCATCACCAAGGAACAAAGTAATGCAATGACAGCCCTATATTGTTCACTCTTGGCCTGCAATGGCTTGCCTGTAAGCCACAAGGAATTTCCATTCCCCCCCGGAGACCCAGAGAGTGGGCATGAGGCTTGGTTTCTAACTAAATTCCTTTTATCAAACTGTCTCTCATTTGTATGTTTGTTTTAAAGCTGATATTTTAATGTTTTTGCATTCAAACCCACACTATTTTAGAAAACGATAAAACTACCACTTCCAGAAGGGAAGTATACTTTATATATCAAAAAGGAAGGAAATGAACTTCTGCTGAATGTTTATTATGGACCTTGTTCTCTACATATACTATTTGATTCTCACAACAATCCTATGAGGCTGATAAAATCTCTATCCTACTGAAGAGTAAACAGGATCAGAGAGACAAGAAGCTGGACCAGGGTTATCCGGTCAAGAGTCAAGAGGAGGACTGTACTCAGGTGTTTCATCTTACTTTATCATGTCGCCAACAATTCTTATGTAGCAAATGGAGCACAGGCTCAGGTTTTTTAACAAGAAATATCCAAGGTGAAAGGTATAAGTTATTTAGCCAAAAATTTCTGATACAGTCAGACTGTAACATCAGCAAAGAATGTGAAAATTCATTCAAAAATATGAACTTGTACTTTTTACTACCAGGTTAGAATTCTGCACGATAGTAATTTTAGTGATGATGACTACAACAGATATGTGGCTTTTATCAACTTACACAGTAACCATTAAAACTATTAAAATAGATATACTCTTTTCCTCTGAAAATGTAAGGCATAGGCAATAGTAGAAAAAATTTAAAGTGACATCTTTACCTAAATTGGGAATGAATGCTTTGTTAGTGTAACTCAAAAGGCAACTTTCCTCCACCTACCATATTTCGCTGCAACTCATGAAATCCAAGTATAGCACATTACCTTCCATTATGCTATTAGCTTTGAACATTGATTGCCCAGTGTCACGTTCTGATTAATCAGTTGTATCCTTTAAGTAATGTCAAAATCACTTTGAACCACCTGTTATGAAACCAGCGAATGACCGCTAGATCAGAGATTTACAGAAGTGAGAAGGTTCTCTGGAGTAGATGAGGGCAAAAAAGAAGCCAGTATGTGCTAGACAGGTAAACATTCTTGCATGCTAAATGGCCACTCTCCCAAGAGTTAAAAGCAGAGAACTAAGTTTAAAAAATTTTTAAAACAATGGTAAAAATGTTTTAGAAAGTAAAATACATCTGTATTTCCTCATTGACCTGAGTTTTCCCCTCAAGTTTTTGTGTTTTAATCAATATTCAGTAGGTATGTAGGTATCTCTAGAGGATTTACAAGGGAAATAGATATCATTTTCTGTCTTCAAGAAAGATGCAGTTGGGAGGATAAGACACAGATCAAACCCATATAATTAAAAGAGTTAGACATCACAGTAGAGAACCACTCAAAGTTAGAAGGCCTAGATCTGGGTCCTGCCTCTGACGATTACTAGCAACATGACTTGTAAGACACTCAATTTCTTCCAGATGTATCATCATGCCGTGGTTTAGAGAACTTACCTGTTGTCAGACTGCTTGGGTTTAAATCCCAGTTCTCCCTATAATATATGCAAAGTGACAAAGTTGCCGCATCTACTACATAGGAATCAGTAATGATAATGCAGCAACTTTGTCATTCTGTAAATGAGGGTACTGAGATACACCTAATAATACTGTACACATTCTGTGAGCACTTACCATGTGCAAGGCACTTTGCAGATATTAACTTATTTAATGCCATTAATTTCCCACTGAGCTTGTGCTGTATCCCACAAATTTGCTCACGTTAAATTTGCTCTATTTTCCTTGTAAACTCCCCTTTGACCCTTGGGTATACTGTTTAATTTCCAAATATTTGGAGATTTCCCAGATATCTTTCTTATTGACTTCCAGTTTAATTTCACTGTGGTCAAAGAATATACTCCATATTATTTTAAGTTTTTAAAATTTGTTGAGGTTTGTTTTATGGCCCCAAATATGGTCTATCTCAGAGAATGCACTGATGTTGGGTGGGATGTCCTATGTCAACTAAATCAATTCGGTTGGTAAGTTATGTTTGTGTCTTCTACATCATTACTAATTTTCTGTGTATTTGTTACATCAATTATTGCAAAAGAGGTTTTGACTTCTCCAATTATATATAATTATGGATTTGTCTATTTCTTCTTGCAATTCTATCAGCTTTTGCTTCATGTATTTTGAAGCTCTGTTATTAGATGTATATACATTTAGGATTGTTATTTCTTGGTGAATTTACCCCTTTGTCATAACACAGTGTCCCACTTTATCTCTAGTAATATTCCCTGTTCTGAAGTCTACTTTGTCTGCTATTAATATAGTCACCCCAGCTTTCTTTTGATTAGTGCTTGCATGGTAAAACTTCTATCATCCTTTTGCTTTTATTTTAAGTCTTTATATTTAAAGTGGTTTCTTGTACACAGCACATAGTTAAGTGTTACTTTTTATCCAGTCTGAAAATTTCTGTCTTTTAATGGAGGCATTTGAAGCAGTTACATTTCATTATTGTCATGGCTGGATTTATTTTTTCTTTTTAAATTTATTATTATTATTACTTTTTAATATTCTAAGATGTTGCACAGCAGTGGTTGGGGAGGGGGAGGAGGAAGAGCGGTAGAAAAACTGAGGTAGGGGTAGGGGGCAGGGCTGGCTCATGGCTGGCTGCTTCACTGGCCTGACTCAGGGGCCTGGGAGGCTTCCAGTAGCAGGTCAGTCATCACAGGGCTGGATGTGGACATATGGGTTGGAATTAAATCTATCATATTGCTTATTGTTTTCTATTTGTTCCACTATTATTTATTCTGCTTTTCCTGCCTGCCTTTGGATTGAGTATAATTTATGATTCTACCAGTATTTTATCTCCATCGTCAGCTTACTGGTTATATCTCTATTTCTATTTTTAAGTGGTTGCCTCAGAATTTATAATATACATCTTTAATTTATCACAGTCTACTTTCAAATAATATTATACCACTTTGCATTGTCGAGAACTGTGAAGAGTCTGAAATTTTACCCTACTTGAGAGTTAACAAAGTAGCCATTCACAGCTTTATGGATCCTGGAAGACAATAGAAGTTTTTGGGTCAGAGACAGAAGACAGTGTGTTAGTTACAGCAACAGCACTGATCAGATCATTAGCATTATTGCACTTGCTCCCCAAGCCCCAGTTCACACAGGGTGAAGTGATATGAGCCGGATAACACCTGCACACACAGGAACAGAACCCTGAACTTAGAGAACCCAAAGCTCTTATACTGGGCAGTAAGCCTGCCTATCTTTTGCTCCAAAGGGAGAGACAAACATCTTTGAAAACACCATCTAGAGCCAAGGGCAGTCACTGCATTTGCTCCCCAAATGGCAAAACACAAGACCTATGGAGAAATGTCTCCTGATACTATGTGCCAACCTCCCATTCTTCCCTCCCATCCTTTGTGCTACTGTTGAGATATAGCTTATTTTTAAACATGTTATAAACCCCACAATACATTGTTACTGTCTTGTTTTAGACAAGAAGTTTGCCACCTATAGCCTGTGGGCCAAACCTGGCGTGTTGTCTGTTTTTGTAAATAAAATTTTATTGGAACATGGCCATGCCCATTTGTTGGCATACTGTCTATGGCTGCTATTGAACTACAAAAGCTGAGTTAAATAGTTGTGACAGAGACTATTTAGACCATAAAGCCTGAAATATTTACATCTGGCCATTTACAGAAAAAGTTTGCTGACCCCTTCCTTTAGACAGTCAATTATTTTATAGAATAAATCAACATAAGAAAAAGACTTTTACGTTTACCTTAATTTTTACTATTTCTAGAACTCTTAATTTCTTTTTGTAGATCCAAGTTTCTGTCAGGTATGATATTTCTTCTGCTTGAATAACTTCCTTTAACATTTCTTACAGTACACACCTGCTAGCAAATAAGTTCTCTCAGTCTTTAGTCATCTGAAAATATCTTCATTCAGTTTTCAGTTTTTATAGACTTTTTTCTAGGGTATAAATTCTGGGTTGCTGAGTTTTTTTTTCATTTAGCATTTTGAAGATGTCACTCCATTATCTGACTTACATCGGCAGTGACTAGAAGACTGCTGCTATTGTATGTGTTCCTCGCATATAATGTTTCTTTTTTCTCTGCCTAACTTACAATTATATTTTCTCTTTTACCTTGGCTTTCAGATGTTTAAATATAAAATGTCTTTTTCTTTTAAATGAATTTATCCTGATTGGGATTTTCTTTCAGTATTTTTGGAAAATTCTCAGTCATTATCTCTTCAAATATTTCTTCTGTTCTTTCTTCTTCTCCTTCTGGGACTCAATCATATTTATGCTGGGTCAGCTGATATCATCTTACAGCTCTTGGACGCTTTGTTCTCATTTCTCACATTTTTTCATAGTGTTTGTTCACATAATTTCTACGGACCTAACTTCAAGATCACAGATTTTTTTTTCCTTGGGTATACCCAAGCCTACTAACAAGCCAGTCCAGACAATTCTTTATCAATCATGTTTTTTACTTCTAGCATTCCCACTGGATTTTTTCTTACAGTTTCAATCTCTCTCTACTTCTACATGTTGTCACCTTTTCCACTAGGTCAGTGAGTGGCAAACTTTTTCTATAAAAGGCCAGGTAGTAAATATTTTAAGCTTTGTGGGTCACAAATGTCTCTGTCACATATTCTTCTTTTTCTCTTTTTCTAAACAACCCTTTAAAAATGCAAAAAAACCTTCTTAGTTCACAGGCTGTACAAAGACAAGTCGTGGGCTGGATTTGGCCCATGAATCACACTTTGTTGGACTTTGTGCTAGATCTTTTAAATATATTAATCATCACTAAAGTCCCTGTCTGATAGTCCCAACATCTGAGTCATCACTGAGTCTGGTTCTGTTGTCTCCTGACAGTAAGACTTTTCCTTGCTTTTTTATGTCTCATAATGTTTGACTGAATATTGGACATCATGTGTAAAACCACAGAGACTGAGGTAAATACTATGTATTTATGCTGGAATCGGGCACACCTTCTTTTAGGTCAGGCTTGGAGGTTGAGCTAATTTACTCAGAAGGTGAGAAGGATTTGAGTTTTCTTGTTGCTATAGCTACCTGCAGTGTACCACATCCTCTAATGATGCCTGCTGCTTAATTAGGACCTGAAGTGCCATAGGTTCTTCAATGCTCATGCTCCTCTTTCATTTTCAGTTATCCCTGTATGCCTGGGTCACAGAGCAAGGTCTGTATCCATGTTCTTGATCCCTTCCCAGGGGTAGACTGCTGTTGCTTGTTACTCAGTACTTACTAGGTTGGTGGCAGGAGGTAGGGGGTTCTCCATTGTCCTGGGCCTGCTGTCCTAAAATATCAGTCTTAAGTAGGCTCTGTATGCCTGGGCCTAGGGCATGAGATTTTCTCAGCTTTTTCTTCCCTTCCTTTGCCATGTATTTGTGGTGAGTCTTGTGGTAGGACACCTCTAACGGTACTCTTACAGGATCCTGGGGCTAGAACAGTTTCCTGCCCCTTTCCCACAAGTACAGGGTTTTTTCTTCTATCCATCCCAGCAACAATGGGTCTCTAGTTGTGCCCTGAGGGCAACAAGGTTTGGTGCTCCTCCCCCAGCAACCCAAGGCTTTTGCACCATATGAGAGAAGGGTCTGGCAGGAGCATGGAGCTACATATTTTTCCATGTCTGCATCACCATGGTTAGGATCACTCTGGCTTCCCGCCCCGCCACTAGTCTTAGCAGAAAAGAGCCTATGAGTGCAAATTCCTCTAATGTCTGGGTCTCCTGGGTGTTCTGTAATATCACACTAGTCCACACACAACTTTTAGCAGGTTGTTAAAATTACATCTGATTTCTTTGTACCTACATCTATAGTGGCTGCCTAGTCCTCCTATGTGCTCTATAACATGTGATCCAATCCCAGTGTCGCACCTCAAATTGGGTGAGTGGGGGATCTAGGCTATTGGTTTCCTCAGCTCATTGATGAGCTCAAGAAAAGTTATGATTTTGTGGTTTATCAATTTTCTCTTGATTAGGGTGGAAACTCTTTCTCGCTTTCTATATCCTAGGCAGAAGGCCAGTCCAGAAAGTTTATTTTTCATTAACCATCCCTCTACTATCATCTCAAAATAGTCACTCCTGCTCTTTCCCAGCCAAATCCCCACCACCCCATTCTACCCCTCTGTTCTCTTTACCTAGGACACTCTGCCACCAGACAGCTGCATGGCTTACTCTCTACCTCCTTCAAGTCTTGGTGCAAATGCACCTTCTGAGAGATGCCTTCTCTGACCACTCTGTTTAAACGCGCAATCTCTCCTATTCATAGCTCTCCTTATTTCATTATTCCCCTTCCTTTTCTTTCTTTCTTTCTTTTTTTTTTTTTTTTTTTTCCTCCCTAAGCAGCTGGGTAGATATTCGTGCCACTTATTGAGATAAGACTGTGGAAGAAAAATTTTTATTTTATGTTTGTTTTTTGGAGAAAATCAAGAATTATGATTCAACTTTGCTCAGCATTTGTGGGACAATCAAATAGGCAAGTGAATTCACTAGCTTAGAGCTCGGTAAGGATGGTCAGGTCTGAAAATTCACAAGATCTAACGTGAATTTTACACTGTCCAGAAAGAGAAGTAGTTCTTGCCTTCACCGTACTACATAATTATTATAGTTCACTGTATCACTTTCCTATTTATATTCAGCTATTTTTTGCCTGAGCCAACTAGGAAATTTCTTAAATGTCCTCTCTTTTTTGGTGTGGTAATTCTACTTTGTCCCTCTGCTTAATTCAGCCAGACCATATCATCTTATGTTTTAGATGGGAGGGATATGTACCAGTGGACAATAAAAATTTGGCCACTTGAAAAACACATGTCTAACTACTTCTTCAGAAGTTAAAAGTGCTCCAGGTCTAGTCACTCCTGTCTCAGATATTCAGTGCTACTGAATGTCTTAATGAAAAATATCAACTCTGAACTCCCTGTCAGCTAAAAATAACAGTAGATTCCTAGTTTCCTCTACCAATACTTTTCAAGGTTAATTCCGTGAAAGAAGAAAATAGCAAAAGCTTGCTTAAGCCAAAATTTCAGGGATATTCAGGGGAGGGGACGGAAGGTAAACTGTGGAAAGAGTCAAAAAGTAGAGACATTATTTATATCTTTATCACAGCATTCTTTCCAAAATATGTAAAAGGAGTTTACAATGTTTTTAAAAATGTATTTCCAGTGTACCCAGCACTACTTCGGATGGTAGTATTCAGCAAAAAGTTTGTTGGAAAACATGATCACTTTGAATCTTACTTAGGTTTATCCAAGTAAATGTTGAAAACGTGGAATTTAGAATGAGAAGATCTGGATTTAAGGCACAATTGAGTGACTTGCAGGCAACGTGACCTGGAGCCAACCATTTCCCCTCTCTAGCCCTACTCTGCCTCCCTCCCAGGTATGGGAAGGGGTCAATGAGAGAGTGCATGTGCAAATAATCCACAATGATAAAGCCCTGTGCAAATATATATGATCATTACCTAGGACAGTGATTCTTAGGCAGGAATTTGTCTTAACAGTACCTGAGAAACTTCTTAGTATCTTAGTTTTCTTATCTGTAATGTGGGGTAATAATCCTAGTTTATATAATTTAAGGAAAATAAAAGAGAAGATGTAAATAAAGGCATTAGCCTCATTTCTAGCACTTAGTAGGTGAGCTTAAAATTGCTTAGGCATTTATTTATCTAGTTTTAAGAACTGCATAACAGCATATAGCCAAATGAGTATCGTGATAATGTATTTTTCACTGGATACAGTTGAAGTGTCAGTAAGTGGCCCATTCTTCTGAATAGAAAAGTAAGCACTGGGTAAGTCCAATTTAATGCCTTTATTACTTCCACACGGTTCTGTACTGTGTGCTATGTAGTGAGGTCCTTTCTACTTTCTCACCTGTGCTCCGCTTTTCACCTCTTCCAAAGGATACGAGTTTCAAATGGATGTAGATTAAATCCTTTGCATGGCTATTATGTGTCCTTACAAAATATGTTTCTTCAGAGACATTTTTTAAAATGTCAATAACCTAGTTGCTAAGAATGTTCCTAATTTTGACCATTGGTGGAACAAAGACTGACTTGACACTGTTAAGAAAGATCTTGAAGGAGAAAGTAAACAGTGTGAAAGCTCCAGGTTTGTGTATATGATCAGATGTTTTCAGGTAGTGAATAAGCAAACCAATGAGAAAGTAATTGTAGGAACACAGTAAATTAAGTACAATGATTCTAAACATTGGCTTTTATCATCAAACTGTCCTGGTTTTGAGTCCTGGCTCTTTCACTTTCTGAATATATGACTGTGAGCAAGTTTATTAATCTTTCTAAAATGGTTTATTTATATGTAAATTGAGGATTAAAATGAAACATATCTCACAGGTTTGTTCTTTAATGAGGATTAAGTAAGATAATGTAAATGCTCAGAAAGCATGCAATAAAAGCTATCAATGATCATGAATAGAAAAAGAGCAAATTGTTTTTTATATGGTTTAAATAACTTTTTAAAGCTAAACAATCCAAACGATGCATACTAACATGACGATCTAACACCTATTACAGCTATGACCACAGGAAAGAAACTGTGGGTTAGTCTTTTGTCAGAAACACAAGGAAAATATTGGCTATCACAATGAAAGTTACTGCGAATTAAACAGCAAGCATTTTCCTCCAATTTATTGCAGGTGTATATTACCAGCCATATATAGTGCATAGTTCAGGTGAGTGTCCATTAAAAAAAAAGAGAGAGAGAAAGACAGGAAGGGACGATGCAGATTAGAAATACGAAGGCTGAAAAAGGGCATACTGGATGTTCCTACAATGCAAAGATCTGGATAAATCTTGAAAAATGAGGAATATGCCTCACCCTGGAACTTGAAATAGATACATTCATAAACAAATACAAGAAAACACTATTTTAGCATTACAATGCCCATTCTTGGGTGATATTCTTAGGTCCAATTAGACGTCAAGCGTCTCAAGCCTACAATAGGCCACACTTGGCATCAGATTAATTTATTTCATTGAATGAATTCTTCAGCTCTGCAAGCTCTGCTACATTCTTTTTCAGGGCATTGATTTATTTGTACATTTCTTCTTTCTTCATTGTGCTGCCTAACTGAGTTTTCCTGTATCTCATTTAGTTTCCTTAGAATTGTTGCTCGAAATTCCTCGTAAGTCATTTCAAGGACTTCCTGTTTCGTAGGATCTAGAGCTTGAGAGTTATTATTACCCTTTGGTGGTGTTGTACTTTCTTGATTTTTCATATTTCTTGTATCTTTCTTTTGGTATTTAGTCACTGTGGCAGAGGATTTCACGGTCCACTCGTTCAACCCTAATGTCTGGCTAGGATCCTGTAGGGACTGCCAATTTGGCATGGCTACCTCAGTGCCTGTGGGCAGGAGGCTCGGGCCTCTCTGGGCTGCAGGGACTGGCCTGTGCTGGGAGTCCCGCAGCGGTGCCTACCTGTTGCAATGCGGATGGCTCAGGGCCCTGTGGGCTTGGAGGCTTTAGGGCCTCTCCAGGTGGCACGCACTGGCCTGGGCTGGGAGTCCTGCGGTGGCATCTACCTGCTCCAGCGTGGGTGCCTCAGGGCATGTGGGCCTGGCAGCTCTTGGGCCTCTCTGGGCGGTGCGCGCTGGCCTGGGCTGGTAGTCCCATGCCAGCACCTACCTGCTCCAGTGTGGGTGCCTCCAGCATCAGATTAATTTAAAAGGATAAAAGGACAGGAAAAAATAGGATGCCAACAGCATGGCCACAGGCTTTTGGTTTCCTTGGGAATCTTAACAGCAGTTTTGGGGTTGGTCTTTGGCCCCTCAAATGACAGCTCAGATGCAAGAGAACGAGACTACTGTGGACGGATGCAATAGCCATTCTAGCTTAGAAACAATGTCCAAAACAGAAACCACTACCCTCGTGACAGCTTCTAGGTCTATGTAAAGAACATGAACCTTTATTCACAACATAATGAATCTAAACCCACTACTTTACTTCTAAAAATGGTACTAGCAAGAAACAGAAATGAATTTGGACGAATCCATGAATAGCATGGCTAGAAATAGCTTTCCGGAATTCATAGGTAGCCTATAAAGTTGGCATCTTAGAGAAAAACAATTTCTGCTCAATGTTATTTGTATTATCTTTAACGCTGCTATTAGAAATAAACTGTTAAGAGGCACAGATAAATGCTCTACCCGAGTTCCAGATAGTTTTTTTGAGAGCTAGGATCAGAGCAGAGACTGCATTCCCTCAGGAGATACTCCCAACCCGCCTTGACTCTTCACATTTCTGTATAGCTAAGGATTTCTCAATGCCCTGTGTTTTGCATTCTCATATTTTACCAAAGCATACAATTAACATTAATTCTTGAACTATAAATAACAGTCTACCAAGTTGTCAGAAATTATCCATCCCACAAAAGAAGACAGAGGTAACTTGTGGCAGGTGTCCCTTAAGTAATAATTTGTTTCATGACCTTATTAACACTAATACTTCTTAATTTTAAAAGAGGAATTTATACCAATTAAGCCCAGAGTTAACAAGATGGACACAGGTCAGAGGAGAAATATTTGAGAAGTAGCTCGAGGATGCTCTCACACATCCTAAATATCAACAAATCTACACGGCAGTACTAGATCATAATGGTGAGATTTTAAAGACTTGCCTAAAAATGTCAAGTCTAACTCTAAGAAATAAACATGCTCCTGTGATATGTGTTTCTACTTTATCTTGATTATACTGATGGCAACTGTATCCAAATATGCCAATTCTGTTAATGATACTTAAATGATGTTGACATATGAGTAAGTTTAGGAAAATGACGAAAGTGCGTGTGGTGAAGTATTTTGCCATATCTGCAACCCTTAGGTATATAGTTTAAGTAACTTAAGGAAAGCCAATGAAAACACTAGTTAAAATGACAGCAAAAAGTTTAAATTTTTCTTTTTCTTTACCAATAATTATGAAACAGCAGTGATATGGAGCAAATCAATAGATTTGCAACAATATACTCAGTTGTAGTTAAACTCATATGTAACTGTGTGGATTGCAGAGTATTAAGAAGTTGATACATCCTATGCATTAAGAAACTGAAATGGAACACTAGTTATAGTCTTAAGCTGATTTCAACTTTGTACTTAACAACTACACAAGACTCCCCTGAGATGAGCAAAAGATGAACCTACTTTAGTAAACTGGTTTATGAGAGTGGACATTCTTAAATATCTGAAATTTGAGCAGAATCTATGCATACATCTATGCATTGCTGCCACCCAGAAAGCAAACAGGAGGTTTCCACTCAAGAGGCCACCCTCTCTCCCTCACCCTTTCTACTTCAGCTGAAAGGCTCAGCATCTTTCTACTTCAGTTTTTAAAGCCTTAACAGATAGGCTTATGTACCCCTTGTAGGAGCCTGGGAGATTCTTATCTGAAATCACCCCACAAAACAAGATTTAATGACATTGATATTATGGGACTCCTAACGAATTCGTCATTTGATTAACAGGAATTTCATAGAGAGGGAGTAGCAAGGAAGAAACAATTTTAAAGAATATTTAGTAGTTTTGAGAATGAGTCCTCTACAGTAAAAGTGCCCTCTAAGTGCCCAACACAGTTAACAAAGGTACAGAAAATCATAAAATTTCAGAACATAAGGATAAAGAGAAAGAAAAGCTTCTACAGAGAACAGGTCATTATAAAAGGAGAGGAAAAACATTTTCAGATATGAGAAATTAAAGAATAAAAAATCTGTTTCACATACACTCTTTTCCCAGAAAGCTATTGCAGTATATGCTCCACCAACATGAAGCAGTAAACCAAGAAGGAGGAAGACATAGAGCCAGGATCAATCAAAGGACAGCAGCAAAGGAAATTCCCAGGGAGACACCACAGCTGCATAGGAGAACCAGCACACAATGGGTGTGGCAGAAGGCAGGTCTCCAAGGAAAGAATGGAACTGAGAACGTTACCTGATCTGTTTGACCATTTTGAGAGGAATTTTAGAGTTCTGTCAGAAAGTCTGTAGCTGTGTTAGTGAGTGGGTATTTGCAATACATACCCAAGAAAGGCCTAGAACTTAGAACATAACATAATAATAATAAAATATAATATTAATAAGAAAAGATGAATAACTCAATAGAAAATATGGCAAATGACTTAAATAGGCACTTCACAAAAGAGGAAATCCAAATGGTCAATAAGCATATAAAATATAAAATATGCTTATCCTCATTAGTAATCAAGGAATTATGAATTAAAACTATAATAAGATACCATTACAAAAGTGACAAAACTATCAAAACTAAGTGTTTATGAAGATGTAAAACACAGGAATTCTCATATACCATTGGCTGGAGTGTAAAATGGTAGCACGCCATGGAAAACAGTTTGGGGTGATACACGTCACCTAGCAATTCCAGTATCGGGTAGGCACCCTAGAGAAAGGTATGTACATGTGCCTGCTTAATACTGAAATTATACATTTATGCTTGTGGGATAATTTAACTGTTGCATGTATTTCTAAACATAAGTAACACATGGATAAGATATTGGCTCTTCAATTTACTCTTGCGCCTAGCACTGTGAATCATATTACCTATTCAAGAAATATTTATGGAACCAAACTGAGTTCAAAAAGAATAATAAACCAATGAAAAATTCAGCAAAAAACATTCTTTAAAAAGAGGAAGCAAAAGTACATCGATCAGTGAAAAATGTTTAACCACACTTGTGATTAAAGAGATTAAAATAAAATAATGATGAAATAACATTCTCACTGTAGAAAGAATTATTTTGCAGCTCAAAGCTGCAAAAGTGAGAAAGATAGATCCTCCCATAGGTCATTTGTGGAAGTATAAAATGATATACAGATGCATAAATCATAAGTTTCTGGAAAGCAATTTGGCAGCCTGTGTTGAATCTTGGAAATGTAGATACCCTCTGACAGTAAAAACTAGTAAAAATTCCTGTTTTAAAACTATACCAAAAATATAATTTAAAAATGTGAGATAAGATTTATTTACAAACTGTTCATTAATTATGAATTGATATAAAACACTGGAATAATCAAAATGAGTAATAATGGGATAATGGTTAAATATATTTTAGGACAATGTAGGCTAGATAGATATTAAAACGAGATTTTCAAAGAATTGATGATACTACAGAAAAATGCTGATAATCTAAATGTTAAGTAAAAATGGCAGAATACAGGACTGTATAAAATAAAGAATGATCTCAATTCTATTAAAAATATGTGTGTATATATAATATATACATACATACATATATACACACGGAACGCAACAATGGTTATAGTAAAATAGACTGCAAATATAGTTAATGTTGAAAGAAGGGACTCTTACTGTTGTAGTTCTTACCAGGGCTTGTTAAAGTAAACATTCTCTGCTTTAATACTTAAAAAGAATCATAATAAATATCGTCATTTGACACTTACCAGATCAATATTTTGCATTATATCCTGAAATGAAGGATGAGTTCGAAACTGTTCAAAGAGATCTCGTTTGTAAAGCAGTGCATACACCAAGTTTGGGTTGTGGTGAAGAGAATTTGTCAGGCAGGAATTGATGATCTCTAACATCATTCGAATCACTTCTTCGATGACATTTAGGTCTTGTGCCTTACAAAAAAAAAAAAAAAAAAAGCAAACCCCAACACAAAGTCAGTGTTTTTCTCCTTGCAATAGAATTAGTCAAAATAAAAGTAATTGATTCAAAGTTATAACAGCATTGGAAAGAACAAGCAGAAAAGCTCTTGAAGATTATTTCTGTCAAGAATCTTTAAAATAAGGTTTATCAGTTACTACACGATTTGAGTTAAAATCTTTTGAACTTCGTATGGTGATAATTAGGAATTTCACATAATAAACTATAGACTCACCAGTCTAGAGGGAAATTTGTTGTTTCATCAGCTCTTACATGTATTCTTATCACTTTACCCTCTAAATCATTAGACTTCCACAATTTAAAGTAGCGGTAGGATCTTACCAATTCTTTTTTTTTTTTTTTTTTTTTTTTTTTTCTTTTTTCGTGACCGGCACTCAGCCAGTGAGTGCACCGGCCATTCCTATATAGGATCCGAACCCGCAGCCGCTGGGAGCGTTGCCGCGCTCCCAGCGCAGCACCCTCCCGAGTGCGCCACAGGCTCGGCCCAGGATCTTACCAATTCTGAGAAAAGTGCCTAATTCAGAAAATGACCTTGGTTCTCTACACTGTCATTTCAGTCTTTATATTTACAGATAAATAGCCTACGGTTTTGTTAGCATTTCCTCAGAGTGACAGTGTTTGAGGATCTGAACGTAAAATAGTTATAAGACAGGAAAACTCAAAGAAAGCAATCAGCAAACCTCTTGGAAGAAAGCAACAGAAAGAGCAAAAATATAGGTTTATACAATAGACTTCCCTTCTCTTGAGTTTTCTATAATATGTTTGACAGCTGAAGCACAAATTATAACTCTCATGTGGTCCTCAGGGTATATAAAAGAATACTGAAGACAATTATATCGTAAATAAAGGAACGTAAAGGGATTTAAAGGAAAAGTTTCTACACTTACACTGGCAAAATGTCAACACAACCAGACTGTGGTAAGTTATGTATGTGTAATATGACATCTAGAGCAAACCTACACAAAGAGATACACACAAAAATACTATAGATAATCAAGTTGTATTTCTAAAAAGTTTGTATGTGCAGGAAGGTGGGAACAAAAGACAGGAAAATGAAAAATAGGGAACAAACAGAAAACAGAAAGTAAACTGGTGGATTTAAGCCTAACATCAATAACTACATTAATTGCAAACATTTTAAATATAGTAATTAAAATCAAAAGATTGGCAGAGAGAATAAAAATCACATGACACAACTATATGCTATATACAAGAAGCTTCATTATAACTCACTTCAAATATATTTAGGTTGAAAGTAAAAAGATGGAAAAATATATACCCCTGTAAACATAAATCAAAAGAATGCAGGAATGGCTATATTAGTACCAGATAAAGTTTACTTCAGAGACTGTATGGCGGCAAAGTAAAAAATATTTATTATTTGGCTCTTTACAGAAAAAGTTTAACACCCCAGCTTAAGAGACAAAATGGTTTGCCTATTTCCATACAACTCACCTCCACCTCTATTTTCTTAAACACAAGGTTTAACATTCAATCAAAATTTAGGAGATACCCAAAAAACAAGTAAAAACAACCCATGTCCAAGAGACAAAGTAATCAGCAGAATCTGACTCAAGTGATATGATATTGAAAATTTCAAAAAGGAAATTGAAAAGAAATATGATCTACAAAACCTACTATAACTATGCATGTTTAAGTTGATGGGGAATTTCAACAGAGTGGAAAACTATAAGTGACAAATCACAAAATGCTAGAATTTTTAAAAAATGTGATAATAGCAGTGAAAAATGCCTTAGTTGGGTTCAACAGCAGACTTGACAGAGCTGAGGGAAGAATTATAAACTTGAAGTCAAGTCAGTAGAAATTGCACAAGTAAATGTACAAAGAGAAAAAAGAGTGAGAAGAACGAGCAGAACAGAATTCAACAAGAGCGGTAAAACAACACGATACACATTAATGTACATGTCATCGACTCCCAGAAGGTGAAAAGAGAAAGAACGGGGCAAAAGAAATACTTGAGGAGACAATGGCTGATGAGCATCTCCTAAAAGTAATGAAAGAATCAAATAGGTACAAACACCTCAGAGAATTCCCCCAAAGCTCCCCTGGCCACACCCCGTCAGAACAAAAGAAACACTTAAATACATCATATTCAAATTACCGAAAGCCAAAGACAGAGAAAATCAAAGAAAAAAAATACATTAAATACAGAGGCACAAAGATAAGAATAAGAGCAGACTTCTCAAGAGAAGCTACTCAATCCAATCTAAATGTAGCAGTGTCACTAAGCGCTGAAATAAGAAAAGTGTCAACTAAGAAATCCATAACCAGCAGAAAATATCTCCCATATATGAAGGTAAAATAAAGACTTTTTCAGATCAAAATAAGCTGAGATAATTTATTACCTGCATACCTGAACTATACAAAATATTAAAGGAATTTTTTCAGGTAGAAGGAATATAGAACCATACAGAAATGTAGATGTACACAAGGAAAGAAAGGCATTTTTTTTATTTTTAATAATTCTAAAAGAGAACTGATTTCCAAAGCAAAAAAAAAAAAAAAGTAGAAATGCACTATAGGTTTATAACATATGTAAAATATATCACAACGTTCTTCTACCGAAGGGCATCCAATTAAAACTCAGTTTCCTCGTTTGTATGGACAAGGCTGACGAGTGTCCCAGTACATCTGTGATACAGGGGCACCTTTACTTCTCTGGGACAGATTCCAGGAGAGGGACTGCTGAAACACTAATAGACATCGCTAGGTTGTTATTTAAAGAGTGACGACAACACGTCTATCCTGGCCACGTAGGGAAACCCTTTCCCTCATTTTCTCACCAGTAACAGGTATAAAGTTTCTTTTTAAAATTTGCTACCTGAAAGATATGAACCTTGTTAATACCTTAATAATCATTTTCCTGAATAGTAGGCAAGTTTCAGCATTTTTACATATGCTGCCATTTGGATTTATCTGCACTCAAGTGAAGCGGTTTCTTCATATTCTTTACCTATTTTTTAGAATGACTTGTCTCTTTATCAATTTTTAAGAGTTCTTTGAATAGTGTAACTCTTCACTCTCAGAATTGCCCATTTTGTTTCAGTTGTCACACTGATTATTCATATTATTCTCTTAGGGTTTTAAAAATCTGTGTTTTTAATTAGGTCTCCCTTCTCATTCCTAACATTCCTAATGTTTATTTCTGCTTTCTCTGCCCCCCCCACCCCAGTAAAACTTACCAGAGGCTTGACTGCTTTATTTGTTTTTTTCAAATAACTAGCTTTTGTTTTTGTTAATTTTTCTCATCATTCCTTTATGTCTCATTTCATTGATCTGGCCTCATTTTCATTATTTAATAATTAATATTTATTTTTGGCCTTTCTCTTTTTCCTAATAACAGTACTTGAGGCTCTAAAATTACTGTTTAGTCACAATCCTCAGGTTTTGGTATGTAGTACTGTATTAACTACCTATTGCTGCATACAAATTACTCCAAAACATAGCTTCTTAAAAAACAAATATTTATGTGGGCCAGCAATGTGGATATGGCTTAACTAAGTACCTCTGGCTTATGGTACCCAGCAAAGCTGCAATCAGAGCCTTATGGTCACCCCAGGGCTCAATATGGGGTAAGATCCACATCTAGGATCATTCTTACATCTGTTGGCAGGCCTCAGGTTCTCACCGGCTCTTGGCTGGGGTTATCAGTTGCTTGTCATGTGGGTCTCTCCATATGGCAGCTCACAATATGGTAGCTGGCTTTCCCCAGAATAAATGAGCTGAGGAAGAGTGAGAGAGGGTGCCCAAGACAGAAGCCAGAGTGGTTTTGTAACCTAATCTCAGAAGCAACATCTCATACTTTCTGCTCTATTCTATTTGTTAAAGAAATCAACAAGTCCACATTACACTCAAGGCGAGGTTATTATACAAAGGCATGAGCACCAGGAGGCAGAGCTCACTCGTACTGCCATGTTGCACAATTCTAGATACTAATTTCTCTTGAAAAATTTTTCCTTGAATCCATGAGTTATTTAAGGGTCGACTGTTTAGTTTCCAACTATTTTTAAAATGTGACTCTACTGTGATTAGTGAATGTGGTCTCTATGTTAAATCTTTGAAATTTTTAGAAGTTTCTCTGATTTAAGACATTTTTATAACATTTTATAATAAATGTTATAACAATTTTATAACATTTCCTGAAATGCTTCCCTGCTTATCCTCTATCTACTTTTTAGATCAAGCTTCTATATCCTTACTGACTTTTGCATGTGATTGATTTGTGAGTTTATGATAGAGTTATGTCAAAATTTCCAATAATGATTAAGGATTTATCAGTTTTTACAAGTGATTCATATATTCAAAATGACTTTAGGTGCATACTTGCCATGTTTTTATTTGTTTGTTTGTTTGTTTGTTTGGCTGCCCGGTACAGGGATTGAACCCTGGACCTCAGTATTATAAGCACCAGTCTAACCAACTGAGTGATTGCCATCTTTTGAAAAACATTTTTATCATTACATATTGTTTTTCTTTATATTGTTTGTTTTATTAAACTAAATCTTTTACTGATATCAATATTGCTACACCATCTTCATTTTGTTTAGCATTTACCAGGTTTATCTTTCTCCATCCTTCAATTTTCAAACTTTCTGTGGTAAAAGTTGAAAACATATATAGTCAAACATATACAGTCAGCCCTCTATGCAGGGGATCCCCACGTATACCAAAATCAATGGATGCGTAAGTGTCACAATTGGCCTGTGGAACTAAAGATATGAAAAGCCAGCCTTCCACACATGTGGGTTCAGCATCCTGTGAATACTGTATTTTTAATCTGTGCTTGGTCAAATCCGCAGGTGCTGAACCCATATATAAGTGGACCCACGTGGTTCAAACCCATGTTGTTCAAGGGTCAACTGTATAGTTAAGAGCAACTATATGGCAAGGCTTTATAATTTTTTAATCTAATCTGATAGTCTGTTTTTAAAATGAGTTTAATTCATTTACATTTATTATTATTACTGATATCTTTTGATTTATTCCTACCATCTTATTTTGTGATTTCCTGTATCAGTTATCTACTGCTGTGTAACAAACTACCCCAGAGCCCAGAGCTTAGCTGCTTAAAATGGCAATAATCATTTGTTTTGTTCACAATCCGGGCAGGACATGATGAAGACAACCTGTCTCTGCTCCATGTGGCATCACATGGGGACTGGAGATCTACTTTCATGAAAGCTCAAGAAGGCTTGCAAGCTTGCTGGGTGCAAGCTGGGGGCGCAGCTGGAGCTGCGGATCTGGATCTTTGATTCTCCTTTGATTCCTCTGGGCTACCTGAGCTTCCTCACCGTATGGAGGTTCCAAGAGATCTAATTTTGGAAACTACTTAGTGTTACTTCTACCATACTCTATTGTTTGAGGCAATCACGAAGACTACTTAGGTACAAAGAAAGGGGATGTAGACTGCACTTCTTCATGGGGAAGTGGCAAAGTTTCTAGAAGAGCATATGGGGCAGAAGATATTGTTGTCGTCATCTTTTAAAAATATAATCTGCCACACTTAACATTTATCATTCTTTATCTGTAGTTCACATCTTCCAGCCCTGCCTTCCCTTTCTAACCTCTGTTGAATTGAGAAAGCTTTTTATTACCCTGTGATCTGCTTTTCCCCCAGCTGGTGTGAAGGCTAAAGAGAGTATTTCTATTCTTGTAGATGTAGACCTTAAATTTTTAACATTCAAAGGTGCTTCCAAAAGTTCATGAAAAGATTTGCATTATCTTTTTTTTTTTTTTGGTTGGGGGGTGTCTGGCCAGTATGAGGATCCAAACCCTTGAGTTTTGATGTTATAACATATTATCTTTTAATTCTATTTTTTCACATTTTTGAAGTACGCTTATACACATCTAACTTTAAAAATACTGCTATCCATCTCCTAAAAATGACCCAAGGAGGTTAACATACTTTTACTCCTGCTTGAACACAATCCTCTGACCCCATTCTTCTTTCTTGCCTTGTTATAGTTGCTTAAATTTTAATTTCACCTTTCAAAGAAACACCATAAATTGGTTTTTGAAAAGTCAATGATTAATTTAATTTACATATTAATTTTGGCACAGAAAATCATTTTTTACATTCCACTTCTTTACAGATCCACTTTAAGTACATCCTTTAGTAGTTCTTTCACTGAGGGTTTATAAATAACAAACCCTTTAATCTCTGAATGATTGAAATATGTCTATTTTGCATTCACTCTTACATTAAATTTCATCTGGATATAAAATTCTAGTTATTTTCTTCTGCACTTTAAAGATTTTCATTCGTTTTATTCTGGAATCTATTTCTGCAGTCGAGAAGTTTACTATAAATATAACTATTATTCCCCTGTAAATAATGTCTTTCCTTTTAGATTGATTTTAAGATTTTCTTCTCATCTTTTATGTTCTTCAGTTTCACAACTATGTGCCTATGTGTTGGTTTATTTTTATCTATACTGCTCAGTATATTCAGAGCGTACTTTTGACCTGACAATGTGTCTTCCATAACGATAACTGGATAATCTTTTCTAATTATTATCTTTCAATTTATTAACTCTTTTTGATAGTATCTAGTATAAATTAATCTTGTATATTGAGCTTTCAATTTTAATAACTATATCTTTTATTTTTTAAGTCTTCTAATTAACTAGTTCTCTCTCATAGTCATGTTCTTGTTTTTCTCCCTGTTTTTATTTCATAACTATTTATTCTTCCTTATGAGTATTATTCCTTTACTTATCTTTGAGGGTATTATAAATACTTAATTTCCAAAATTTTTCTATTCATTATTGTTTGGATAACTTTACCTTAATTATGATCATGACTATGTTGACTGTCTTTCTCAGTAATAAATTAGATTTCAGCATGTATTTTGGAATTTTGTTATGTAAGCTCATCTAATGTGGCTTAATCCCCCCAAATCTATAGGTCAGGTCTAGCTTCCTAGAGTCCTTACTCTGAAACCAGGTCTCAATTGTCTCAGGGCTCCTGCCTGCAATCACATTGAAGACAGTATTGGCAGGATCTGTCACCAAGCCATCATCAGTTTGTCTCAAGATCCCACTGTGAGGCTATTTCTGTGTCCTCCCACCTCCCTAAACATGCATAAAACTTAACAGTCATTATTAGCATATTTATTTAGACTTTTTAAAATAGAAGATCTATTTCAGCTCCCAATTTCTAGCAAGAAACCTGGTACTAGTGTCCTGCCTCTCTCACCTGAGGATCTTTAGTACTTTATCATTTGGTGGCTCAGTTCCCAACCACTCCTGCCTCCTTCCAGACCTTAAGGAGTCTCACTGTGAGACCCTGCTCCCTGCTTTGACTGCTTTCTCTGTTTCTGGTCCATCAGGAAATATCTATCACATTTTTCAGTGTGGCTATGTGTTTTAATTGTTACGGTTTATCTATTATTATTAGGTTTTTGGAGCAAAGAAGATGAGATTAGGCTTCAGATTTGAAACACAACATAATCTTGACCAGAAGTTCTTCCTCAATTACATTTTTATCTCATTCTGGTGCTTGAATTAGTAGAGACGGAGGAGGAGACTTCAAGTTTTAGAATTTTCTCTCAAAGTCATTTAAGAACAACTACTCAGTGAGATAGTATGACTACTCTAGAAATATAAATAAATCAAAATATTAGTTTTCTGTAGCATTTTATGTTTATAAGTATTTCATGTACACATTTATGTTAAGCATAAGCCCTGATACATTAAGTTATATTTCAAAAATGATTTATCTACTGATAGCTTACAATTTATGCTTTCAAACACACTGAGAGTTTATTCTCAATGTTTATTTAAGTAATTTGCTGAAATGAATAGGGTGATAAACCCAACCAAGTAAGCACCTGCTCGTTTAAATCCAAGCTAAAATACTGACCACTTATTTTATTCCCTAGTCAGAGCAAGCATAAACTTGAAACTTTACATCAATAAGCATATACTACATTAGTTTTTACTTTGCATCAATCTGACATAAGGCTTTTTAAGAGTTACACTAACCCTCATATATTTAAAGGAATTACTGGGTATTTTGCCTAACTTCTCTTATATTGTTTCTGTGACAAGTTAAGTTCTAATGCTATCTTTCATAGATTATAGTCAACTGCAGATTTATTAACTAAATGACAATAACACATAGTTTCTAGCATTACTCAGATTGACTGAAAATATAACGTGGGAAGTTATAGCAAAGACATTTTATATGATATCATATTTTGCTGGATTGTCATGTTATAAAGCATCCTCTGTTTTTTAATATTGTAAAACTACTAGGAAAACAAAAATTAGAAACTAGACAGAATTTAGAAATTAAAAATAAGTTTAATTTAAAGAGTAGCTGATCATAATTTTCTGCCAATATCTATTTTAATGTGTAACATTGCAAATAATTTAGATTATTAATATTTCAATATAAGGAACCCCTCCAAAACCCACCCCAACTACCCTTTTTATGAGATAAAGTAAGTTTCCTTCCTGGTTATACCCAGGGGTGAAATTCCAAACATTTAACAACTAGTAGGCACTGCTATCCTATTTGATGCGGCAGCCTTACCAGTTTACACCAGCTGGATGTCAACCATGGTTATTCCCACAAGCACTCTTAAAGGAATTCTTTCTTGAGAAATAAAATGAGATTTCCTTGAAGTCAGGTATCTACATTAATTGGCTTTATTATGTTCCAAAAACTGTACCAAGAATTTCTACATACATTGTTTTATTCAATTCAGCAATTCTTCAGCTTCATACTGAGCAATTCAGTTATTATCTATCTAGTTAGAAAGCTTAGAATTTGATCAAAGAATCGTAAAATCATCAAACACACTCAGAAGTTACATAAGACTCTAACGCCACTCCCTTTAATGCTAGAATCCCTTTAATAACATTCATAGCAAGTGGTCACCCAGCCTATCCCTGAACACAGAGCACTTCTGAGAGGCTCCTGGTTCTTCCCTCTAAGTTACAGAAAGCTGTTACAGCTTAGAAAATGTCCATCACTTTACTCCTACTCATTGGTCTTCATTCTATGTCACTGTCACAGCTATTACCTTCTTTCCAAACCTACCAGCAACTTCAACCATCCTTCAGTATGACCTGGTTTAAAGCCTTGTCATCATCTGATTCACATTCTGCTAGATGTTTACTATTTGGACTGTTTTGATCATAGATTTCATTCTGTATATTCATTTACCTCCATTAAGCTATGTAACTATTTACACATTTGTAATCCTTGCAACTCATTCATTTCTATTTTTAAGTGACAATACTTCTCTGCTATCCACTACTTTAATTGTCCTTTAAGGAACAGGCAGAATTCCTACTGTGTAAGTAATTTCCTATAAACCATGCATTCATGTTGGAAGATCAACTACAGATTCAAGGCACCAAGCAGATCACGAAATAATTATGGGCCAGAGGGGTAAATTATATACCAGGGGATTCTGATTTACTGAAAACAAAGTATTAAACTTTTGGCTAATTCTTATTTCCAGGAAAAACTATCCCAATAATTATAATTTCCAAGTTATATGAATCTTCAGGTTGCTATCATGGCTAGATTCTGGTGCAGGTATCTAGTATCAATGGCAATCAACTAATGAAATCCTTTATGTTTCATTTTTTAAAAGTATTACTGAGTAATAATCAGCACTTGTAAAAAGATTAATAATTAGCATAAATTTGATTGAAGAGTTTCTTTAAAATTACAAAAGTACCCAAAACTCATTGTTTAAATACTGTAAGACTTAAAAGGTTATCTAATTTTATCGTTATTTGGGTATAAGTATTTCAAATGGTGTTTAATTTTACCTGAGATTTTTTTCATGAAGTTTAAATGAGGTACATTTGTAAAGCTCTTAAAACAGTGTGTAACACATGGTAAGTATGATGTGAGTATTTTTCAGAATAAAAACAAAGATATTATTAAAGCATTTTAAAGGAGAAACACCATTTTAACTTTAGACATTATTACAGAAAGTACAAAAAGATAAATGCCTTTCTAAAGTTGCTAAAGTAATGCAATTACTATAAATAGAAAGGACTCAGAAATCGCATTTCTTAGTCTTAAATATTTTAAATCCAAAATTCCACTGTTATTAATTTATAAAACTGGTCCTTTAGGGGACAGTGTATAGAAAAACTGAATTACATTTATGGAATAAAATACGTTTTTATAAAAAGACATGCTTTTAAAAATTCATATTTCCTCTGTACTATGTCAAAATTAGCTTTGTCAGAGATACAATCTGATGGGTCATTCACGGTGCAGTAAAATGTGTAGAGAATACTGTGCCTCTTTCATTCATGGTATTTTCCTTTTAGTACATACAGCTTCCAGAACAGGAACGAATCCCAGATCAAACATGCTTCCTCTCCCCCAAAATGGGCACGCTTATTTTATTGTAGACAATTTTAAATGTAAAAACAATGACCCTGAGAAAATGATCCCATTTTTGGATGTTTCTGATAGTTCGTACATGCTGGGAATCTAAGCTGAACAAATTTTACACTAAGTAGTAATTTAATATCAAATAGGCAAGTTGGCAGTTGTGGGAATATTTTACCTTGTTAACAGCACTCAGAGTTGCCTCTCATTTTATAAACTTCCTTTTCCTTTTAAGAGGGAATTTATACAGTTAAATATTTTCTAATCATTTATTTTTAGTTTCCTTAAGAGAAGCATATGTATCTTGTTTGTATTAGTTTTGGGGGGATTCCAAGAGAGTTGTCTAAATTTCCTGCATTTTCAGCAGAAAATAAAACCTTCAACAAAATTAATGGGACTTTGCCAAAGGGGGGAGACAAGGGGGAGGAAATGCACAGGCAAGGCTCTTTTCAAAGTTAATGCACACATGGCCTTCAAAGGCAGTCATACGGTGATAGACTCCTGTTATCTTTATGTTGTTAATTCACTGGCACACACACTAAAAAGCTTTGTGACCATGTTATTTCTAGCCAGAACTGGATTTGTCCCCAAATATGGAACTTCTGATAAAAAGAACTGGCTTTATATTACAAACAAAATCGCAGCTGAAGAATAAATCCTGTGACCAAACGAGACAATGGATAACCTTAATGAAGTGGTGGGAGGGGAGGGCAGAAAGGAGACAGCAGAGTTATAGCACCACACTTCTCATGTGGGAATGTAAACTATGTGGTGTTTTTCTCCATTCCCTGGACACAGTTTGAAGGTGGCTCACAATCCTCAAATAGAACCCTGGGAAGTCGTTATTTAAAACCTACTGCTGCAAAGGCATGGGTGGCAAGGGGCAAGATAATGGTGGCTGCCAGGGGACACTGGCTTATGTTACATGTTTTCCCATATTTGGAAAATAGCCCAGAGAATTCACAAAAAAAGGAATGTTCTGATGGAAATCCAACTAAGTTGCAGCCCCCAACAATCAGACTGCCTTAGCCGGTCACTAGCACAGGCCAGAAAGCAGGTGCAGACAGAACGTCTCACCTTTCCCCAGGCCCTCCTGCTGCAGAAGAGGCCACGCATACACCAGAGCTTGGTGTTTTTGTTTTTTGAAAATTTAATGTTTTACCTTAAGAATTAGTGTTCATTTTCATTCTTCTTAAAATATTTTGGTGTTTTATTATAAAAATAAACACCTTCTATTTCCTATAAAAAATAAAATCTGAGTAAAATAATACTCTAGGAAGATACTTTTTTTTTTCTTAATAGCTTTGACTTTCTACTGAGCACCTCCTCTCACTCCAATGTGAGACCCAAGAGTCCTAGCTCAGTCCCAGCTCTGCCAATACCTAGCTGTGTGACCTTTCATAAATCACTTAACTTGAGCTAGAGTTTTTTATCTGCAAAAAAAAGTGCTTACCTAATTTTTCAAAATCAATTCCTACTCTCAAGTCTCAGCTTCCATAAAGGATTTAGAAAAAACTGAACTTAGAAAACAAATTTTATTAGATTAACCAAAAAATATAATTAACATAGAAAAATCTTTAGGGTGACCTCAAACTTCAGTAAAATTCAGAATTTACTTTAGATTACCCCACCACCTTGAATGGAATCATTGTTAGTTTTGAGACAGGAAAAAAATCCAACAACCTTTGAGAATAAAAATGTACACGGCTAAGTTCCAAAATAATCATTCTCTAAACCCAAGAACCTACTGATTCTTCTATTTTCAATGTATGTTAATTCTCTTTGATATTGTTAATACACAGAAAGGAAATAATCTCTAAACCTGTTGCCATGGATTTCACATTGACTTCAGTGTTTGGTGCCCTTTTTTATTCTTTCCTGGGAAGAAGAGTCAGTGATGCTAGGAGAGGCGGTAAAGAACCACATATAGGGGTACTATATCTCTGATGTGAAAAACAGAACAAAACAGGAAAAACAGAGGTGGCTCTAACTCAGTAGAAAGACGCTCTAGATTGAGTTCTGGTCCCAGTTTTGCCATGGACAGGAGAAGTCACTTTCTCAGGCCTCAGTTCCTTCAGAGGTAAAATAAACGGTTTGGTTTCTCTGAGGTCATTCAGGGAAGCAATAAAAGGGACCTGGACTTTGGTGTCTGTTAAGGATGTAGAAAGTGACAAAGAATGCCCTTCCTACCCTAATGATGAGAAAAAGCCAGATCTTAAGTCTTCTTAAGCCTATCAGAGAATGATGGTCTGCAAGGCAGCCAAGTGCAATGAGGGTGAGAAGTGGGTAAGAAGAAAGCACCTAAAATTTCAACAATTTATAAAGGCTAAGTGTGGTCTAATGTGTCAGTCTGCAAAGGTGGAGCCCCAGATGCAGTGGAGTTTGCACTCACTTGAAAGCTCTTTTCCACTGGCCTCCACCAGGTACTCATAAGAAAGATGTGTGGGGCAGGAGACTGAAGAGAGTCCCTCCCTCTGGCTCAAGCTTGCACAAGTTGATCAGCTGCTGCTGGGTCAGGTGCCAAGGCTCACCTGCTTCCCCATCCTATGCAAAAGCCCACTTGGCCCAGAGCACAGGCAAATTTCCATTGCTTCTAGAGGACAAGCAGAAACATAACCATACATGACTCATCTGCCCCTAAATGAGAGGTAAGAAACTCTCTCATCTCTAGGACATAGGCAAAGATCATTCTTGCTTGTAGAGGGATAAAAGCAAAAACCTTCCAGCATGGGATGTGAGGCAGGAAACCAGGTTAGGTTCAGGATCCTATACCAATACCAAGCAGAGGTCTGCCATCATTGGAGAAGGGACAGGGATACTGACAAAGCCCCACCTCTATCACTCAGGCGCACACAGGTACTCTCCAAGATTAAGACTGGACTATGACAACAGAGTGACCCCTTCTCCAATCCTACTGCAGGGATTGCTGAAAGCAGAGTAGTAAAGAACACTGAAAAAAACTGACACCCCAGACTCCACTCTTCAAGCATAAAGTAAAAACCGTTGGGGGAATTTGAAGCTGGTGGTACACTGAAGATACAAAACCCAAACCCAGATCAAGTCCTTACTAGAATGACATAACTCTACATTAATAGCCTAAAAGCAGAGGATTCCCCTTTTATAGGCAAGAATACTTTTTACCTCAGACTCTATTCTATCCTGTACAGAATGTCTAGCATTCAACAGAAAATTATGAGATATATAAAATAAATCATATAGTCCATTGCATGGACATGGCAGGTACTATGGCAGGTGCTGGGATGAAGTGGGGATCCAGACATGTCCATGCCCTCACACGTTACCATTTAGGGGAGAGACACCCTGTGGAAACAGCTGCTGTGGGAGCACTTGGAGTAGGCTGGGGGTTGGCTGGGGAGGGGTACAGCAGAGTGACAGGAACATAAGCTCTGGAGTCAGACCTGGATCTGAAACTTTAGCATATGTGAGTTGTGTGTCCTTGGGCAATTCACGCAACCTCTTTGAGTCTCAGCTTTCCCATCTGAAAAATGAAAGTACTACCTACTTTTTAGGATGTGAGGATTAAATATACAGATGGTCCCCAATTTACGATGGCTTAACTTACAATTTTTTAACTTTACAACAGTGTGAAAGCGACACACATTCAGTAGAAATCATACTTTGAATTTTGATCTTTTCCTAGGCTAGCAATCTGTGGCACCATATTCTCTTGCAATGCTGGGCAGCGGCAGTGAGCTGCAGCCCCTAGTCAGCCTAGTGATGACAGGGAAAACAACCAGCAACACTTACAGTGTACTGTGTTGCCATATTTTTTGGATATTGCATTTTGTGATTTTGCATCGTGTCATGTCTACAAAAACGCCCATTTTTGACTTAGTATATTTTCAACTGAGCTGAATTTATTGGGATGTAACCCTGTCATAAGTCAAGAAGCATCTGTACTGTATGTAAAAATATTTGCAGTCTGCCTCGCAGATAGAAAGTGCTCATTACATGGTATGAATGGGCAGAGACCTGTCCAAGCTGGAGGGGGAGGCGGAAAGCCAGAGAGATGCCCAAGTGCAGAAAGCTGAAGGGTGAAACTGAGACTTCAACGGCATGGTCAGGAATCCAGTCCAGCTAGAACAGTAAATACAGGGGAGTCATGACAAGAGGCACAACTGGATCAAGCAGACCTCACAGGTCACAGATGAGTTCAGGACTCCATCCTTGGCGCAAAGAGGACTTTTAGGGCTCCTTCCAGCTGTGAAATATCCAAAAGAATTTAAAAAACATTTCTGGCTAAAAAGTAGTGCTGGAGAACTTTAAGTAGCTCTAGGATAAGAGAAGGTGAAGCAACCCGACAAGTCCAGGGAGCACATTTTGAAAACCTACCGAGGTAGAGATTCAGGGGCATAACTTGTTGGGCATAGTGCAAAGGGCACAGAAATAGAAAAGAGATGGCAGAGACAGAAACTTAAGGGTGAAACTTTGAAACTACTATCCAAAATTTTATAAAAAAGCAAAGAGGAAACATTTTCTAACAGAACAAAACATAGTACAAAGCTGCACTGATTAGTATATTAGAAATGGTACCATAGACAGAGAGAAATTATCAGAAAACAAAGAATCCTGAAACACATTCGAAAGTGTATGTGGAAATTAAATAAATTACACAGATCGAATTTCATATCAGAGGGGATAAATATTGAATCAATGCTACCGGGTTAACTGAATAATAATTACACAGAAAAAATGTTAAGGACACATTTCTAATTTATTTCTTCCAACAAAAAGAATTCTAAAAGATTAAAGATTAAAATGCAAAAATCAATTTTGAAAGGGGTAGGAAAAAAGTAGGTAAATATTTCCATAATCTTGACCCAGGGATTTGGTGAGTGAGGCAGGAAAGCTTTTCAAAGTTTGAAGCAAAATAAAACAAAACAAAACCTGGAGACCCTAAAAGAAAAAAACACAAAACTTTGAATACACAAAAATTTAAATCTTCTGAACTGAAAAAAGGAACCCTATAAATGGAGGAAAGGCTAATGACAACTAAAAAAAATACTGGCAACATATGTCACAAATAACAAAAATATATGAAAAACCTTAAAAATCAGTTAGAAAAATACAAATACCAAGTGGTAAAATGCTAATCAGTAATACAGAGATGCAACCAACGGTGCATTTAAAGAAAAATGTACAGCCTTACAGTCATTCCTAATTAAACAAGTAAAATTTAGATAGCAAACAAAATAAGCCCAAAGAAAGTAGGATAGAAGAAATAATAAAAACCTAAATGAATAAATTAGAAAATAAAATAAAACCACAACAGAAAAAATGAATATATTCGTTTTTAATAAAAGCAAACAATAACTAAACAAAATGCTAATCAGAAAAAAAAGAGGAAAACCACAATATACAACTTTCGAGATGACAGAGAATATGGTTACAGAAATGGAGGATATCTCAAACTTGCTGGCATGCAGCAGGCACCTTCTTGAGGTGTCCTCACATGGTCTCTCCTCTGTGAGCAGCACAGAAGGGAGCCAGCGAGCTCTGCTCTCTCTTCCGCCTCGTGTAAGGACAACAGTGCTGTTGAATCAAGGCCTCACCTTTATGACATCATTTAATCTTAATTATCCTTAAATGCTCTATCAACAAATACAGTAACATTGGGGGTTTAGGGTTTCAACACATGAACTTTGGGGAAACACAATTTATACCATAACGCTTAGCATCACTAAAGTGAGATAACTATACCTCCTGACGTGTGAAGCAAACAGTACCACCTATTAAGTATTCGTGCCAAGAAAAGAGAATCTGAATTTATTCAAGCCTTTAAAGCTAACTTCCATTTACAGTAAATATGAGAGAGAGAGCACAAGTTAAATAATATTAAAAGGAAACAAAAGGACATACCCAGAATGTGGAAGACTCTACAGGACAAAGAGTTCAGTTTCCACAATATTATAATGAACAGGAAAAGAAGGGAGGAGGGACTGCTCAAGGTTAAAAGAGATTTAGGAAACATAACCACCAAACGCGTGAATTTTATTTGGATTCTGATTTTAACATATTGCCAATAGCCATTTTTCGGACTTCTGGAGAAATGTGATTATGTTATTTATGCATTAGATAATATCCAGAAAAAAATGCTATGTTTGTTAAATGTGATAATGATATTACGATTATAAAAGAAAATGCTATTATTTTTAGAGATGCATACCAAAATATGGAGTAAAATTCCAGGATTTACTTTAAAATAACTTGGCAAAGAAAAAATAAAAAGTGCAGTTACAAGATATGTGCCAAAACCTAATTGTAAAATCTAGGTAATAGGGTTCATTCACTAAGCTACTACTGTGTATGTTTGAAATTTTTTCACCATAAAGTATGTTTAAATTGACAATTTGAATGAAAAGGAATAAAAGGGAAAATTGTTTAGGAAACTACAAATTCCTCAACTTGATCAAATAAAAAATGTGAAAAGCTCCAAGGTCAAGGGTTTGGATCTCTGTATCAGCCAGCCAACAACAAAAAAAAAGTAAAAAGAATAACCATGAAAAAAAGAGGAAAATCTGTAGAGATATACCACTAAAAAAGAGGATTGTATTCATCTTATTTTATGAGTAAACTCCTTTATATTTTCAGAGAATATATGATTACCATGCCATGTAAGTTTTTAAAACTGAAAAAAAAGTTTCTCATTTTGCTCTTCCTTAAATGGGGGTAACATAACTCTGATTTCAAAATCTGGTAAAGTTAGTTCAAGGATGAAAATAAAAATCAATGTCTCTAGAATACTCAATAAAACACATATTAAATTCAACATTGTACTAAAGAAATACTACAACCCAAGTGGTTTCAAGAATTCTAGAAGAGTGTAATACTAGGAAATCTATTGATTTACTCATAGTAAATATTCAAGGGAGAAAAAAGTCATGATCATTTAAAAAGGAATTAGAGAAAAATCAATAGTCACTTCTCATTTAAAAAACTGTTCAGTAAAGTAGGAGAAAGGGGCTTCCTGACAGACAACTCAGTAGAAAAATGCACAAAGGACACAAACACGTAATTCGCAAAAGACAAAAACGTTAAAATATGTTCAGCTTTGCTAGTAGTTAAAAAATGCCTATTAAAATTACAATGCTAGGGCCGGCCCGTGGCTCACTCGGGAGAGTGCGGTGCTGATAACACCAAGGCCCCGGGTTCGGATCCCATATACGGATGGCCGGTTCGCTCACTGGCTGAGCGTGGTGCTCACAACACCAAGTCAAGGGTTAAGATCCCCTTACCGGTCATCTTTCAAAAAATAAAAATAAAATAAATAAATAAATAAATAAAATTACAATGCTATATATCATTTTTTGGCCTATTAGATTAATAAAAATAACAAATAATTGTAATTCCCATTGTTCAGGAAGAAAGCAAATGGGCATTCTCAATAGAGTACTGATGAAAATATAATCTGAAACTGCTTTCCAGGGATCAATTTATAAATATATACTAAGAGTTTTAAAAAATGTTAAGACTTTTGTCCCTGCAAATTCTAATATTAGGCATTTATTCTCAGGAAATAATTTAGCCTCGGGGATGTTTACTGTACTATTAACAAAAAATTTTGATCATCCCTGAATTAGTTTTCTATTATTGCCACAACAAACTACTGCAAATTCAGCAGCTTAAATAAAACAATACCAAATTTATGATCTCATAGTTCTGCAGACATTCAGGTAGGTTTGGCTTGTTTGGGTCTCAGAAGGCCCAAATCAAGGTGTCAGCTGGGTAGGGCTTGTTGGGAAAATAGAATAATTTAATCAGGCTCCCCTCGCCTCAGGGCCGGTTGAGCGTGGTTCAGTAAACATTGTGTGGGGTGGGGGTGGGGGTGGAATAGGTGCCCCTGCGGGGTGCCAACACATTGGCTGGTGTTTACTGGCTGGGGCAGCTGCCCCACGACCATGCTTTCCAGCCTATGGCTCCAACAACCTTTTGGCCAGTTGCCTAGCTCATAAACCTGCGTGTAAGGGGTCTGGGGACACAGCCTGGCATGTGAAGCGTTTGTGACCCAGTCTGTGAATGGGCTCGAAGGGTCTGTGGGCTCTAGATCCAGCCTTAGCTTGACAATCAGCCCAATCGGTGCAGGATTACCGGCAGGTAAAAGAGCCCGACAACTGGCGTGGTCACCTAGCTTTACAATTGGTGTCACGAACAGGATTAAGAGCTAGACAACTGGCGCTGTGAGCAGGATTCCAGGCCTTAGCTTAGCTTCAAAGGGCTATAGACTGGAGGCTCTGGAAGATAATCCACTTCCAAGTTCCCTCAGGATGTAGACAGCATTCAGTTCCTTGTGCCTAAAGAGCTGAGTGTCCAATTTTCTTGAAGGGTATCAGCTCCAAGTCTCTGTTAGCAACTTCAGGCCACCTGCCTTCCTCCTCAGATTGTCCTCACATATTCAAATGAGCAGCAGCATGTCAAATGTTGCTCAGCTTTGAGTCTCTCTGAAATTCAAACCAGGCTAACCTTCCTATTTTAAGGTCCATAACCTTAGTTATATCTGCAAAGTCCCTTTTGCTATGTTAAAATATCTACAGGTTCTGAGGATAGAATATGGACAGTTTTCAGGGGCCATTATTTCCTCTACCACAGTCCCAAAGGTCTAATAGTAGATGATTGGTTAGATAAAGTACAGTACATCTAGACAAAGGAATACCCTGAAAATGATGCATCATGCAACTAACTGAAATACATAAAAATAGGATGAATTGATGAAAAAACAGAGAAATGACTAGGTATTGATAAAGCAAATTAAGTAAAATGTTAGCTGGAGAATCTGTGTGGTGGGTATATGAGCATTCACTGTAAAAGTTTTTTCAACTTTTTTGTATATTTGAAACTTTTCATAATAAAATGTTGGGGGAAAAACCCAATTAGCCCAATGATCTTCCAAGTCCCCATTCCCCCAGGGTTTCAATGGTGTTCAAACTTCACTGGGTGAAAACCTTTGTTTGTGGGGATATTTCTAGCAAAGCAATAGGAAGTAAGCTTTTGCGTAAGGTTTATAAGGAGACTAAATCTCAAACAGCATTAAATATCACTTCAGTTTTCAAATTAGGAAATTAAAATAGAAAAGCAAAAATATAGAATACATTTTTTGAATTGTCAGTTAAAAAAACAAATAATACCTTATGCTTGAAGCATTTTTATTTTCAAAGGGAAGTTCCCTAGAATAATTAACACATAAAAGTAATGCTGTCTCGATTTATTTCTAGACGGAGATAAAATTTGACAAAACTGATTCTCAGTCGATTGAAACAGGCAAAGTAAAATGAATATAAAACAACCAGAGAACACAATGATTTTACAAACATTAACTGGAGGTCAACATCATGACATGCAGCATTGTCCTAAGCACTGAGAACAGACACTGAGAATATGAAATAAGATGCAGTCCTTGCCCTTTATTTCACCTTGGAGTTATAAAATCAGGTCTAGTTTCACAGGGCAGAAATATCTCAAAAACGCTTCTTTCAAGATATGTAAGGAATTTAACATTTTTTAAAAAGGAAGAAAAACAGGTTACTTTCACTTGGAAATAATACTGCAAATATCATTGAGAAGTGCTGAAGCTCACTGAAAACACCAAAAACTATTTTCATGGATTCAAATCAGGAGCTATTACTCTGTATGGTAAGGACGCCCCAGTTTTATGGAAAATAGGCCAGGGTACAGAAGAGAAAATACTGTGGCACAGTAGTTAACAACCCCAGGCTCTGTGATCAACCTGACTTGCCTTTGAATCCCTGTTATACAATTACTGCCTCTCTGACCTTGGGCAAGATTCTAAACCTCAACTTCTTTATCAGCAAAACTACTATAGTACAGTGGAAATGAGATAATGAATATGTAAAACACTTACCCTAATACAGAATAGCAGCTCATGAAATTTTTGCTGTTACTAGCAAAAGGAGTAATAATAATGCATGAAAGTGTCTTATTAGAAACAGATGTACTTGGGAGGTATATTAATGCTATCAAGCATTAAGATAAAAAACTGCAACTTTTTCTGACTTGCACTTTAATATCTACTTAGAGAAGTGCTTTCATAAAGGTGAAATTTGAGTTTCAGAACATTTATATGCATTACAATGAAGTGCTCTGAGCTGTGAATCTGAGATCTTTGAAAACCTAAAGGCTACTGTTATACTAAATGGGTAATCTCCTTTAAAAATATTAGTTTAAAAAACATTCCAAGTCTAATGGTGAAATATAGGTGACACCTGATTGAAGACAGCTTGATTTGAAACCCACATTATAGCCATTTTCTATACAATGACCAAAAGTTGTATTTATGGTTGCTGAATGAATGGGACCAATGCCTACATTTTGTCCAAACAACTGCTAATGTTCATGATTCAGTCAAGGTCAATGGCAATGAGGGTGACTCAGTCAGCTGTTACAATTAGAGCAAGAGATCACCGAAGTTGCCATGGAAACTGCTTATCACCTAGCAATTACCACTCAAAAACTTTGGGAGGCAATCCTGTATTAAATTAACAATTTATTCTGGTAGCAGGAACTAATTTTAAAAATAGATTGAAGGTCCTTAGAGTAATGAAGAATACTTACTATAGCGAGTTACTACAACAAGATGTCTTCAGTCCAAAACGTCATTGGCTTTACATTTTCAAAGCCTCAAAGACACCCACAATTTTATATATATACATATACAAAAATTTTTAGCTGTTCCTGTTTGTGACTGTATGTGCAAAATACAAATTTTTCATTCATTGTAATCTATTTTTTGTGTTTTTATGATATGAAATTAGTTTGGGGGATGGAACCTAATATGAATAACATTTATAAGGCTCTGACTAAAATGGCTCAACTTAGGATCATGTTCTAGCAATCAATTAAGTCATGAGTTGGGGGCTGCCTGTCATTTTGCTACATGAGACAGATGCCTAATTTTATTTTCCTAATGTTTTTCCTGAAATGTTTTTAGAAACTACTATCGATATGTAAATGATAAAATCAAAATAGAAAAAGTAAATTCTAAACACAGCAAGAAAGAAAAAGTTGATATTAATGCAGAAATACAGAAAAAGCTATTAAAAGGAGTCCCCTAAGTCAAAATTTACTTAGCAAGAAAGAATGTGATTCCCCCAGCTCCCTCCTTTTCTGCTATTTTACTTCTTTAGTCTACTTGTATCAATTTGGGGATAAGAAAGAGGTTTTGTTACAAGGAAGATAAGAAATACAAGTAACAGACATTTTGTGGTCACGAGTACACTGTAACAAAACTTTCAAGTGCTCCTACTAGTATCAATGGAAACAAACCTAAAATCCACTTGGTAGAAGTGTAGTGACCGCACAAGGAGTAAAATAATGAAGATGCAGCTTTTCTACAATGTGTGAATCCTTTAAATAAAATTTGTAATGGCATTCCCATTGCCAGAATGCACTGGACTGACACAACATGCCCTCAGCTATGACCAAAATGGCAAGTAAACATCTCCTTCCTGTACCTACCTCACTCACAGTGGTGCGATGAGAATTGAATGAGTTAAATAAAGCACTCAGAACAGGGCCTGGCAGTTGGTGAATAGTAACAGAATGCTTTCACTGGCATGTCCAAGTGAAATGGAAAGAACACTAGGCCAGAGTCAAAAGACCTCAGTTCTTGACCAGACTGTGCTAAATAGTTGCTTCAGGGTCTGTGCAAGTCATATAACCTCTCTAAGGAGAATTTCCTCTCTTGTTAAGCGGAAATATAATGCTTGTGTACCTTGTAATATTCTGAGGACTGATCGATTTGAAAATGACTTGTTAACTGTAAATGCTACAGAAATGTGTAATCAATTTAGTCAATTAAAACTGACTTTTTGCCTTTGACTCTAGAAACTCTGCCATTCTCTAACTTTGTCTGAATATTAAGAAAGAGTAATAAGGTTAGATAATTTAGCATCACATAAAGGAAGTGGTCATAGTTCCTTTTGGTCAGCTGTCCTGTAAGTTTGTAAATAAGAAACAGGCAATTTCAGTTTTTCTTTAGTTAAAGGCAAGCCACACTTTCCCTAAGATCTAAAGTCAAAGATGTTATTAGACATGCTCCAGCTCAAGTGGGACGGACTGTACACACTGTATCACTTACACATCAATCACAGAGGGTGCAACAGAAAGTCTTTTGTAATGGCTGTCCATTCATTTAACTCTGGCAAGAAACTAAATGTGTACAGGAGCACAAATCTCTACCACACTCATCAATAAAGCCAATAATCAGTTAAAACTTTCCTGAAAACCCCTTGGTTTTACAAAGAAATCACATTGGGAGTTAGATGAACAAGAATTCTGTTAATCCAAAGAACAGGGACATAGTAGTATAAAACCAAATTTAGTAATTTAATTGCCTTCTTAATAAAAATGCCTCTCCAAGCAAAGTTTTTAGAAAGCAGTTTTTCTCCTTCTATGTATTTGATTTATATACAAGTGTAAGAAACATGTTGTGACATTAATTGAACTAATTTACTGGTTATTATCCAATAGTCATTGCTAATGCTAACCCTTTGTTGTGTTAACAAGCCAAACAGAAGAATAATTATAACTTTCTTAATGGTTTCAACTTTATGTCAATTAAAATTTGAATAAATTGGATGAGTAACCAGATATGTTTGAGCAAAATGAATAAGAAACTGAAAGACAAAGACACAGAGAGAGAAATTAAAAATGCATTAACTGCACACACAAAAAACCAGTCACAAACTGCCTTTTACAAAAGATCTCAAAACAGTTTCTATCTGAATATTCCTTGCACCTCCTAAGAGCTCTGATAGCACGGACACTGATATCTGTCCACTATCCTGTGCTTCACTGTAATTTACTGGCCTTGGTAGGTCTGATTCAATTTAATCTAGGCAGGTGGGGAAGTTTTATTACCTCCCTCAGGTTAGCAGGCTAATTGATACAATTTAATCAATGCTCCCAATAGCTACCAATTAGCCACCCCAATAGTCCCAGAGGAAATGTGTTAGATAATTTAGCATCTAACAAATACTGAATGACTGATTTTTTTTTTTTTTTGAATGACTGATTTTATGAAAAGGAACTGTACTAGGTGGAGCTTAAAGTCCAGTGGGGGAGAACTGTGAACTGTGGGAAATGCTATGAAGGCAGAGCAAAGAAAGGGAAGATAAATACAATTTAGACTGAGACCTGAATAAAGCAGCACAGGAAGCATCCCATTTAAGACTTTACAGAGTTATACTTTCAAGAGTTTCAGTCAAGCCATTCATTGTCATTTCCAATTAAATGAGGAAGAACATCAGAAGTAGGAGAAAAATACCTAACTGTGGAATGTATAATTTGTTAGCAGTTTTAGCTAATCTCTCCTGAATTACCAAAAACCAGATTATGCTTTACAGAGTGAGGGTGCTGATGAGACTACTACTTTACAGGCTAAGACTTAGAGAATAATATATTAAGCTCAATTTTGAAAATGATTCCAAATATTTATTGTATATGATTGTTCTTTTTCTTTTCCCTAAACTTTTATTTTAATTTTTATCAAGGTAATAAATGAGCATAGTTTGAAATACAAGAAAACTTCTAGACTTAAAGATCAGTCCCCTGACCACTCCTTTCCCTTCCCCCAGTACCCACTTCTTAGAGTCAAATACTTTGAACCATTTTTGCTATTTCCTCTATTTTCCTCCTTAATCTGAAATTTGTTATTTCTTAATTTTTAATTTTATAATTTTCAATTATCTTTTGACTTCTTTCTCTTTAAAACTGAGGCATTTCCTCTTCTAAATTAATTTTAGAATGAGCGTGTTAAGTTTTACTGATTTACTAAACCGTGAAAATATCCATTTTTTTAAACCACTGTGTGGAGACAACTAAAAAGAAATGGATATTCTTCTAATAATTGTTGAAGGAAATGAAAACCAGACTTAACTGGGAATCTGAGAATAAGATCATGTTTCAAACTTTATGATACTGCTTTGAGACAATGGCAGTTAAGCAAATCCCCTTATATCTGAATGTCTACCTGCAAAATGAGGGAGAGAGAGAACAATAATTTCTCATATACTTAGTAGACAAAAAATGTGTGTCTTTGAGAGCTGGAGCAGTTACAGAGTGCCCTCTAAATTCAATTAGGTCTCTCCTAACGGCACCCCGTGGTCATTCCCTTTGACTGACAAATTTATTTTGTAACTCTCAGAATATGATGAATCCTAGGTTGTAGGTTTTTCCCTTTCATATTCTCTTTTGTTTTCTCTTCTTTTCTTTCCTTATAAGAGTCTGGACTTCCCAACAGGCACAGCGGTGATCCTGCTGGCTTTCTCTCTTACTCCTGTGCTATTACATTTAATTTGTGTGCTTTTATAACTTTGTACTTACGCCCACGGGCTTTTGAACAATGGGGGCTCATTCAATAAATCCAAGAAATAAATGATTTGATGACTGTAAGTGCTTTGAACTCAATGGACAGAAGGCTCTATATAAGTAATACAATAGTAAGGACACTAGGATAAAAGATTAAAAAGAAAAAAAAAAATCTAAAGCTTTTTCAGAAGCCACACACACACGCACACGCACACAAGTTGTCAAGCTTTATTACAAAGCACTCATTTTCCTCACTTAATACTTAGTTCTCAAAACCTCTTCCTCTATATTTTTTGATAGGAAAAATGACAAACATTTGTGTGGGGGGGTAGTACATTTATACATGATTTCAAGGAGTATTTCCTTTGAACCATGAACAGGCTGATCACTGCAAGGATTATTATTTAATGAAAGAGATACTTAAATGCATCCTGTAATCTCATGGAAATAATTTCAGTGCTACAAGGAGGCCATTTGGAGCTTTCCATAACCTGAGAGATGGGAATACACTTTGACTTTAGTATTTTTCACTTGGTTTATTAAGCATAATTTAATTTAAAATCTGATATGGCTTTTAAAAAAATTCATCAGGATATTTAACTACTATGATGTTTATTATCAGGAGTTGTTAGTAAAGTACTGATATAAAACTTGTATTTTAAACAAGCTTATCTATTATCATCAGTCCCCACAAGAACTTCATAAAGTTGGGTATGCTAAAAATTTGGAACAGGGTATAGACATATTCTACGGTAAGAAAGGCTAAATAGGAAATTGAGAGTAATTAACTTCATATCCTTTCTTTCTTAGACTTCAACTCAAAATCTATTCCTTAAAAGAATCTTCTCATGATTAATCTAGCTACCCTGTCATCTTATACTACTCAAAATAACCCATTTTCCATGCCCAGATACAATTCTGTTTTGCCAAATCCAGTGGACATGTTTTAATCCTCATCTCACCATCAATCTTCAGTCCGTAGTTGCTTCACCATTTCCTCCTCCTCAAGATGTGCCTACCTGACATCATGCACTTGGGATTCCCCAATTCCCCTTATTAATGTTTCCTCTTCTACTCAACTTCTGAAGGTTGGAGGTCTCTCAGAGCTCTGGACCGATCTTTTTTTCCTTCCCATTGTGCTTTCATCAATTGCCATGACTTTGAACATCTTATTTATGCTGATGACACTTACATTTCCATCTGCAGCCTCACCTTCTCTAAGTTCCAACCACTGTCATCTCTCACCAGGTTAACTGGCCCCCAGCCTCAACTCCTATCCCTTCTCCACAGTGCTCTTTTCAAAGGTATATAAGGCCAGGTTACTCCACTGCTCAAAATCTTTCAATGACTTTCTGTTGAACTATGGGTAACATCCCAACTCCTTATAACAGAAGGTCCGTCAGGCCTGGCATAATCTGACTGACCTATACCTCCAATCTTATTTAACACTTCTACCCTCCAGCTCTCCCCAATCCAAGCCACACTGGCCTGCTTACAGTTTCTTGAATAAACAGAGCTCTGTCCTGCCTCAGGGCCTTTACACATGCTGTTTCTCCACGCTTTCTCTGGCTCTTATTTATCTATCAGATCTCACTTGAATAGCACTTTCTCAGAAAGCAAATCCCTGATCTCCCCTATGTACCCAAATCTAAATTGGTATTCTCATGATTTTCTTGTACTATATCCCTGTTATTTTCCCCACTTTATTTATAATTTTGTATTTATTTGCTTGCTAAATGATATTTTTTTCCTCCACTAGGTCCTTGAGGCAGAGTCCGTGTCTGTCCACTCATCACTGTATACTCAATGTCTGTGGCAAAACATGCCATGGATAAAATCAATACATATGTTCTCAACATATGTTTATGAATGATGCTCTCCTTGAATTTATTCTGTTTTACTTTTGCATCCACTGTATTTTATCCTATAAAAAAAGCTAATTAATAACAGGTAACTAATAAATAATAGGACTATTGTCCTTATTCTCAGATATAGAAATTGAACTCTAAAAGATTGAGTAATCTCCTTTCTATCACATAGCTATGAAGAGACAGAACTAGGATTCAAACCCAGGTATGTCTAACTCCAGGGTCTTTGTTCTTGGATGGGGAGAACTGAAGCTCAGACCTAATGAAGTGATTTATCAATGACTACATAATAATAATTAAAATGGCTTGCTTTTCTTCTGAGAAAGTAAGAGGATGCATGTTATTACTCATGTATTGAGACTATAGATTTTCTACAATCAATTTATTTTTTATCTCTGTAGTTCTCCTTTATAATATTGGCATATCGTTTCCTTAAGGAAAATGGCAATGTCTCCCAGCATCACCTAAGTTCCAGAAATCTTTATACAGTGTCAAATACTTTATGCAATAATGATGATGTTACAATGAGAAAATGTCATGCAGAGTTATTCTATAAGAAGAAGTAAAACAATCAGCTATGTTACTGGGTTGGTCACTGTTTTATGAGTTCAAAGGACAGAAGTAGAATGACTAGACATAGCTACAGATATATAAAAAAACCCAAAAACATGAGTCCATACAGATACTTTCTATTCAAATTCAAGATCAAAGAGTTTTTACTCAGTGTCTTCTGTTTTACATCTGCATAATGTACCCATGCCGAGAATCCAGGTTCCCAATGACAATGGAGAAAACAAAATTAGAATATTTAACCATTACTTATTTCCTTTATCTCACATTATACACCCATGTCTTGAAATAATAAGGCCAAGGTTTCTACACAAAAAATCATTAGTAAAATCAATTTGATTTTTTTTTTTTGGTTGTGTCTTTAAGGTACAGCCTGCTAGGGATAAGAATCACTTAGCTGTTTGGTTATGCCATCAACTACAAATATATTTAGGTTAATTTAATTTAATTTATTTAAATTCTAGGGATTGCTCTTTTAAATTTTGTTTAATAATCATGTAAAATATTTATGTAGTTCTTAAGTTACATCAAAGAACAAGAGATATTCAAAGACGTCTAGCTTCATTCTTCCCACTTTTACCCTATTCCTTCACTCTTCATAGGCAACTGTTAAAAATTTTTTTTTAAGTTTGTCTTTCCATTGTTTGTTTACAAATATAAATAAATACAAATGGATATCACCAACACATCCTGAGGATGACTATATGGTGGCATACAGAGCTTCACATAGAGGCATTTTTCATTCATTTTTATAGCTGCCTGGTACTCTCTTGTATGAATATAACAAAGTTATTTCAACCAGTTCTTATTAATGGAGATACAGGTTGAAGATTAATCTGTTTGGTTTCAGTGCTGTCATAAATATTTATATGTATCCAAGTCTTTTATTTATTTTATTTTTATTTATTTTTTTGTCTTTTTTGTGACCGGCACTCAGCCAGTGAGTGCACCGGCCATTCCTATATAGGATCCGAAACCTCGGCGGGAGCGTCGCCACGCTCCCAGCGCTGCACTCTCCCGAGTGCGCCATGGGCTCGGCCCCCAAGTCTTTTATATAAGTAGTCTTTCAATATAGTCTATTTTATTTGCTTTCCTTTTATATTTTATTTCTTTAGTATTTTTTTGGTATTTAGAAAAGTTTATATCTTTGTTCTAATGGTTACTTTTATATTAATAACTTTAATAATTCCCCTAGACCCCTATGTTGTTTGGCATTTTCTATTGATTCCCTACTATAAGTGATACTGAAATTAGCTAATTATCTCCTTTTCTTCCTCCCACTTCTCTCCCAGCATCTGACTTGAAGTAATAGCCTAAATTCCTTTCTATATATCCAGTATATCCTCATGGAAATGATGGAATAAGAGAACGCTAAAGCTAAAGAAACCACACCAAAAAGTTTTCTTTAAGATACATTTTTAAAGGCAAGGAAATCAAGGGTCAGAATGGCAAAATAAGTTGCCCAAGCTCATAGTAAATTAAAGGATTTCAAAAATAGAACTCAGGTCTTCTAATTCTTGGGTTGTTGCTATATTTAAAACTATTTGGGGTCACTCCTTAATAAGCATTTGTTCAAGACAATTGTAAACATGATTCAGATAATCTTTTCAGCCACAATACTTTGTCAGGGCTCCTGCCTCAAGGCCTTTGCACTCCCTGCTCTGTCTTATTAGACCACACTGCCCCTAGATATCTACATGGCTTATCACCTCTTCTTTAGCTCTTTGCTCAAGTGAAACCTTCTAAATGACGCATATGCTCCACTGACCACCCACTGACATTACTGACATTACATTTCCAGTACTTCCAATCCCTCTATCCTTCTTTATTTTCTCATGGGACCTACTATCTTCCAACATTTTATTCACTCATCCATTCATTCTCCCAGATTATATATCTCCCTGTATTAGAATACAGGCTTCATGAGGGCAGAGATCTTCATGGTCACTGGGAAGAGAACAGTGCCTGGAACATAGTGGTTGCTCACTAAATATCTGTTGGACAGAAGAATGAGAAATTTCAAGTACCATTACAGAGTGCTTTTATGCATGCATCACTCTTTTAATGTAGAGAATATTTGTGATTTATGGAGCATTTGTAATGAGTATGAGAAATTTAAGACAGAATTCGTTAATGAGTTCTTTCACATTACAGATTAAAACACTACTAATAATGAAACAAAAGTTATCATTACTCTAATTTGAATTTATTGACCAATATGAAAATTCTTAAAAGAGATAATACTTAAACAGTACTGTTTAGGCTTTGTGTCCCTCACCCCCACCCCCAACTTCATGTTGAAGCCCTAACCCACAATATGATGGAATTTGGAGATGGGGCCTTTGGGATATAATTAAGTGATGAGAGTGGGGCCCTGGTCTGACAGAATTAGTGCCTTTAGAAGAAGAGACACCAGAGATTTTGACCTCATTCTCTCCGCCAGTGTGCACACTGACAAAAGGCTGTGTGAGCACACAGTGAGAAGACAGCCATCTGAAAGCCAGGAAGAGAGCCCTCACCACAATCTAACCGTGCTGGCACCCCAATCTTGGACTTCCAACCTCCAGAACTGTGAGGAAATAAACTTCTGTTCTTTAAGCCACCTGGTCGATAGTATTTTGGTATGGCATTCTGAGCTAACTAAACCAGGCTTAAAACACAATCCTAAAGAGGATGATTGACTAATTCAGTCACTATATTGATCAGCTAGCACTGTACATTAAAGGAAAAAGGATACATTTCTGAGCAACACAATACACTCCTTATGACCGCATGCAAAATGCATATTTAAAATCATAGAAGATACCAGGAGAGACATTAAAGGTGACTCAAATGTGTGAAAATAATTAAGCATGCCTTCCCTATTGATTATTAATCAAACATGCTAAGTAATTCCATTTCTGCAGTTCCAAGTACATTTAAAGACTGAATGTTTAGTTCTTAAATGTCAATTATCCAAAAATAACTGTTTTGTTGTATTAACAAATAAATCAAGGAAACTAATATACTCCAATCATGGAATGGCCTCTAATAACAGTCAAAACACAAATGAACTCATCTTTCTATTTCCCAAAGTATATCCCTTCCTTCCTATTACTGAGATCTCCAAATTCATAGCTCAGATATTTTATGAATAAATTAAACAATTTAGGTCTTAACTTTATATAGTGTTCACTGAGTTTCCTAATAATACTGAAGTCTAGATAAACTCGGATGTTTCTTGTATTTATTCTCTGCACTTATAAAGTGATCCTCAAATATTCCTGTAAGGATTCTTCTCTGAAGAATTTTTCACAAATCCATAAAATTTCTAGCAAAACAGGCAGAGCTGAATTCTCAAATACAATTTGTTTCCAGAAATTAAGTCAACCATGGAAAAGTTGAATTTCCACTCATACAATGAATAAGATTACTGGTTTAGGGGGTCTTATTTGGAGAAACTAAAATAAAGTGCCATTTATAAAACATTTGCAGCTTTAACTATAATCAACTGTAATAATGAGATACCAGCTCAAAAACATTCTTTTCATTTAAACCTCTTTTGTAATACTGCTTTTTAATAACCCTCATAATAGCTGAATTAAAGGACCCCAACAGAAATCATTCATCCCACATAAAACAAACATTGCCTTTTCTTCTTAGCTTTGTTTTACAAGCTACATTATTTCCAGATGACGCTTGAGGGGACTATGGTTTCAAGAATTAGATGCTTAAATAGACAGCTGCTTTCTATTTGCCATGTAAATCAAGGATAAATCAAAGAAAATTCCAAATACTAGACTTCTTTTCTTCCTATTAGGAACTACCAGCTCAGGCAGATAGGGAGAAAGAGAAGAAAAACTGTCAAGATGCAAGCAGACAGAAAATTAAAACAAGGATTTCTTAAGTAAATAAAAGGAAATTTGGAGATACCTCAGAAAAAGGTGTTTTTATATTAGCTCTGTATACCAGCAGGTAAGAATTTTTTTTCACTAGACTAGAAAGGGGGGATAAAAACTGTGATCACTGGTTTTTATAAATCTATCACACATTACTACTGAATTTAATATGCATGGGTTATTTTTTCTGTATTCTTTAAAGTTCACTTAGAAAGTTAATTAATCATTGCCAGATTTCAATGCAAATACAACCTATTTCTTTTTATAGACCAGAGGAAGGAATATAAAAGTTATTTAAATATTTTTAATAATGATTTTTAAAAAGTCCTAAAAAAGAATATTCTATCACCTTCCATAAAGAAGAGACAGGACAAACTTCCTCTCCTGGAATTAAAAAAAGGCAACTCTTTTCCTCATTGAGGTGTGCTTTTAAGAATAAAGAAGTTTTTTTTTTTTTTAAGAAGAGGGGAGACCTCCAACTAAATTACTGTCCCTAGAATCATTCTCAGAACACTTTTGCAGCTCTTAGTCCCTAGCCAAGTTATGACACAACCATGAAAATGTATCTTATTGTACTAAAGTCAGGCCTGGTTTTTAATTTTAAAAAAAGTTATGGGATGGGGAGGGGAAAGCTGGCTCACTTGCTAGAGACTTTGTTTATTTGAATTTTAAAATCAATTGTATTGGTAAAGCCATTATAAAAAACAGTGTACCGGTTCCTTAAAAAATTAAAAATAAAACTACCACATGATCCAGCAATCCCACTTCTGAGTATACATTCAAAGAAAATGAAATCAGTATCTTGAAGACATATCTGCATTCCCATGTTCTCTGCAGCATTATTCGTAATAGCGAAGATGGAAACAGCCTAAGTGCCTGCTGACAGATGAACGTGTAAAGAAAATGTGGTATATATACACAGTAAAATATTATCCAGCCATAAAAAGGAGATCTTACCATTTGCAACAACATGAATGAAACTAGAGGACATTATGCTAAGACAGACACAGAAAGACAAATACTGTATGATTTCATTTATATGCAGAATCTAAAAAGTCGAACTCATAGAGGCCGAGAATAGAAGGGTGGTTGCTAAGGCCTAGGAGATGGGGAAAAGGGGGAGATGTTGACAAAAGGATATAAATTTTCAGTTATAAGATGAATAATTTCTGTGGATCTAATGTACAGCATGGATGACTACAGCTAATAATACTGTATTGTATACTTGAAATTTGTTAAAAGAGTAGATTTTAAGTGTTCTCACTGCAAAAAAAGGTAACTATGTGAGGTGATAAATGTGTTAATTAACTTGACTGTGGTAATCATTTCGCAATGTATACGTGTATCAAATCATTCACTGCATACCCTAAATACACATAATTTTTATTTGTCAATCATACCTCCATAAAGCTGGGGAAAAATCAATTTCTTCAACTAAAGAAGAAACTGAGACCTCATCAACGTGGGGCTTAGGATCTATTTAAGTTCAAAGCAGTTGTTCTAGGGATGTTCACCAACCTTATTCACAAGTGTGATGGTTAATTTTAGATGTCAACTTGTCTACGTTAAGAAATACCTAGAAACCTGGTAAGGCACTATTTCTGGGTGTGCTTGTGAAGGTGTTGCCAGAAGATATTAGCATGTGAACATAAGTGGACTGCATGGAAAATTTCTGCATTCACTATGAGCGGGCACCATCCATCCTGTGGGGGTCAAAAGTGGAGCAAAAAGCGAATTTCTCACTCTATCTCCTGGAGCTGGAATATGTTCTTCTCTCCTGTCTGGACATCAGTACTCAACACTCTTCAGCCTTTGAGTTGCAGGACTTAGACCAGCAGCACCTCTGGCTCTCAGGCCTTTGGCCTTGGGCTGAGAATCACACCATCGGCTTCCATGGTTTTGAGGCTTCCAGACTTAGACTGAGCCATGCTATAGGCATCCAGTTTGCAGACAGCCTACCATGAGACTTAAAACAGCCTTCATAATTTCATAAGCCAACTCCCCTAATAAATTCCCTCTCATATATTTATATACATATCCTATTGATTTTGTCTCTCTGGAGAACCCTGACTAAACAATGATATTTAGCTCTAAGTTTTTTTTGTTTTTTTGGTTTTTTTACAGTTTCTTCATTATGAAAGTAACTATAGTCTCATCTACACTCTGTTCTGTCACTCAACTTTTTGCCCTATGTTCTCTAGTCCCTCAGGTGGCTGCCCCAGTTGGCACATGGCCAGGTGGCACTCCTGCCCCATGTTTCCTCCCTCTGCCTTTCATTCCCACCTGCCAACATCTTGAAAGCTTTGAAGCTTAGTAAAGAAGGGAAATCCATTGAGATCTATCGGGAAAGAAGGAAAAAGTGCCTCTCTGACTGGAGGCCAAGGTGGGGCAGAAAAGCCTGGGGCAGCCTGCTCCCTGTCCAATCAGCAGGCAGGAGCACTGCCGTTACTGGAGGCACCACACCACTTCCACGGAGTTGGTCTACCTGTCACCATCACAACTTCTACCGCTCAAGTACAGATCACTGCAATGGCACAAGAGAAGACTCAGACAACACAATGAAACAAACAAAAAAAATTACAGGATGTGAAAGAGAAAATTTACAAAGAGATTAATACTTTAAAAAAGAATGTAGCAGAACTCCTGGAACTGAGGGATTCATTCAATGAAATAAAAAACACAACTGAGAGCTTAAGCAGCAGGTTAGAGCAAGCAGAAGAAAGAATTTATAATCTCCACGACAGTCTTTTTGAAATAACCCAGGAAGGGGGGGAAAAAAAAGGAAAAAATAATTTTAAAAAATGAAGAAAATCTAAAAGAGCTAGCAGACAACCTTACGTGCAAAAACATCCAAATTGTGGGTGTTCTAGAGGAGAGGAGAAAGGTAAATGCATTGAAAACCTATTCAATAAAATAATAATGGAAAACTTCCCCGGTATAAGGAAAGACATGGACCTTCAGATCCAGGAAGCTCAAAGATCCTCAAACAGATTAAATTCAAAAGATCCTCTCTGAGACACATTATAGTTAAAGAGGCAAAACTCAAAGACAAAGAGAATCCTAAAAGCAGCAAGAGAAGAGTGTCAAATCACCAATTAAGGAGCACCTATCAGACTAACAGGAGACTTCTCAACAGAAACTCAACAGAAGAAAATGGGATGATATACTCAAAATACCAAAAAAAAAAAACCAAAAAAAACCTGCCAGCCATGAATACTATACCCAGCAAGGCTATCCCTCAGAAATGAGGGAGAAATAGCATATTTCCCAGTCAAACAAAAACTGCAGGAGTTCACCACCACACAACCAACACTACAAGAAATTCTCAATCTGGGATATGAAAAACAATAATCACTACCACAAATACACAAGAAAGAACAAAACCCACTGGTAAAACATAAATGCAAATGAAAAATAAAAAGAAACTAAATCTTACCACCTCAAAAAACCAACAAACATTGAAGATGAATAATAAAAGGGGAAGAAAGGAACAGCAGATATTTAAAACATCTAAACAAAAAGTGATAAAATGTCAGAAGTACAACAATAACTTTAAATAACAAACCTAAATGTAAACAGATTAAACTTCCCCTCTCAAAAGACATAGACTGACAAATTGGATTTAAAAGCTAGACCCAACTCTATGCTGTCTTCAAGAGGCTAACCTCACCTGTAAAGACACACAAACTAATAGAGAAAGGATGGAAAAAGATATACCACACAAATGGAAACCAAAACCATGCAGGAGTAGCTATTCTTATATCAGATAAAATACACTTTAAACCAAAAGCCATAAAAAGAGACAAAGAAGGTCAATATATAATGATAAAGGGATCTATCCAGCAAGAATATATAACAATCATAAATATACATGCACCCAATGCTGGAGCACCCAGTGTTTGCTTTATATAAGCAACCACTATTAGATCTAAAGAAAGAGATAGACCACAATATGAAATTTGAAAAACTGGAGGAAATGGATAAATTTCTGGACACATACAAACTACCAAGACTGAACCAAGAAGAAATACAAAACCTGAACAGACCAATAACAAGCAAGGAGATTGAAGCAGTAATCAGCAGTCTTCCAACAAAGAAAAGCACACTCCTGGATGGCTTCACTGCTGAATTCTACAAAAGCTTTCAAGAAGAATTAACACCAATCCTTTTCAAACTATTCCAAAAAACTGAAACAGAGGCCACTCTCCCAAACTCATTCTATGAGGCCAGCATCACCTTGATACCATGATCAGACAAATATACAACAAAAAAGAAAGCTACAAACCAATATCTCCATGAATATAGATTCAAAAATCTTCAACAAAATATTAGTAATCAGAATACAGCAACACATCAAAAAAATTATACACCACAATAAAGTGGAATTCATCCCAGGGTGACAAGGATGGTTCAATATACACAAATCAATAAATGTGATATATCACATCAACATAATCAAGGACAAAAATCATATGATCACCTCAACAGATGCAGAAAAAGTATCTGACAAAATTCAATATCCCTACATGATAAAGGCTCTCAGCAAACTAGGTATAGAAGGAAAGTATTTCAACACAATAAAAGCCATATATAACAAACCTATCACCAATATCATCCTGAAAAGCTTTCAGCTTTTCCCTTAAGAACAGGAATAATATAAGGATGCCTACTCTTACCACTCCTACTTAACATAACATTAGAATTACTAGCCAGAGTCATCAGGCAAGAGAAAGAAATAAAGGGCATCCAGATTTGAAAAGACCAAGTCAAACTGTCCATCTTTGCCAATAACATGATCCTATATACGGAAAAACTTAAAGACTCTGCCAAAAATTTCTATGCTGATGAACAATTTCAGTAATGTTGCAGGATACAAAATCAATGTCCTAAAATCAATTGCATTTACATTCTCCAATAATGAACTAATAGAAAGAGAAATAAAGAAAGCCCATTTACAGTAGTCATCTAAAAAATAAAATAGCTAGGAATCAATTTAACCAAGGAGGTGAAAAATCTCTACAAATCACTACTGAAAGAAATTAAAGAAGACACAAAAAGACGGAAATACATTCCATGCTCTTCGACTGGAAGAAAAAATATTATGAAAATGTCCATACTACCTAAAGCAATCTACAGATTCAATGCAATCCCCATCAAAATGCTAATGTCAATCTTCACAGAAATAGAGAAAACAATCCTAACATTCACATATAATAACAAAAGACCCCAAATAATCAAAACAATCCTGAGCAAAAAAAAAAAAAAAAAAAAGCCAGATTCATAACACTACCTGACTTCAAATTATACTATAAAACTATAGTAACCAAAACAGCATGATGCTGGCATAAAAACAGACACTCGGACCAGTGGAACAGAATAGAGAACCCAGAAATCAACCTACATACTTACAGCCAACTGACCTTTGACAAAGGCAACAAAAACATACATGGGGGAAAGACTACTCTTAAATAAATGGTGCTGGGAAAATATGGACATCCATATGAAGAAGAATGAAATTAGACCTGTACCTCTCACCACATACCAAAATCAACTCAAAATGGATTAAAGACTTAAGTACAAGACCTGAAACTATAAAACTACTAAAAGAAAACATAGGGAAACACTTCAGGAAGTAGGACTGAGCAAAGACTTCATGAATAAGATCACAAAAGCACATGCGACAAAAGAAAAAATAAATAAATGGGATTATGTCAAACTAATAAGTTTCTGTACAGGAAAGGAAACAATCAACAGAATGAAAAGATAACCTATAGAATGGGAGAAAATATTTGCAAACTATACATCTGACAAGGGGTTAATATTCAGAATATACAAGGCACTCAAACAACTTCACGGTAAAAAAACAACCCAATTAAAAAATGGGCAAAGGAGCTGAATAGACATTTTTTGAAGGAAGACATACAAATGGCCAATAGGCACATGAAAAAATACTCAACCTCACTAATCATCAGGGAAATGCAGATTAAAACCACACTGAGATATCATCTCACCCCAGTTAGACTGGCTATAATCAAAAAGACTGAGAATAACAAATGTTGGTTAAGATGCAGAGAAAGGGGAACTCTTCTACTCTGTTGGTGGAACTGTAAATTCGTACAGCCATTATGGAAAACCATATGGAGGTTTTTCAGAAAACTACAGATAGATCTACCACACAATCCAGCTATCCCACTTCTGGGTATTTACCCAAAGGAATGGAAATCATCATGTTGAAGGGATACAGGCACTCCCATGTTTATCACAGCTCTATCTACAATAGCTAAGAGCTGGAAGCAACCTAAATATCCATTGATGGATGACTAGATAAGGAAAATGTGGTATACATACATTGGAATACTACTCAGCCATAAAATGAATAAAATTCTGCCATTCATAGCAACATGGTTGAGCCCGAAGAAACTTATCTTAAGTGAAAAAAGCAAGGCAGAGAAAGAAAAATATTACGTGTCCTCACTCATAAATGGGAGGGAGGAAGGAAGGAAGTAATACATTGAACTTTCAGAAGTAGAGAACAGAATTAAGTCACCAGAGGTGAGAAAGGGGGAGGGAGAGGAGGGTTAGGGAGAAACTGGGTAAAGAACACAAAGAATAATTACAATTTATAATAATGAACATGCTTATAATATTTGATCATCACATGTTATACACAAATACTGATAGTCAACTATGCACCCCATTTTAGATTAAAAAAGACATTTTTACTAAATTTAAAAATAATACACAATAAGTAAATTAATAAATAAAAAGAAAGTAACTATAGAGACATTCAACCAAATTTCACAATCCTCCTTGGAGAACTGGATGATTCCAGGGCTGGGGCAGGGCAAATACAAGATGAACTGGAACATCTTAAGGATCTCCAAAAAAAAAAAGATAGGAACATATTGAAAGGGCGGAGGATGCAACATGAAAGAGCTCCCAATGATCAAAAGTGCAACAACCTGAGCAACAAAATAACAATAGTTTGGGGTTTTAACACAAAGAAAAAAAATAAGTATCCATGAGTCCATACTGATATAAATAAACAACAGCACAAATACATATACAGGGGAGAAGAGACAACTCTTCCTTGCAGAATTCTACTAATGTATAAGGAGTGAGAAAAATAGAAAATCACTAGTAACTCAGTGATATATTCTCCAGGTAATGTCCACCAAAGGATTCTAAAACTTGTAGAAAAATGTTTAAGCAGAAAAAGGATATTGGCATTGTCTCAAAATATACCTCCAGAATAATGTGGTAATTACAAAAGCAAATTAACAGGCATATAGTGAAAAATCTTGGCAGACATCACCTAAGCAAAGTGATCAAGGTAAGTACCGCCAGTAGTACATACCAGTAACGTGTATTCCCTGAAATGATACAACGAGAAGTGCACATCACCTGTGTATGCCTCACAATAATGCACAACATCAATCTAATAATGAGGAAACACCAGACAAACCCAAATTGAGGGACACTCCACAAAATAACGACCAGCAGTCTTTAAAAGTGTCAAGGTCATGAAAGACAAGGAAGACGAAAGAGACATGACGACAAAATTTAATGTGGGATCCTGGGTTGGATCCGAGAAAAAAATAATGACATTAATGTTAAAATTGGTAAAAATACAAATGAGATTTGTATTTTAGTTAATAGTATTGCACAGACATTAATGTCTTAGTTGTGATAAATGTTATATCCTAACGTAAGATATCAACAAAAGAGAAAACTGGCTGAAGTATATCCAGAAATTCTTTAGAACAACTCTGCAAGTGTAAAATTATCCTAAGAAAGGAAGGAAGAAAGGGAGGGAGGAAGGAAGCTAAGTTATGCATGTACCTGACAAAAATTTCAAAATCTATACCAATAAAGAAGATAAAGTAAAATCTATGATATCCTTTTCCTTCCCTTGAGATTCTTCAGTCCAAGTCATTGGAGGTAATCACTATTTAATAGTTTCTTGTACATTATTCCAGAAAAATTTAAAGCATACATGTATGGCTTATATACTACAAAATATTTTTTTATAAATTTCTATATTATGGATATCTTTTCATATAAATGCATAGATTGGATTCATGTTTTAAAAAAATAGCTGCAGAATAGTACATTGGATAAATTTACACTTTATTTAATAACTCCTTTATTGATTAATATTTTCCTTTATTCCATTTTTTGCTCTTAAACAAGGCCAAAAAATACACACATCTTTGTGTAATTTGCATATCTAACTACTCAAGTGGAAGTCACACACCCGGCCCTGGTAATTCCAAGGTCAGAGAGCATCTGGAAAGTGGGGGCCCATCTGTGGGGTTCAGATCTACCCTTTGATGCCAAATAACTACTCAGATGTTCCCAGACAGATTAGAGAACCCTCCTGATGTCACTGCTCACTGTGGATAATGAGTGGTGGCTGCTGCAATTTCTACAGTCAAATCACTGCTCAAACAATATTTTCCCTTCTTAAAAATTTCAAGATAATATACCTATAAAGAAGATATCCGTATGCAGAAGAATGAAACGAGCTCCAATCTTTCACCACATACAAAAACTAACTGAAAATGGATTAAAACCTTAAATGTAAGACTCAAAACTATGAAACTAGTAGAAGAAAATATTTACGAAACTCTTCAGGACATGGATCTGGGCAAGGATTTTTTGGATAAGACCTCGAATGCAAAGACAACAAATTCGAAAACAGACAAATGGGATTATATCAAACTAAAAACTTCTGCATAGCAAAGGAAACAATCAACAGAGTGAAGAGACAACCTACAGAATGACAGAAAATACTTGCAGACTATTTGACATAGGATTAATAACCGGAGTTTATGAAGAACTTGAACAACTCAACAGCAACAAAAAAACAAAAATCAAAAACAAAATACCAAGACAAAAACAAATAATCTAATTTGAAAATGGGCAAAAAACCTGAATAGACTTTTCTCCAAAGAAGATACATAAATGTCCAACAGGCATATAAAAAAATGCTCAACATCACTAACCATCAGGGAAATGCAAATCAAAACCACAATGAGTTATAATCTCACCGCAATCTAAATGGGCATAATCAAAAAGACAAAAAATAACAAATGCAGGCAAGGATGCAGAGAAATGGGAACTCCTAAAAACTGTTGGTAGGAATGTAAATTAGTACAGCCATTATGGAAAACAGTATGGAGGTTCCTCAAAAAAACTAAAATAGAAATACCATATGACCAAGCAATCCCACTGCTGGGTATATACCTAAAGAAAAAGAAATCAGTATGTGAAAGAGATCTGACTTCCCATGTTTACTGCAGCACTATTCACAAATAGCCAAGATATGGAATCAACCTACGTGTACATCAGCGGATGAATGGATAAAGAAAATTTGATATATATACACAATGGAATATTATTCAGCCATAAAAAAGAATAAAATGCTGTCATTGGCAGCAACATGAATAAGCCTGGAGAACACTACATTAAGTGAAATAAGCCAGACACAGAAAAACAAATATCACATATTCTTACTCATATGTGGGAGCTAAAAAAGTTGATCTCACAGAAGTACGGAGTAGAATAATGCCTACCAGTGGCTGAGAAGGGTAGGGGGTAGGGGGTTAAAGGGAGAGTTTGGTTAATGGGCACAAAAACACAATTATAAAGCCTGAATACGTTCTGTTTGACAACACACTAGGGTCACTGCAGTAAATAATTTATTGCATATTTCAAAATAGCTAGAGGAGATTTGGAATATTCTCAACACAGAAAAATGATAAATGTTTGAGGAGATGAATATCTAATTACCCTCTCTGATCATCACACATTTTATACATGTACCAAGTTATCTCATGTACCCCATAAAGAAATATAATTATGTATCAATTTTAAAATTTTAGAGAAGTTTTATAGTTTTAGCTCTTACACTGAGGTCTATGGTCCATTTTGAGTTAGTTTTTGTGTATGATATGAGAGGAGGTGACAAATAATTCCTGACCACCTAATACTCGTATATACCAGACACTTTGCTAGACACAAACAGCCCAGTGGAGAAGATGTGCTATCTTTTTTCACTTCTATGCCCTTATTCAAGAAGCATAACCCCTGGACTGTTTTCCCTCCTTAACGTCTCCTTTTATGAGTTCTAACCACTTCACATTTCAACTCTTTTCTACAAAGACTCACACAATACCTCCCCTATTTCCTCAAAGTTGTTCTCTCCCTCTTCTGTCATTCCACAAATTTGGTTATAGCTCTTTCATAAAATCTGTCATATGTTGAATTGAATAGTTTAGTGCATTTCTTTTAACTAGTCTTTTACATTCCCTACGTGTAGGAACTATGTCTTCTTCATTTTTACCTCTCACATGCTAAAGTAATTCAAAAACAGAAGTTTTAGCAATATTCTGATTAATGTCACCATCACTGGAATAAACACGTAAAGCTAACACCCAAATTCTTTCAAAAGTGACAATATCCAAAAGGAACTTTTTTTTAAATAGTGATAAATTTCATAATTTCAAACTTTTTGGATATGGCAGCACATCCAAGATAAATGTTCCCATCTTGTATGAATTTAATTCTTTACCCTAGGCTTTAAATCCTCCAGAAAAATCTTTAAAAGACAGTGCCATTAAGAATACCACAGAGCTAAAAGAAAGAAAGAAAGAAACAAACAAACAAAAAAGATACAATCACAATAATACACTGAACTTTCAAGGACAGAACAGAACCGAGGTTTTCAGAGGTGGGAAAGAGGGAGGGAAGGGAGTGGAGGGGGGTAAGGGAGGACTTGGTAAAGGGTTACAAAAAATGATTACGTTGTATAAAGTTGAATATACTAATCATCCTGATTTGAACACCACATATTGCACACAGGTATTGATATCCAACTCTGTACCACACAGATTTGTACAATCAACTATATTTAAATTAAAAAAAAAGAAAATACCACAAAGTACGAAGAGTAGTATGTATGTGTCTTTGTACAGATGGTCCCAGAGTTAATGATGGTTCAGCTTAATGATTTTTCAACTTCACAACAGTGCAAAAGTGATATGCATTCGGTAGAAACTGCACTTCAAGTACCCACACAACCATTGTGTTTCACTTTCAGTACAGGATTCAATAAACTACATGAGATATCCAACACTTAATTATAAAATAGACTTTGTTTTAGATAATTTTGCCCAACTTTAGGCTAACATTAGTGTTCTGAGCACATTAAGGTAGGCTAGGCTAAGCTATGATGTTCGGAAGTTTAGGTGTATTAAATACATTTCAACTTAGGATGTTTTCAACATATGACGGGTTTGCTGGGATGAAACCCATCACAAATTGAGGAACACCTGTATTTATTTATGTGTATGTGCATAAGGAGGGCATTTTCACACTAGCTCAGTAAAGGCACAAACACTGTACAAACCAAATGGGTGAAAATAGTTTTCAATATTATCTATCCATCAACTACTGAATCAAATGAATTTGAGATCTGAATTAAAGAGTAAATACTAACAAAGAATCTTAAAGATAGAATGACCTAAAATGAAAGGAGGGAAATTTCGACAGAAAAATCCCTAAATTTAAAATTTCTCATCATATGGAATCAGGTCATAATATTCCGTATTACATTTCCAAAGCAACTAAATGTCTAAAAAGAGATTTAAAAAAATGTATAAAATTATTAATAAGAGCCATCAACTCAAAAGGTGAGATAAATGACATATTCCAGGGTCAGCAATATGTTAGGGTTTCATATAGAATGATAATGACAAGCAATCATGAGTTGATCAAAATAGATTTCAAATATAATGTTTTTACTCTTTAGGATGCTACAATTTAATATTGCAAACTATTATATCAGATCAAGTAGAGGTTGACAAACTTCCATTTGTATTGAATTAAAAGGAAAAAAATGCCATGACTACCTCTCAAATACGAAAGAATCAATTTTGACATAAACATCATGCAAAAATTAATGAGGAAATTTGATAATTTAGCATAACAATTAGCCATGTCCACCATCTGTTAGAAATTCATCTTTGACTAAGAAAGTGGTCAAATAATTCTAATTGTATGTCACACACATATGACTGAGGTTTAAGACTCTTTTTCAATTTAGGACACCTGCCAGAGTGTACGAAGGTGCTGAGTTGGGTTTCATCCTCATCAATTAACTGGTTAATAATTACTCAATTCTTTTCCACTTAGGATACTACAGTCTATGCCTTCAAAGTGCATTCAATCCTACTAATGGAGAAAAGAACAACACAAATGACACAACTGTAGAACGTAAGACAGCATATATTTAAATGTATGTGTGTGGATGTGTGGGTGTATAACAGATCATATATACCAATGGTTCTCAAACATTTTGGTCTCAAGACTCCTTTAATACTCTTAAAAATCACTGATGTTCTCAAAATGATATTTTCATGTAGATTATATGTATTGGTATTGACCATATTAGAAATTAAAACTAAGAAAATTTAAAACCTGAAAATATAGAAGCACATTCTATTAGCTGTCAGAGCAATGACATTAATCACTCATCATGTAGTCTCTGGACAACTCTAAAGCACAGCCATGAAAGTATAAAAGTAAAAATGTGACTTTAAAAACCAATGGGCTATACCTATATCCATATCAATTGGTAGCATTACACTTGCTTAGTAAGTCAATAATAGACTTGTAACTATTGTTTATATTTACACTGATTTTTCTGATTGTGTCTCCTGACTCTTTGGCCAGGGTCTTTTTGCTTGTGCCTTTGCATTTACTGTTTGGAGTTAGTATAGTCAGTCCTAGCAAAAAATTCAGAAGCTCTTTGATGATCAAAGGTCAATATAATTTGGTTCCTTATAGTTCCACCTAGAATGAAAGTTAGATTCTTCTCATCTCAAATAGTTGCTAAGATGATTGTTAGAAACCAGGGGAACAAAGTCATATGACACAGTGACAATGTTCATATTTTAAAACCATGGTTATAGTTTTAAAAGCTTCTATAACTCATTTATCACTTTAGTTTCATTTTCCATATTCAGGTTCTGTTGTATATGACCAAAGCTGTTTGAAAGGTTCATTCTTATTTTTAAAAACTGTTGAAAGATTCTCCTTTAACAATTGTCTCCTGTCCCTTTAGTCACTGAGTTAAATTTTGAGAAGCCCTGACATTGAGAAGACACCAGAGCACAGCCAAGTCATCTGAACTTTACTTGCTCTCCTAAGTACCTGTATTGCTTCCATAGAGGCTGCAGAATCAGCCATCACTCTCTATAGCAGGCATTCTCTCTCCCCATGGAGGACCGAAATACAATTTTTGTTTTATTTCCCCTTATGCAGGCAGGGCAGTTTCTTCATTATCTAGAACTTGGTTGAAGGCTTCAGGTTTCCCCTGAGCTGTTCAGACAAACATGGTTGTACCAAAGTACTAATACTGATGTTTCGTAAATTGCAACTTGCTTTCTACATTGTTACTCAACTGACTTGTAAATTATGTATAATAAAGATAAACATTTTCTTAATAAACTCAGAAACCTCTAGGTAGTCTGAAAGTACTCTATGTACTATAGTGAGAAGAAAAACATATCCTTATTTTTAAGCACTTATTCAAACTCTTTGCTAATATAGTTCATTCAATCTTGGTGTAGAAAGTACACATCTGGGAATCCACTGCTGCATTAAAACCCTTTCATTTTCCTTTTCCGTATTTAATAAATATGGTCTAAAGCATTAGTCCAGGACACAGAATCTTATGTGGTTGTTGGCAAGGATACTTAATAAGTAAAATTTTGAGGGAAGGGGGAAAAAAAAAGGAGCATATTCATTTTCCAGTCAATGACTAATTTAAAAGTGAATGGCAATAAGAACATGGTTTCAAAGTTGCAAATCACTTATAACGATTTCTTCTTGAGCAATGGGAAGACGAAAAAACAGTTGTCATGAAAGAAGAACATACTGCAGTGCTTATTTTTAAGGTTACTACTGTTTTCTTTAATCACCTTTCAGATCCATGGCAGGAACAGTTACTGGCATTACTACTCAATTAGTGCTAACCATCCTCTTCAATTAACTCTGGAGAAAGGCAACAAAATTCAAGTTCATAACCCATTTTAAAAATCTTGTGATCTGCAAAGTCTCATATATGCAAATGTTAAAATAAGGACTGTCAGTGACAGATTCCAAATGGAATTTTCCCAGTATTTCTAGAAAGCAGATGCTTTAAGAAATTCACTTTTATTTAGTGACAATTTCATGTAAAAAGAAAACAATCCACAACTCTAAAAGCTGTAAATTCAATAGGAAAATGCACACATCTGTTACAGATTCAAACTGTCTTTTCATTGCATAACCATCTTCATGATTGGCAAACACCATTAAATATGACCTATTTCCTCAAAGAAATATCAATTTTACAGATTTCTGATCAAAGAATGCTGTTAGGCTAACTTCAGGACTATACAAACAACACATTTTTGTGAAACAAACAACACGGAAATACTACATAAATCAAATAATTGTATAAAAACACATTTAGAGATGAACCAGGTTTAAGTTCTTAATAAACATAACTCCCCACTGAACCACCCTGGCTCCAGCTGAGATTTCCAAGGACAATTAGAAAGAAATATTTTTCTTATTCACAAGTCATAGCAAGTGTAGAATTGAGTGACCTATTATGCTAATTTTTCTTAAAGTTCAGAATACTCAACTTAGCAGGAAAATCTTAAAAGATACTTTTTCAATAATAAACTTAATACCTTAATGGGATGACAGATCATAACATAATACATATCCTTATTTTTAAGAAAAACATATCCTTATTTTTAATACACATACAAAATAAACTGCACCAGTCAGGTTGTGGCTGCACACAGCTTATCTTTGTTTATCAGCGACTGATATCCGGCCTGGGTGCTGTTCCCACAGTATCATATCAGCACAACCACTTAGAAATGAAACAAACCACAGGATACAAGCAAAACAACTCTCTAGCTGTCTGGTATGCATCGTCACTTCAAACTCACAATAAAAAAATATTTTAATAAACTTCTAAATATCTACCCGCTAAATTGATGTCTGGCAATTTAGGGAGGTCCTTATTAGAACCTGATGAGCTTCTGTGGTTTATAGTAAGATAATTTTTAGCACTTCGTGTCAGAAAGCCCCAATGCCTTAAAGGAACTCATGATGCATTCTTGTTCCTATTATTACATAACGTTCAGCCCTATACTGCTTCTACTCTATTCTACCAGCACCCTCTGAGGTGAGGTGGCAATAAGCTCTTACCTTTAAGTGTATGGAACAAAGGCACCAAGTTACTGCTGTTCTCTCCTGACCACAGCTAATAAGACTAGTGTCTCACACTGATGAGAGCAGAACCCATTAGATTCTCTTTCCCAGAGATTGAGAATTAAGACTTCAAGACTCTGATCAGTTAGTTAAAGGCACTCCACTCACAAAGACATGTTATAGTTTGGTGGGAAAAAGGGGAAGGGATGGGGCTGGTATTTTAGGTCCAAGTGATCAAACAGAGAAATGTGGCTGATAGAAAGCATCAAAAAAGCAGAAAAGCAGAAGCAAAACGGAGCAAAGATCAGAAACTAAATGGCCCCAGAAACAGGATATTCCTGAACTTAATGGCTTTCCAATTTCAAGTTCTAGTTAACTCTCTGTGAAATCCAAGTGTACTTCCTCCACCTGAGTTCAGTAAGATACCTTCGCATATTTTCTATAAAATCTCTCTTTTTGTTTTTGTGTAATTAGTTTGAGTGGGTTCCCTGACTCAGATATTAAGATTCCTAATTATTAACTATCAGTGGTTTAGGACTGATTTTTTTCAAACACTTGTTAATAATCACTTAAAAGGTTTTCCTTGATTTGAGATATCACTCTTTCATTTGCATAGTATTCTCAGGCACCAAGAGCACAGTCGTTTTGAGAAGAGAGGGGTATTGTTATTTATAAATTTAACAATTAAAGGAAAAATTTTTACTGATAAAATAAGGTAACTACTTACGTAATCTGGTAGAGGAACATCATTAGAACTCAGCGAACCTCTCAAGGACTGTGTGGCTTGTTCCAGAACTTTGTTGTGCTTTTTAGACAGCAAAGAAAATAAACTGAAAAACAAACAAAAAACCCAATTATATTAAATTGTTTTACATGGAATTATATATTTCTACAGCATGTCAATTACTCTAAAACAAATTTGTAAATGATTCTTTGTTCATGCCTGTGTCAACAGCATGATTAACAATACTATTTACATAACCAAAAAATGGAGTGATGATGTTTAAATGATAAGCGTTCTAAAAAATAAAAAACGTTTGACAATGTAAAATTATGCTTTAAACATAGAAGAAATTTTCAAAAGATGATGACAGTGGAAAGAACAGTGGACAGAGAATGAGAAAACCCTGGATGTGAACTAACTTTATGGCTACTCATCATGTAATTTGCCACAAGGCACTTGATACAGAAGTATCTTAGTTTTCTCATCTTTCAAACAAATGTGTTGGATCAGATTATTTCCCTAGCATAATTCAGAGTCTATAATTCTGTATTATAGCTTTATGTCCTTATTTTTCAAAAAGAATGACTTTAAATATATATTTTATAAAATTTATGCTTCTGGCCATGATGGATTAACTGGTACTAGACTAACTCACCTGCTGTAACCAACTAAAAACTGGAAAAATTATATGAAACAACTGTTTTCAGATGTTATACAACACCTGAAGTGCAGGATTATAATCCTTAAAAGAAGGGAGATACACATGAGCTCCATAATGGTGAGTTTCTGTCTAGAGAAACATTCCAGACTATGGTTCAGAAAGGTGGGATCCAAACAGTACACAGTAGTATTGTAATGAGCTGATAAGATGGAGATATGAATTTGGAGCTGCTGTGGCATCTGAAATTTTCAAGACAGAATACTAGAGAGGAGAGAATTTCAAGAAAGGAGGTGTAGAAATCCAAGTGTCTTCCTGAGTGTTTGGGTAAATACTAAACTGTGCTGTGCAGAGCAAGATCCCATAGATGTGGCAGTGAACAACTACCCAGGAGCTATAAATTGAACAGACATTTTAGAAGTCATAACAGACTGAGGGATAATATAGTTCCAATCAGCCAGTGGATAAACTCATTGAACATAAGCATTCAGTTGAATTCTCAGTAGGCCATGCTTTAGAAGTAAGGCTATTTTAATCTAGAGTACAGATTACTTTATTCTAAGAGGCACCCTAACAAAGCTAAATGAACAATCTTCAAAGAATAAAGCTGATTTACATTAAATGCAAATGTCATTAACTCCAGTTAAATGGCAGAGATTTTCAGACTGGATAAAAAAGTTAGACCCAATCATGTGCTGTTTAAAAGTGTGATACACCTGTAAATCTAAAGACACATAAGTTAACAGTAAAAGGATGCAAAAAAAAAAAAAAGACATACTATATAAACACTAATCATAAGAAAATGAGTGCCTATATTAATTTCAGACAAAGAAGGCTTAAAGACAAGAATATCATTAGTAGAGATTAAAAGGGAGATTATATAATGATGAAAGCCAGTTCACCAAGATGTAACAATCCTCAATGTGTATGTGCCTAATAATAGAGCATCAAATATGCATATCATAATTATATAATTCTAACATTAAGTATATTATATCCAATGAATAAAAAATTCTTCTTTGGGTTAGACAGCAGCTTTAAAATAAAGACAAACCTGATTCTATGTACTTTCCATATAAATGAGGTATTTTTCTTAAATGCTAAAAATATTACTCTAGTATTTCTTAGTGATGCCCTTCTAAATAGAATACTGATCTGAATACAAATCTAGGAAAATATCTAATCATTTCACAGGGTTCAAGTAGGATATTCACTGAAGACAGGGCCACTAAATATTCTAAATTAAGTTTTAACTAACATAATCAAGGAAAAAACTTCCTTAAACACTTATTGGTATTGCTAGATGTTGTACAAAGAGAATATAAGAGGCAATGAATATTCTCTGAATCTATACTCAAATACAGTAGGAAGAAAAAACAATTACATGAAATAATTACTGAATGAATAATTTTGAAATCATATGATACTGGTTATGTGCCAAGCATGTGTTTAAAAGAGAGATTTCTCTGAAATGGAACAGCATAGTAAAAATTTCATACAGGAATTAGGCCGAAAAGTAAGAGATTTACTTGAGCAAGAGAGGAAAGAAGGCATTTCCAAACAGAAGGCAAAGCAGAGAGCCAAAAGTCGAGGGCAGTGAGAAAACTGCAGTGGAGGTATTATATAAAAAAGTAAAAAGCAGGATTTAATCTATAAGCATACATGCATTTTTTGCAATTGTTTTATTTTTCTGAGTCTTTCTCTTTGAAGTTTAATTTTACTTTGTTTTTTTTTTTTTACTTTTTAAAGTAAACATACAATTTCCACACACCATTATACCCATGACCCATTGGTAACTAATATTAATTGTTTACTATATATGATTCCAGAAATGTTATATACATCAAGGCATGTATATAATTGAATATGTAAAAGGGAACTTCAAAAAGTTCATGGAAAAATGGGATTAAAAGATAAAAATAAAAAATATAAACTTTATTTCTCAATATAATTTCCATCAAGTTCAAGACACTTCTGTAAGGGATGATACCACCCATTTAGTCCATCCCTAAAGAACTGAGGGTCCTGGGACTTGAACCATGTCAATGCAGTCTTTTTACATTACTAACTGAAGAAAAATGCGTGCCCTTTAAAGATTTATTTTTCCCTAATATTTGGAAATAAAAAGAAGTCAGAAGCAGCCAAATCAGGACTGTAAGGTGAATATCGAATGACTTCCCATTGAAACTCTTGCAAAACTGGCCTTGTTTGATTAGAGGAATGAGCAGAAGGATGGTCATGGTGGAAAAGGACTCTCTGGTGAAGGTTTCTTGGGTGTTTTTCTGCTAACGCTTTTCCTAACTTTCTCAAAACACTTTAAAATAAGCAGATGTTATCGTTCTTTGGCCCTCCAGAAAGTCAACAAGCAAAATGCCTTGAGTGTCTCAAAAAACTGTTGCCATGACCTTTGCTCAACTGGTCCACTTTTCCTTTGACTGTGCTTTGTCTTCAGAATCATACTGGTGAAGCCATGTTTCATCTTCTGTTACAGTTCTCTGAAGAAATGGGGCTGGCCCCGCGGCTCAGTCGTGTACGGGGATGGCCGGTGCACTCACTGGCTGAGCGTGGTGCGGACCACACCGTGCCGAGGGTTGCGAGCCTCTTAACGGTCAAAAAAAAGGAAAAAATTCTTTGAAGAAATGCTTCAGGATCTTGGCCCCACGTATTTAAGATTTCCACTGACACCTTGGCTCTTGTCTGCAGCGGATCGGGGAGCAGCAGTTTTGGCACCGTTCAAGTGGAAAGTTTGCTCGACTGTCATTTCTCAGTCAGAATTGTGGAAGCTGAACCAACCGAGATGTCTACGGTGTTGGCTGCTGTTTCTGCTGTTAACTGTCAGTCCTCTTCAATTTGGGCATGAACAAGATTAACTTTTTTCGCACAAATTGAGGTGGATGGTCTGCAACTGTGGGCTTCATCTTCAATACTGTCTCACCCTTTTTTTTTTTTTTTGCATCAGAGATTTAATTTTTATCTACTAATGAAAAAATGACATGATGGAGGAAGCAATAATTATACAAACAGTTACTCTTTAATGTTTAAAAAATATTTCCTGTCTTGGACATAGTCTCACCTCTTCTTACAACGAATTATCCATTTTTAAACTGCTGATTTCCTTGCAGCATTGTTCCCATAAGCTTTTTGTAAAGCATCGATGATTTCATCATTCTTCCATCCAAACTTCACCATAAACTTGATGTTTATTCTTGCCTCAATTTGAGCAGAATTCATGTTGCTCTGATAGAGGGTCATTTCACACTGAGATCTTCTTAATGCATCAAACTAGATACTGTTGAGACGTGTTATAGCAAGCTAGTATGAGTTTACCCTGGTGGTGAAACAAAGTTTTGAAACCCATGCATAGTTTTTCATAATAGGCATCTTCCACGAACTTTTTGAAGACTCCTTGTACATACACATCCATTTCTTTTATTCTACAAAATACATGCTGTCTGTACCTTGCACTTTTTCCATTTAATGATATATTCCTTCATTTATTCAAGAACATTTATTAAGTGCCAGTTACTTGATATCTAAGCATATGAATATACCATAATTCATTTAGTTCATTATTAATCTGTCATTGCAATTGGTTCAGTTTTTTATACTGTAAACAGCACTGCAATGAACACCTTTGTACATAAATTTTAGCATACCTGAGTGAGACTATCTACAGGCTAAATTACTTGAAGTAAAACTGCTGAGTAAAAGAGTAACTGGACATGATACTGAATTGCATTAGGGGTATGTATTTTTAAATATGCAAATTATTTTGCAGGGGATGCAAAGAAAAAGTAAAAATATATTGGGATTGTGTATAAAGGATGTTCACATGAAAGTGTATAAAGAAGGAAATTAGTAAGATACATCTAATTGGTTGCAGTACATTTTACGGAAGAAGTGAAATTAAGATTTTGAGACTAAAAGAACTTTGGTAGTTGATTCTAGCATAGGGCATGGCAAGACTCAGAGACATATACTGGATGCCCAAACAAAAAGGGAAAACAATAAATATGCTTAAGAACCCAGGAGCTGCTCTGTGGGTTCAACAAACCTGGGATATTCATTCTCTCATTCTCTCTCAGAGAACAACAGAAGTAATCTATAGTAACTTCCATCATCAGTCTAAGAAAACTATTAAACCAGTCCTAGGAACCAGAGCAAAAACACTTGAAATTGTTTCCTTTGGAGAAGAAAGGCTAGTTTATTTATTTATTTTAAAGGAGAATACTAACAATCTGTTTTCCTTACGAGTAGGAGACCAAACAAGGAAGTGAGCTTCAATTCAAACATAAGTTATTTCAGTAGAGCATAATGGAAAAATCTAATGACTCTTAAAGGCATAAAACATAGAAATGGTACACCCCATGAAGCTGTGAACACTGCCCCCAGCTATGTTTAAGAAAGTTTGTGTAAGAACAGATAATTTGAGGTCATTTCCAGTTCTCTATCATGAATGAGAAACAGAATTCATACTTTAAGTTGTTATTATCATACAATTTAATAGGCTTTTTCCTCAGAACTTATAGCTAGAAATTTCTAAGTTTTTTGTTTTTAACATTCTAATTTTGGTTTTCACTTGGCATTTTTAAGGAAAAATGACCGAAATTTATATGAGACGTGACTTGAAACAGCTGAAAAAAGCAACTTTTGCTGAGAGCTTTGCATTCAAAGTACTTAGCCCTCGCTTAATGCTGGTGAGAGTAATAAAGACACATGATGTCTGTATATATAAAAGGGTAAATCTCGTTTTAAAAATAAGTGAAACTGATCTTCAGGTATGCTTAACATTCATTCAGTCAGGATATATTTTCCAGAATATATACATTTTTAAAATTAGAAAAATACTAGGTTTGTGTGTGTATGAGCAAGAATGTTCATTACAAATTGGCTTAACAATGAAAAGCCGAAAACAACCGAAACACTGATCAAGAACAGAATAGGTAAGTAAACTGTTTGATATTGATACAATGAAATACTATAGAGCAGTTTAAAATTAACTACAGGTACACGTATCTTTAACCCCCAAAATATGCATCATCGATTTTGATTCAATAAATAAAATAAAGAAAAATAAAATAAAAGTACACATATCAATATGGATATATCTCAAAAACAATGTTGAGTAAAAAACAAGATTCTTACAGAATGTGAACATGGTGATATTTATATAATGTTTTAAAATCCAAAACAATATTATATATCTTTTATAGATAAAATAAATGAAGTAATAACAAAATATATATGGAAATGATAAACCGTACGTTCAGTATAGCCATTGTTCTCTGAGGAAGGAGAAAAGAAAATGGGGTCAGGGAGGAAGAAATAGGAGATTCAGCTCTTACACAACTGCATGAACGTTGTCTTTGTCTTTTCATACACATTTATATATGATGGTTCTTCAAAAAGTTTGTGGAAAGATTTGTATTATCTTTCAATTCTATTTTTCCACAAACTTAACTTTTCCATAAACTTAAGTACCCTCATATAAAATGTTCTTTTTGTAACTCTGTATACATATACATGGGATTGCTATATTAGTCTCTATTTTTGTGTGTGTCTGAAATATTATATACATTTAAAAAATCTGATAAAAAGAACATTCTATCCTGAAAAACACACAGCCTCTGCCAGCAGACGGCATTTCACAAAAGAAAGCAGCATGTAAATAGAATACGTGTGGTCAGTCCAAACTGGAACATGCTGAGAAAATCACAAGCTGGGAAAAATGGCTGTAGTTTAGGGTGCACAGATGGTGGCAGGAGATAAGACCAGAATGAAGACAGCTTGAAGACAGACTGTGAAGGGCCACTTATGGCACATCAAAAGCCCTGGACTTTATTCTACATGGAGTGAGAAGCTAATGGAAATCAATCTTACAAAATGATGAAAGAGGCATGGTTCCTTGCCCTCGAAAAGCTCAAGTCTAATGGGATAAGAAAAAAAGATGTAAATAATACTGAAATCAGAGAATGCCACAGGTCTGAAGGAGTGCAGTGGGAGCACAGAGAAAGGCTAGGTACATCCCAGAAAAAATCTATCTTCACTGTGGCCTTGAAGGTTAAGGGGTTTGCTAGCTGGAAAAGTGAAGGGGGAAGAAGAACAATTCAGAAAGAAGAAACAGTGTATAAGAAGGCATAGAGAGACCTACCCACAGTGAAAGACCCACAGCTTCTAAGACTAGAATAGAGAAAGTTCATGGCAGGTGAGAGGTGGCAAGAAATGAAGCTGGCAAGACAGGCAGAAGCCAGATTGTGGAGGGGACGGGGAAAGGCCTTACACTCCATGCTAAGAGGTTTCATTTCATCTTGTTAAATCATGGAGATTGTCAATAAGTCAGACATTTACCAAGGGCCTACTATGTGTCAGACACTGTGAATGTTGCCTGGGATACAATAGCAAGCAAAAGCAACACAGTCTTTGTCTTGCCTTCCCAGAAGGTGCCGTCAGGGCAGGGAGTATATATCTAAACAGACAGGAGATGAACAGGGTAGGCCATGGGGACACAGGTGAGGGCTGCCCAATTGCACCTGAAGGTAGCAACAGGAAATCACTTTTGGAGATGATGCCTGGGCTGCATCTTATGGAACAGTTAGGGGTCAGTCAAGCAAACCAGGCAACAGTAAAACCTTGGGCAGAAAAAAAGAGGATGAGCTGAAGCAGGGAAACACGAGCACATGTGCATCAGTGGTGAGTACATGGCAGAGCACAGTGAAAGGCTGGGTGGTAGTGAGGATAGTTCATAAAGCGCTCTTCTGTCTCATATAGACCCTGGACTTCACGGTGAGGCCAGAGGTGTCTATGATGGCAGGACTACGGTATGAGAAAGAGATGAAAGCAAAGCTGTTGTGTTTGGTACTGAGATGCGAGGTGGGAGGCAGGAAGGATGGCTGAGTAATTACTCCTTGGGTACCCATGTCCTGGGCCTTCTCTATGCCTTCCCATCTTGTGGTGGGCCATGGAACCCAGAGGCTCCTAGAATCAACATTTGAAAAGCAATGACCTGAGCAATGAGGCACAAGTATATAATAATTACATTTGATTCCTCTTTCTAAAGATGACATGACAACAAAAGAAGAAACAGAGAACCTTTGGGAAATGTTTACATCACTGAAAGTAAGATATGAGGAGGCCTTGGATGAAAACAAGTGTAGAGGATTGAATTATGTCCCCCCAAAACTCACTGAGGCTTGAATTCTCTCCCAACTTTTATATATGAGAAACGTGGCCCCCACTGTGACTGTTAAGAGGGTGGGGAATCCTATTACAGAAAGGTGGGACCTTGAAGAGGTGATTGGATTGTAGGACTGTGCAGTACTGAATGGATTAAAAATGGTGGTCAGGGGTGTGGTTCTGAGGGCTTTAAAAGAAGAGGAGAGTCTGTCCGTCTCTCTCTCTCTGCTTCTACTATCTTGCAATGTGAGACCCCTGGGTCACTGCCGTGACCACCTGATGGACTTTGGACTTCTCAGACTCAGAACTGTAAGCAATAAATTTCATTTTCTTTATAAATCACTCAGTTTCAGGAATAAATCTTATAAGCAACAGACATGGACTAATACAACAAGTATGAGCTATTTGGAAGGCAAACAAGAGTAGAAGAAGGGAAGCTGGGATAACCGAGGATTCTAACTTGGGAAACTTAGTGGCTGGCTGAGGAGGTGACTGTACATGCTAGGAATACAGAAGAGTTGAAGAGCAGAGAGAGGGCTCAGGAAGACAAATTAATAGCTGCAGCAAGGATTTAAGTGATGTTTCCTGTATTTCAGGCACCATCGGCAAAATAATCACGTGAGGGAGATACTACTATTACCCATCCCATTCTCCCCCACCCCCACTTTTTTATTAAAGGGATGAAGGAATCAAAGCAGAGAGAGGTTAAGTAATCTGCCCAGGCACGTAGTTACTAAGTGGTGAACCCAGGACTTAAATTCAGGCAGGCTGGCTCCAGAATCTGTGCTCAAAACAATTGTGCCAGGAAACTTAGAGGTGCTCAGGAATACCAGGTAGAGATGGTTAGAAATAACCAGAAGGGCAGTTTAGAAATACAAGGGTATTTCAGAAAGCTTGTGGAAAACTAGAATCAAAAGGTAATATCAATCTTTCCATTAACTTTCTGAAGACCCCATGTACTAAACTGGTGCTCAGAAGAGAAGTGAGGAGAAATTTGAGGGCTATCTGCATCAGTTGCAATCATAAAAGCAGAGGTGATCACCCAAGGATATTGTGTAATGTAAGAAAAGCAATGTAAGAATAGACCTCCGGGAAACACTAAGACTAAAGTATGAACAGATGAAGCCAGTAAAGGTCACTTAGAGGAATAGTCAGAAATAGGAAAAGAACTAGAAAAGAAGATGTTCTGAAGAGCCAAGAAAGTAATTTCAAGGCGGGAATAAGCATCACTATTAAAAGCTGTCCAATGGTAAAGCAGGATTTAAAAAGCAAAACGAAGTCACTGGATTTGGCACAAGGAAACAAATCAATGGAGACCTTATCCATTTTCAGAGGGAAGTAGGAGGCAGCAGCTGGACTGCAGTGGTTGAGAAATAAGTAGGATGTGAGGAAGAATAGAAAATAGGTGTAGATTCTTCTTTTCAGAAAGTCAGCATTGTTGGGGAGCTAGAGTAAAACTCTGAATGGAAGGCAACACAGAGAGAAGGTCACTTACTGGGAGGTGGCATGGGGGCTCCCTCTTTGAAAGTTTAAGACATTTCCCATAAGAGCCTTGCCAATCCTCCCAACTCTGAGTCAACTTCTTTCCATGCCTCATCCTTCCTCTAACACACTCATAACAGCAGTGTATTAGTCCGTTTTGTGTTGCTACAACAGAATACCTGAGACTGGGTAATTTATAAAGAAGAGAGGTTTATTTGGCTTAAGATTCTGGGACAGCTGCATCTGGCACAGGCCTCAGGCTGCTTCTACTCATGGTGGAATGTGTAAGCAGCTGGCAGGTACAAGCAGATCACATGGCAAGAGGAAGAGAGAGAGAGAGAGAGAGAGAGAGGAGGTTCCAGGGTCTTTTAAACAACCAGCTCTTGCAGCAACTAATACAGTGAGTTCTCACTCAGGCCCCCCTCCCCCAGGGAGAGCATTAATCCATTCATGAGAGATCCGCCCCCATGACTTAAACAGCTTCCATCAGGGATCAGATTTCCACGTGAGTTTTGGCAGGGACAACACATCCAAGCTCTATCAAGCAGTCACAAGGGAAATGAGAAGTAACCTAACTCCACAAAAGAACCAGAGATGATTTCCAGAAAAAGAAACTTACATATAGAGAGTTGGGTGGTTGACCTGTGGTCAAAGCTATATGGTATATGAATACACAAGTTCATTATAAATCCTAAAGAGCTATTAAGATGTAAAGAAATACAAAAAACTATTTTAAAATTATTAGGGGCAGAGCTGGGACTAGAAACCAAATCTCATGCCAAGGTCCAGCTCTTCTGTCTGTAGACAGATTCCTTCTACATACAGGCATTCCTCCTTCCTCCTCTCCTTCACTGCCACCGAGTCCATGCCTTCTGTGAAAGAGTTCTCCAGCTCTCCCTGCCTCTGAGCTACACTAACTTCTCCACTACCTACTTGGTACATATAGAGTTACAATGCTGATTACCTCATTTTCAATCAGCTTTATTGAGGAATAATCTACATATAATAAAACTTGCTGATTTTAAGTGTACAGTGCAATAAATTTTGAAAAATGTAAATATTCATGTAACCCATCACCATAATCAGATATAGAACATTTCCATTGTCCCAATAAGTTCCCTCATGCTCTATTACAATCTCTTCCTCCAATACCTGCCCCCTGCCCCCCAGACAATCACTGATCTGCTGCCTGTCACTACAGTTTTGCCTTTTCTAGAATTTCATGTAAATAGAATCATACAACACATGCTCTTTTGTGTCTGCCTTCTATTGCTCAGCATAATGCTTTTCAAATTCATCCACGTTGTTTTGCGTGTAATTCATTCCTTTTCATTACTGAGTAGTTTTAAATTGTATGGATGTACTTCTATTTCCTTATCTATTTTCTAGGTGATGAACATTTAGGTTGTTCCTAGTGTTGAGTTATTATGAATAAAGTTGCTATAAACATTCTCGCACAGGTTTTTATGTAAGCATATTTTCACTTCTCTTGAATAAATACCTGTGCATGGGATTGTTGGACCGTATGCTTTTTGTTTAACCTGTAAGGAACTGTCAAACTGTTTCACATTCTTGCTAACACTAGGTACATCAGTCTTTTTAACTTTAGCCCTTCTAGTGGGTGTGAGGTAGATATTCTGTGATTTTAATTTGCATTTTCCTAATGAGTTTTCTTGAACTCATATGTTTTCTTTGGTAAAGTATCTACTCAAATCTTTTTCCCATTTAAGAAACTGGTTTTTCTTTTTCTTGAGTTGTAGTAGTTATTTATATATTCTGGATGTAGGTCCTTTATCAGGTACATGATTCGTTAATATTTTCTCCCAGGCTGTGGCTTGGGGGTGGGGGTGGATTTTCTCTTCATTCTTTTAACAGTGTCTTCTGAAGAGCAAAATTTTAAAATTTGATAAAGTCTAATTCATCAAATTTTTAAAAACAATTTTTTGTTTTTTGTGTCCTGAGAAATCTTTGCCTAACCCAAGATCCCCCAAATTTTCTCCTATGATTTCTTCTGGAAGTTTTATAGTTTTAACTTTTAGATCTAGATCTATGATCCATTTTGAGTTAATAAGTGTGTATGACATGAAGAGTCAAGGCCATTTTACTGGTTTGGTTTTTTTGCACATACTTAATTTTTCCAGCATCATTTATTGAAAAGACTATCCTCTCCCCCTTGAATTACCTTGACACCCTTGCCAAAATTTCATTGACTAAAACTGCACCTATTTCTGGGCTGTTCTATTCCATTTGTCTGTAAATCTTTTTTTTTTTTTTTTTTTTTTTTTTTTATTGAATCAAAATTGATTATACATATTTTGGGGGTTCAACATTGAGATATGTTGATCAAATCAATATTACTAGCACATATATTGTTACAAATTGTAATTATGCCCCTTGTCCAATCCAGCCTCATTCCCCTTCCTCTCCCCTCCCTCTTCCTCTCCCCCTCCCCTTCCACTCCCCCTCCCCCCTCTAGTCACCCTAGATTTCTTCTCTCCCTCTGAAAGAATAACGGTTACTCTGTTGAGTTGCTGCCCACATGATCTGTCCAATGCTGAGAGGTGTGATCAGGTCCCCCAATACTATCATAGAGCAGACGTCTCTTCCATCACTGTGAAATGGGCTTTGTGTAAACAGACATCCTCCTCTTTTCTTTCTCTCTGCTGGTGACTCTCCTTGTGTCAACTCACTCTAGTGGCTGGCAGACCATCTGCGTGGTGGTTGTGGCATCTAGCTGCCTTCACGGCAGCCATGGTTATCGTGGTGGCTGTGGTGGGCCACCCACACGGAGGAGATGATTTTGGCCTGCTCCGTGGTTCTGGCAGTGTGCCTGGTTGTGAAGCGTGTCCGATCCCCAGTTCCATGCCCCGGGTCCCCAAGTGGGTCCGAGGTGATGGCATGGTGTGCCTGGTTGTGGGAGGAGGTACAGTCCCCAGCTCCTCACTCTGGGTCCCTAGGCACGCCCTGAGGTACTGGCACAGTGTGCCTGGTTGTGAGAGGGGGTTTTTGGTCCCCTTCTCCATACCTCGGGTCCACGCAGGCCCCAAGGCAGTGGTGTGATGTGCCTGGTGGTAGGAGGAGGATCCAGTCCCCTTTTCCATTCCCCAGGTCCCCGGACAGGATGTGAGGCACTGGCAAGGTGTGCCTGGTTGTGGGAGGGCGGTTCGGTCCCCTTCTCCATGCCTCGGGCCCTTGGGTGGGAACAAAGTTTTTGTCCTTTGCTTACTTCTAAAATGGGGGACTTCCTGTGGGAACCAGTGCTTGAGCTGTTTGGTTGAGGTAAATTGATGCTTTGCTGCTGTTTCCCTAGGGAAGGCTTTTTGTGCAGCTCAGGGTTTAATGGTCAACCTTAAGGTACTTCTGGCTCTTCAGATACTCGATGCACCTAGATTGTGTAGAAACTCTGATCTGGGCCTGAGTTTTTTCATCAAACTGCACCCCATGCAGTTCTGCATTCCCGACCAGGCTCATCTGAGTGGTCCTGCACTGACTGGGGGGCAGATTGGCTGTCCTTTCTGTGTCCCAGTGTTCTCCATCTGGGTCTGTCTCCCACACCGCCCGTGCTCCAAACACTTCTCATGGGTCGGGCCGTGCACCTGTCCCTTGCAATGACTCACTGGCCTCTGAATGGCCCCTTTTTTTCAGTTGTTCTGGCTCCTCGCTACTGCGTGGGTCCACGGGAACCCTGTTAGTGGTCTTGCTGTCCTGGGGGCCATCAAAGTACTCTTCTCCCCTTCCGCCTCCAAGTAATTCCATCTAAAGGGCACAGCTGCGGCAGATGGCTCCTGCTTCATGTGCTCCAGCATTAAAGCAGTCGCAGCCCAAAACGCTGAGAGCAGTTTTTTCTTTCTCTCTTCGTGGTTTCTCTTGCCTTCATGAGTTCCATAGGTCTCTCCTCCTTTTCACCTCAGCTCCAGTGGCCCCAGTTTGGCTGATGTTACATTTTTATAAATTCATTGATCTGTGGGAGAGAGTGACACTGGGGACCATCTATTCCGCCATCTTGACCGGAAGTCCTGTAAATCTTTCATACACTGAAACCACCATACTGTCTTGATTACCTCAACTTTATATTAAATCTTAAAATCAGGTAGTGTGAGTCTTCTAACATAAGCTTTCTGTCAAAATTGCTTTTGGCTATTCTAGGCCCTTTTATTTCGATACAAAATTTAAAATCAAATTGTCAATTTCTACCCAATAGTCTGGTAATATTTTGATTAGGATTGTGATCAATGCATAGATCAATTTTATAATCTTAACAACACCAGCTCTTTGATCCATGAGCATGAAATCACTGATTATTTAGTCTCCTTTAATTTCTTTTGGCAATGTTTTACAGTTTTCAGCATACGGATCTCACATATATTTTGTTAAGTTTATCCCTAAGTTATTTAATAGTTTTGATGCTGCTAAATAATTTTGTTTTTAAATTTCAATTTCTGATTGTTCATTGTAAGGATAAAAAAATACAATTATTGTTATATAGTGACCTTATATCCCATGACCTTGCTAAACATTTATTAATTCTAGTAGTTTTTTGTAGATTTATTAGGATTTTTAATACATGATCATGTTTTATGCAAATAGTTAAATAGTTAATAAAAAGACCGTTTTAAATCTTCCTTTCCAATATGGATTTAAAATTTTTTTCTTGACTTACTGCACTGGCTAGGACCTCCAGAATAATACTGAATAAATGTGACAGTAGACATCCTTGCCATTTTCTTGATCTTAGGGAAAATGTATCCAGTCATTCACCATTGAGCATGAGTTTAGCTGTAAGTTTTTCACAGATGCCTTTTATCAGGTTGAAAAAATACCCCTCAACTACTTATCTGAAAAGTTTTTTTGTTTCTTTGGGTTTTTTTTTTTCATAAATAGGTGTTGGATTTTGTCAAATGCATCTTCTGTACCTACTGAGATGATCATATGGTTCCCTTTTTAAGTCTAATAAAGTAGTGGGCTGTACTGATTAAGTATGGAATGTTAAACCAACTTTACATTCCTAGGATGGATCCCAATGGTTACCTTTTTATATGATGATGATGCAGATGAATAATGGTAGTTGCTATTTACTGAGAATGTACTCTGTGCCAATCATCTTTCTATCTTTTATATTTATTAACTAAATTAATATACAGCTGCTTAATAAAAAGTCTATTACTATTATTCTCACATTATACATGAGTAAACGAAGGCATTACAAAGATAAATTAATTTGCCAAGGATTATACTGCTTAAAAGTGGAGGAGGGGAAGGGGAAGAGTGAGAGGGAGAGTGAATGAATGGATCGATGGATGGATGAATATGCCCTGGAGGAGCACCAGGAGGTGCTGATTCACCAATTCAAGTCCCTGAAGTTTCCAACATCTGCACTTCTCTTGTGAGCTATTCTCCACTAAGCATCCTTAAAACAAATCTTTACTCTTTCATATGGTTACTCCCTTATCTATCTTGAAGTCTTTGCTCCAACATCACTTCTTCTTTGAGGCCTACCACAATCACACCAGCTAAAATTGCCTCCTTTTTTCTTCCACTGCTTTATTTTTTCCCATACAACTCATCGCTTTCTAAAATATTATATACTTTTCTTACATACTTTTATTGTTTCCACCCACTAAAACAGAAGTTGGCAAACTACAGCCCGCAGACCAAATCCAGCCCATTATTTGTTTTTATAAAAGAAGTTTATTGTGATACAACCATGTCGATTCATTCATGTTTGTCTATGGCTGCGTTTTGTTCACTGCTACATTCTCAGTGCCTAGAACGATGCCTGGAACACAGTAGGTACTCACTATTAGTTCATTAAAGTAGAAATTCCCTGATAAAAAAGTACTTTTGTTGAGTTTAAAATGCCAAGGTTTATCTGGTTTCTGATTCTTTAAACAGATACCTGGTGCTTTTATGGCCATGAAAGTATATTTTTTCTGTATTTTTACTACTCTAAAAACAAACAAAAAACAAGCATTCTCTCCCATTAACCTAGAAATACAATTGCCTTACACTTTTCAGTTTCTCTGAAAGTAATCCTCCAATATTTTTCCTGAGTATATAAACTTAGCTGATGGCAAAACCAACAAGATATGCTGCCAGATTGGGTCTGGTGTATAAGAGAAAGAGAAGAGTCAAGTAGTGAGTGGGAGAAAACACTCAGTTTCTCCCACTATACTCTTGCAACACACTTCTGACACCAGATGTGTGGGGGGTTACTCCCCACGTGCTAAGCAATTGATTCTGCAGTGGACACCAACTGGATGTCCTCCAATTCAATTCAATTCTGACACTATCTACCTGGAGATTGTGTCAGATGCCACAGGTTGAGGGCTCCCCAAGACTGTCCTCCACTTCAGATGACAATCACAAGCCCAAACCTCTGGAACTTCTGACCAAACAGCCATAAATCGGGGTGCCCACAACACTCTCCTTGGGTTCAACTGATTTGCTGAGCAGCTCAGAGAACTCAAGGAAACACTTACTTACATTTACCCATTTATCATAAAGGATATTACAAAGGACACAGATGAAGACATGCACAGGATCAGGTACGGGGGAAGGGGGCACAGATCTTCCAATGCCCTCCCCAGGTGCCCTACCCTCCAGGAACCTCCACATGTTCAGCTATCTGGAGGCTCTCCAAACCCAGGCCTCTTGGGTTTCTATGGAGGCCTCACTACAGGCACAACTGATTAAATTATTGGCCATTCATGATCAACCTAACTTTCATCCCCTGCCCCCTCCTCAGAGGCTGGGGTGTGAGACTAAAAGTCCCACTCCTCTAATCCTGCCTTGGTCTTTCCAGTGACCAGTGCCATCCTGAAGCTACCCAGGGGCTGCCGGTCATCAGTCAACTCATTAGCATACAATAAGACACTCATCACTCTGGAGATTCTAAGGATTTTAGTGGTTGTATATCAGGTAATGGGAACAAAGACCAAATATAGATTTCACAATATCACAGATATCATCAAGGTTTTCAGCCTAAGCAAATAGAAGGATGAGTGTACCATTTACTGAGATGGGAAAGACCATGGGGGAACAGGTTTCAGGTAGATCATCAGGAGTTCTCTTCTGGATATGGTAAGTTTGAGATGCCTAATCATTTTCCAAGTTGAGGTTTCAAGCGGACAGGTGGATTTATGAGTCTGGATTCAGGTTAAAGATATACATTTGAGAACTATAAACATATAATCAGAATTTAAAGCCATGGCAATAGATGAACCAAAACCGAAGCTAGAAGTGGGGAAAGAACAGAAGCTAATGGGTTCACACTCTAGAACTCCACCAAGGTGTAGGTATTAGAAGCACCAGGTATTAGAAAGTGAGGGTGCAGATAAGGCCCCAAACAGGAAGATTGATTGAAAATACGTATTTAGGAAGTCAGACTTTCAGTTCCCCTCCCTTCCTCCACTCAGCCCAATGAATGTCTTCCTCCACTTGGCAGAAGAATGGAGGTATTCCCCCTCAAAAGGATGAGCCAGAGAGACTCTGGCATTGGGGCCAGAGGCACGTGGAGGATGGAAGTGCCATACTGAAAGACAGTGATAAAGTGAACATCTCAAAGCTGAACACTGGAACCTCTGGCTTCACTACTCCAATCAGCTCAGAGAATGCCATTAGCTGGGTTTGTAGACCCAGGAAAAATACTGGAGGATTACTCTCAAGACAAATTAAAAAGCATCAGGACTAAATGACCAATACATACTGACACTTGGGGATTCCCCCCAAAACCAGTCCAGCTGGAATACCCTAAAACAAAGCCACCAGTCAACACAGCCCAACCCACGTACACAGAACTTCCAATCAGTACTTTAGGGACTCACTTTTAAACATAAATGCTTTGTCAAAGATCACTAGAAAGTGCCACTAAAACGACAATCAAAAAAGAAAATAGGAACTTGGATAAAACAGAGATAATACTTGGGGAAGAAAGCTTGGTAACTAACATTTTAAAAGTTAACAGAGAAAAGTAAATACAGGGGTACATCAAAAAGTTCACGGAAAGATTCATATTATTTTTTAATTCTATTTTCCTTGAAGTTTCTGAAGTAGCCTCATATATTGCAGCTATGAAACAAGGAGACCATACAAAAAGGACTATCAGAGAACAAAAAAGAACTCTTAGGAAATGAAAATATGATAACAGAAATGAAAAATTCAATAGAATGGGTTGAAAAGAAATTTGAAGAACTTTCCCAGAAAGTGGAGCAAAAAATACAAAGAGATGGAAAACAGTAGGAAAATGACAATTAGGGAACTGGTCCACAAAGTCTAACACAGGAATTAAAAAAATAAAAGAACAGAGAAAATGGAAGGGGAAGAGGAGGACACTATTAAAGAGTTATTTCAAGGAAAGTTCTCAAGACTGAAAAACAATTTCCAGAATGAAAAAGCCTACCAAGGATCCAGAAAAGAGGTAAAAACAAACAAAAAACCCATATCTTAACACAAATGGAATTTCAAAACACTGGAAACAAAGAAGGTCCTAAAAAACAGCGAAAAAGAGGGAAGGAGGGAGGAAGGGAAGGCCACATACCCCCTGTCAAGAATTCATATGGCATTATATGTCTCACCAGCTACAGAACAATGAGCAATCCTTTCCAAATGCAAGAGAAAATGACCCCGAATGTCGAACTAAACCTTGCCAAATGTTTATTCTAGAACAAAGTTTAAAATAAAGACGTTTTGAGACAATTGTTTAAGAAAGTAAATACAATCACATCACACTATATGGATCATCTGTGAATAATATCTGGTTATATCGACATAAACACTGACTGAATTGCTCTTCCCTAACGCTACTGTGTAACTGCAGACACTGGGCGAGTGGGGGAAGGCGCACCGCTGCGTGTGGGCACGTGGATGAGCGCAGCTGCAGGGGAGGATAACATGACTCCTGCCACTTCTGAAATGTTGGTCTGTTCACACAGAATGGTTTTCTTCTTCATTCTACTTATCGGCTTCTCATGAAAAATCCTATCTATTCAGAGAAAGTCGAGCAGACCAGTGATTGCCGAGGACAAGTTTCATGTAGCCTTTGTCAAAGACAATCAGACCAAATCAGAAGTGAGGGAAAAAGCTGAGGGGAAAAAGGCCAGATATTGGATAACTCTAACAAATGTGGAAAAGATGTGAGGATTAAAACACCTTCAATAAAGTACAATATCATCAAAGTCTATGAGGATAGAACAAATTCATTTTATGAAAGTCATCTCTTTGTACTTGCAGAATAGAAATAGTAACTTTCCAGACTCCTCCTCTCTAGCAAATTACATAATCTTAATTATTTGTCTTAACATGCTTCATAGTTGCTCTCAAATTGCTATAATACATGTATGTATTGTAAACTCGTTTTTTCCCCCAAATGTTAAGTTCATTTAATGCCCTGACTGTAGATCTTTGGACAGTGTTCTGCACATAACGTGGTCTAAAATATGCCTGCTACTAATGATCTTTCTTCTTTTTCTCTTCTCCCTTCTTACTCCAGTAAAGGAAACTGCATAGATGTCAGTATTCCTGCCTTATAAAATTAGAAACAAGAGGTCTTACTTATCTTTAGTTAAAAAAAATATATATATTTTTTAAGGACCTAAAGTTAAAATGAAGGAGATGACTAACTACACAATTAGCTTTGCTAAGAACATTGACATTTATACAAAGAAACAATGTTAGGGCAGGGTAAACTGCTGCCCATTCATTCACATTTAATTACCTGTAATAATCATAAACATTATTTTATTTTTCAATTCTTATTTTTAAGATAATTTATTATACATACATGTGGGGTACAACACTTGACTTTTAATAGTTGTTTATAATGTGTGGTGGTTAGATCAGGATAGTCAGCTTCTTCATCATTATAATACGCAATCATTCTCTGTGTCCATTAACCAATTCCTTGTTAGCCCCCCTCCCTTTTCCACCTCTAGTAACCATAGTTTTTTTTTTTTTTTTTTTTTTAAAGATGACCAGTAAGGGGATCCCAACCCTTGACTTGGTGTTTTCAGCACCACGCTCTCTGAAGTGAGCAACCGGCCATCCCTATATAGGGATCCGAACCCATGGCCTTGGTGTTATCAGCACCGCACTCTCCCAAGTGAGCCACAGGCCGGCCCTACCCAGTTCTTTTCTCTCTTTCTAAAAGTTCAGCATATTATTGTGATTGTTGTTTCTTTCCTTCTCTGTCTTTATTGTTAATTTGTTTATTTACAGATTCAGTTCCCGGTTATTAAGTGTGAACATGAGGTATTTCTTTTTCTGTACCTGGGTTGATTCACTTAGTATAATTTTCACCAGGCTCATCCATGTTACTGCACATGGTAGAATTTCATTCTTTTTTATGGCTGAGTAGTATTCCACTGTGTATATATATCACAATTTCCTTATCCTGTCATCCATCAATGGACATTTAGGGTGGTTCCATTGCCTGGTTATTATAAACAGAGCTGCAATAAACATGGGAGTGCAGGTATCCCTTCAACATGATGATTTCTGATCCTCTGGATATATCCCCAGTAGTGGGATTGCTGGATCATCTGGTAGCTCTATCTGTAGCGGTCTGAGGAATAAACCTCCACACTGTTCTCCATAATGGCTATACTAATTTACAGTCCCACCAACAGTGCAGAAGGGTTTCTCTTTCTCCACATCTTTGCCAGTATTTATTCTTTTTTTATAATACCAGTCTGACTGGGGTGAGGTGGTATCTCAAAGAGGATTTGATTTGCATTTCCTGATGATTAGTGATGTTGAGCATTTTTTCATATTCCTGTTGGCCATTTGTATGTCTTCCTTTGAGAAATGTCTATACAGCTCCCTTGCTCATTTTTTAATTGGATTATTTGCAGGGGCGGGGGTTGGCTGTAAAGTTGTTTGAGCTCTTTGTATATTCTGGATATTAGTCCCTTGTCAGATGCATAGCATAAACATTATTTTAGATATAGCTTAAAAAATAAGCCTAAAATTCATTTCCATCCAGAACAAGTACTAAAATAGTATTGATTTTATGGCATAGAAGGTAGAGAACAAAACAAGAAACCTCACCACCACTACCAAGCTGGCTGTTAAAGTAAGGCTTGTTAAAATGCCAATATTTCCTGGACTAGCAGTACAGTGCATAATGCATGGACAACAGATGTGTCCATTGGTACACTGGATGCCATAGGATCCATTAGAATTTACATTGCTCCATATTGCAACAATATAAGGAAAATGTCAATAACTCATCATCTTCAAAAACTCTTAAGTAAAAGCAAAAGATATAAAGATGTATGTATAAAATCTAGTAAGCAAGGTTCGCACCAAAAGAGCATACCTTGAATTTCAGCTGGAGAACCCAATCCTATTGACATAAAAACTCATAAGATGTCTCAGCAATAACTTAAAATTATGATTACAAAGTTCAGTATGATCTTCACGGCATGACTGTACAGTTACAAAGTACATATAGAACCAAAATTAACTAATCATACAACACGGTAAAGTATTCAACTAAACAATGTTTCTTTTAAAAAATGCTGAAACTCAGGAATTGAATTTGCACTTGTTAAAGTCCAAATAAGGAAGACATAGAAAGAAAGCTGAAAGATGACTAATAACTTTAAAAATAATTTTTCATAATTAATTACTATAATTATTACTAGTAAAGATACATTGAGAATAATGAATAAAATACATGATTTGTCAAAACATGGTCTGGTAACTATATTACTAAAAATATAAGTGAGTGAAATACTCTTTTTTCACTCTATCATTAGATTAAAGACAATTACTTTTATTTTTCACAATGGTATTCGTGTAAATTTCTTTTACGTATTTTTAACTTTAATTCAGTAGAAAAATATTTCATAAGTGAACATAATGAACAGGTCTTTTTCTTAAGTAGGTATTTCCAATTTTGACCAAATTTGGTCAGAAATGTTATTTAGCAGGAATATCCAAATTAAAAATTGGTAACTTGATTTAATTCAAAAGAACAACTTTACTCCTAATTTTAACGTATTTGCGGACAATATACTATAAAATGTATACACTGATATAAACTCAACTATAATGAAATATCTTAAGTATTCTATAATTAGTATGCAATTCTAAAGATTTCAAACTTGCTAAAAGTATTATAGTATTTTCTCTTCTCTATTAGAAAAGTACATTTTGTAAAGAATAGAAACAGGTTTTCTGACTTGAAAGAATTTAGGTTGTCTTTTTCCATCACTCTTTCTTAGTCCCTTGAGAAAACTGCATGCTAAGCAAATAGCACACCTATCTAATTTTTAAAAATCTCATAGCACAGTGTCACTAATTTATAGCAATAACTGGAATCAAAATAATATTTAATGAGAAAATTCATCTGTAAAGTAGAAGTATCTCACAGTGAGCACAGAGGAGCCGGGACAGCAGTTTAGAAGTTATCATCATCAACTCTCTTTGTTTCTCTTCAAAACGTATAAATCTTTCGCCTTTTAGAAGTTATCATCATCACGAGTCATAAGGAACTTCCTAAGTGTAAAGAAATTTCCTCTCAGGGGAAACCTACCAAATAAAGCATGTTTACTACATGTCAGATTTTGCAAAGACAGTCACAGGAAACATGATAGTGATAACTACGTGGAAATGCTGCAGAATACCTTCACTTCTACTACAACACAACTTACAAAGAAGATATTTTCCAGGTGTTGGATCCTTAATTTGAGGATCCCAACTAGAACTTTGAGATTTCTTTTTGCTCAGCCTTTAATCTTAATTTAGCAAATATAATTAGTCTTTGGGAGTGTCAGAGGAACAGAAAGTCTTAATTGGAATTATAGGTTTCTACTGGTAAATGCCTCTTCAACTTCTGCCAGCCTCATTACTACTAAAAATCTTAAACCTGTAAAACCCAGCCATTTATTTCAACTTCTTTTAAACCTTTGTGTTCTCAATTACGAATTTATACTTGCGCTACACATTTGTAACGTATACCTTCCTTTATCTTTTACTTGTACATTTATTTCAAGGGCACAAATGTCCGTTCCTCTTTTCTTCTTTCAACTCTTCTGCAATGCTGCCTGTATACACCAACGGTACCATGGGGTTAGTTATCCCTATTCCTCATTTTCCTTTTTAAAAAAAGATCTAATGGCTGATTATTGGTGAATAAAATATTCTTTGAGTTAAAGTTTTGAAAAACTTCTTAGAAAAACCATGAAACCAAATATGAATTTACAGTAACTTCACAGGAAACCCACCACTACTGTGACTCATCCTGAAATACAGGAGCAGCCCCCTTTCACAGCTCTTAAGACATAACCCAAAACACAAAGAAAGACTTCTATGCACGAAATGGTTACCAATGCCCAAAGGAAAACTACGAACTTAACTCCTTTGGCCTTAACTCAAAGTCTCACTAATTTAATTGAACACAATTCCCAACAAGCTCAGTTACTAGCTTCCTCAGCTAAAACTTCTAAATAATAAAAGGAACAAAGACAAGGGAAATACCAGGATGGGAATATGTGAAGAACAGGAAAATTAAAGAGTAACCAAAAAGAGAGAAAGGAGTCTCAACATCAAAGTAGGGGCAAACTCAGAATTCCATTACGGTTTAGTACGATAGTGTGTGTTCAAATTGACAACTCTGCACAGTCAAGAAAAAGTCTCAAATGTGTGCAAGGTCTACTGAACCTAAAAACTTGCAAAAGTCTGCAAGAGCAAGATCTCTATCCAAAATACTTTAAAAACATTTTTAAGGTAGTACTTGAGTGAAATATACTTTTGTTATCTGAGGAATATGTGGAACTGGACAATTCCTAAGGATGCTAGGTAAATGAGGTATCACTTAAAAAGGACTTTAAAGTCTTGTGGCTCTAAGCATCAGAATTACTACACTACCTACAGAATATTTTTCATATGATAAAATTACAATGTTTTTACTAAAATATATTTAACAATATAAAAGTAAACCATAGTGAGCCTTATGAATTACCACTGATTAAATGTCCTTTTAAAAGAGAGCTCTTTATTGTAACTACCAATAATTATAAAGGTAGAATTCTATCAGTAGTTGTAAAAATGTAACTACTTCAAGACAAAATTATAGCTCAAATCAAGTTGAACATAACCTGATAGAAAATAATCTCTTATTTTAAGAATTGTGGTTAATGTTTAACCACATAATCCACCCCCACCCATCCCAATTCTCCTAAGACCCAGACATAAATTCATGCTTTGTGCTCCCTCTGCTGGCTCTATAGCTGCAGTTAATCCCACTCTTGGGAGATTTGTTGTACAAGGTATTCCCATCACAACACACTCTAAGGCACTGGTTCATTATATTTGAGATGGTAAAGATGTAATCCAGCTCCCTCCTTTGAGTGCTGAGAAAAAACAAGAGAGGTGACATAATTCGGCCAAGGTTAAACAGCGTCCTGAAAGAGAGATCAATTCTGGTCTTTTGACTCCCAATCCAGTGCTAATTCCATTCCATATAATCTTAATGTCTTCGTGTACAAGACTATTACTGAACTTTATTTTGCTACAACTTATTTAAAATCTGAAGCCTGATATGTTTGGATCATACACTGACTTTTCGCTGTACTGTAATTACCAATGATAAGGGGATCTGACCAATATTCACTGTAGATATATTAGGCTCAAAGAGTGTACGTGTTTCTAATTTTCTTGGACAGTGCCCAATTAAAGAAATCTACTGAAAAGTTTCCTAACACATTGAGACCTTAAATTTCCTCTAATGTGCTTCTATCATTTGCTTACAAATCACATCACAATTTTTGGTTTGGAATATATATATGGTCACCATACAATATCTCTTCAGGTCAGTAAAAACTGTAAAGTCATTTTGTTGATGACTATGATGGCCAAGAGGAGGAGGAGCATGGTTACCACCTACAGACTGTGTATTACATACCAAGCACAGGGTTGGGTCTTTAGAGAAATCACTGTCAAGAGTAATCTATAAGGTAGGCATTTTTATCCCTAGTGTACAGAGAAGGAAGAGAAAGTAACCTGCCCCAGGTCTGTTTGACATCAAAGTCTCTACTAATTCCTCTGTACCTAACTGCTTTGATATTTTGCTCATTCTTAATCTATAGAGATAGTAACAGTAAAAGATGCTCTGTTAATACCATCACCCCAATTCCCCGCCAAAATAAAGCTTTAGACAAAAGATACTTTATTAAAAGCATGAATCTGTTTAATTTCTTCAAAAGTTTACACTAAAGTGGAGAGGGTTAATACTTTCCTTACTTTTAACAGAGTAAGTTACATGACTACACCACAAATGTTCACCAAACCATAGTGTAAGTTAGTATTTAATTCCAATTTACTTTCATATAAGAGACGTATTTAATCAGATAATCTGTTGTGTGGGAAACTGACAACACCAGCTCTGGTTTGATAACAATGCTATTTAGATAGACACAAACAGTCTGGAATTAAAGATCTAATCTGTTCAGACTAAATGTAAATATTTGTTAAGCTAGAATATACAAGTCTAGCTTTGTGGGGAAGAGACATTTGTTTCTTGATGAAAGACATAAATTGTTATCTAAATCATGGACAATTTCGGGCTGAGCCCGTGGCGCACTCGGTAGCGTGCTGCGCTAGCAGCGTGGCGACGCTCCCACCGCGGGTTCGGATCCTATATAGGAATGACCGGTGCACTCCCTGGCTGAGTGCCGGTCACGAAAAAAATAAAATAATAAAATAAATAAATAAATAAATAAATAAATCATGGACAATTTTTATTCAAAATGAATTTTAAACTGTGTTCATTTTGAAACCAGAAAGCTATAGACATCAGTGCCTCTCCTTGTTCTCACATAGTGATTGTTATTTTCATGGAAAGAAGTCATGTTAAAAGTGTTTAAATAGGAAAATGGTGTTAAAGTGAACATTTTCTTAATTATCTATCAGTAACCTATTGGAACAATACAGACAACAAATGCTAACTTTATAGAAGTAGCCTATGGAAAATCCAGCCTTAAGGAATTTAGGGAAAACTGACAAATAAATGCAAATTTTAACCTTGCAACATTTAAATAATGTAATGAACTTGATACCTTTGAAATTAATGATTTTTCAACTGAAATGAAAGATAAAAATAACCTTGTTTTTGACATTATAAAGAAAGGAATTTAGGATAATTCAGAGACACTCCTCTACTTACCAGCCCTGTGAACTTGGACAATTAAATTTTCTGAGACTCAGTTTCCTTACATAATGGTGATGGTGATGATGGTGACAGCTACTGAATAAGAGTTACTGTGATGATTAAACCGAGAAAATTAATATAAAAGCTCTTAATAGAGAGCCTATGGAAAAAGCCATCAGTACCAACAGATTACTGGCACGGAGGAAAGTGGGCTCTAAGTTATTAGCTATTCCAACTCTTGTTATATGTTAGCAACAAATTTCAACTTTTTAAAAACACTGTGCAAACCAAACTACAGCACCTCTCTGGGCTGAGTCCGTACCACAGACTGTTAGAATAGTTTCTGTTTCAGGGAATCACTGGAAATGCCACGTCATGAAGCTAAGCAAGCCATCTGGAATCAAGATAGTGTTGAGGGTTAGAGAACGTACTAAAAGAAAGATGTGCTTTGGGAGGAAAAGTCAAGGACAGAGACTAAGATGATTTTATGAGAGAAACTCACAGCAAAAAGCATGTTCCTTCACACACCATGGTTTTTGAGATAGCTCAGTACTATATTTATATTGCAATTGAAAATCTTTTGATTTTTATATAAATGTATTTCAATTTAATTCCTGATCCCCCAGTAAACAGAATATGTTGTTCCTTGTTCTATGTGCAACAGACAAGTTGGTCTACAATAGAACCCATAGTCTCCACAATACAACCTTCATGTGTCCAGGATACAGTCCAAAATGACTCCACGTAAATTTTGGCTAGAGGTTTATCAATTTGATTAATTTTCTCAAAGAATGCACTTTTGGTTTTGTTAATTTTTCTCTATTGTTTTTCTGTCTTCTATACCGCTGATTTCTTCTCTTTATTATCGTCTTTCTTCTCCATATATTGGGTTTAATTTGCTCTTCTTTTTCTAGTTTCCTATGGTGGATGCTGATGTCTTTGATTTGAGACCTTTCTTCTTTTCCAATACAGGCATTTCAGGCTATAATTTTCTCTCAAAATACTGCTTTAGTAGCATCCTATAAATTTGGTATGTTACATTTTCATTTTAATTTAGTGTAAAATTCCCTTTCAATTTCTTCTTTGATCCATGGGTTATTCAGAAGTGTGTTATTTAATTTCCAAATATTTGAAGATTTTTCCAGAGTGCTGTTATTGATTTCTGTTATAATTCCATTGTGGTCAGAGACATGCTATCTATGACTTGAATCTCATGACCTAAACTTTTTTGGGTGGAGCAGCTGGCCAGTACAGGGATCAGAACCCTTGACCTTGGTGTTGTCAGCACCACATTCTACTAACTAAGCTAACCAGCCAGCCCATCATAAATCTTACTGAGACATCTGATGGCACAGAATATGGCCTTTCTTGGTAAATATTCCCATGCACAAATGAGAACAAAGTGCATTTGCTGTTGTTGGTTGAAGTGCTCTATAAATGTCAATTAGGTCAAGCTGGTTAATAGTATTAAGTCTTCTATATTCTTGCTCATTTTTTCTGCTTACTTGCTTTATCAATTATTAAGAGGTATTGAAATCTCCAACTATTACTGTAGACTTGTCCATTTCTCTTTGCAATTTGATTAGTTTTTGCTTCACATATTTTGAAGCTCTGTTATTTGATGCATACACATTCAGGATTATAACAGTCCTCTTGATTAATTAATTCCTTTATTATTATGAAATTATTTTCTTTATTCTCATAATATTTGTGCTCTGAAGTCAGTTTGATATTAATATAGTCACTCCACTTTCTTTTGACCAGTGTGAGTGATTTGGTTATATTTAAATATATTATTTTGCTATTAATTTTCTGTTTGTCACATATATTCTTTTTTCCCTGCCTTCTTTTGGTTTGAGTGCTGGCTTAATAGCTATAATTCTGAACAATGGTCTAGAAGCTCTCTCAGAACTACAATTCTCTTAGGGCTCCCCTCATTTATTTTCCATCTCTCAGGGTTTAGTTTCTTTTGGTGCCTGATGCCCAGTGTCTTGAAAGGCATTGTTTCATATACTGTGTCTGTGTTCATTGACACTGTTTCAGGTGGAAGGGTAAATCCAGTCTCTGTTACTCCACCTTGGTTGGGAGCAAATAGTGACTTTCGAACATGTGTGAAAAAAAACCCAGAGTTTTAGAAATTTTATGTAGGAACTTAAAGAATGTTGGAGAAAGCCAAAGATTTTTAATCTTTTTCCTTACTTGATGTAGTGATTATACAATTTTTTCCTTCTCTAATAACCAAAGTATTTTAAATTTAACCCTGATTTTTCAAATACTATAAATATGATTCCTTCAACTTGGGTGAATATTTTATTCCCTTAATACTACTAATTATGTGTTTTGTACCATGGTATTTTATTTCCACAATTGGTCTTTTGTAAATTGTAAATGCCAGTCATTGCAAGTCTTTTAAAACATATGTTTTTCATTGCAGAAATCAACATACTAGGTACTCTATACTTTAGACAATGTTGTGGCACCATCAGTGTGGCATATACTAACATTTATAAAGCAAATGTATTTCACAGGGCCTAACTTCCAAAGCCCTGTAGTTTCAGGTATAACCTAACGTTTTAAAATTACATATAGAAATGTTAAGCTTGCAAAGGACAGTAAACTCTCACCAGGCTAAAGTCTGATGTAGATAAAGAATTATAACACAGCAAAGTTGCTGGCTCAAGGACAGATGCCCTTGGGTTAACCTACTGACTGATATGTTAGGAAAGTTACTTGATTGTTATGTAAACATACTAAAGAAATTGCTGTAGGGAAAGAAAGTGCTTGCTAAGAGCAAGCTTTTATTGGTGGACCAACTTAACTTTTTACTAATTGCATTATGGAATGTCACTTTGTTATTTCACTGATGTTACCAGCTTCTATTGTTAAACTATGCTTAGCCATAACTCCACTTATGTTCCTTTTCCGTAACTTTCTGGCCTGGAGAATAAATACTGAGAAAGAACCCCAGTTTGGTGTAAATTCCCAAGGAGGAATGCCTCTCTTGAAGGTTCCTGGATATTAACCACTTCGGGGTTTCTCACTGTTCAGAAGAAATGGGTTTTGAGTAATCCTTTGTGTCTCCGACACCCTGGGGGTGAGAGGTGACAATCAGGAAAGACAAACAACACAAAGCTGTTTTTCATGTCTAGATTCACACCTGCCACTCCCTACTTCATTCCACATCCTGTCCACATCAGTCTGCTCATCGTTTCCTGAACACACCATGCCATGCTCATGTTAATCTTTCAGCCTAAAGTACATCCCTTCCCTCCACAAATTTGCCTGGCAAATTTTGAATCACCCTTCAAAATCTAGCTTAGAAAAACGTTTATCACATTTTCTAGTTAGTTGTATCCATGTTTATTTCCCTAGCTAAAATATTAAGCTCTTGAGCACGGGATAATTCATTTCTGCCTCCTTAGTGCCTAGCATAGTGCCTCTACATTTAACGGGTCCTCAAAAAATGTTTGTTTAATTGAACTAAAGTCAGATATAGAAATAATTTAGGATGCATAGCGTTATGAACTGAATGTATGCACCCCCCCCCAATTCATATGTTGAAGCTTTATCCCCCAATGTTGCTAGTTGGAGTAAGGAAGTAACTAAGGTTAAATGGGGTCATAAGGTTTGGTCCCTGATCTGATAGGATTAGTGTCCTTATGAGACAACAGAGAGCTGTCTCTGTGTGTATGTACAAAGAAGAGGCCATGTGAGCACATAGTAAGAAGGCAGCCACCTGCAACCCCAGGGGAAAACCCTCACCAGATGCCAACCCTGCTGGCACCCTGATCTTGGGCTTCCAGCCTCCAGAACTGTGATAATTTCTGTTTTTTAAGCTACCCAGTCTATAGTACTTTGTTATGGCAGCCAGAGCTGACTGATACATATAGGCATGTGGTTAAGATGAAGCAGTTCCTTTCTCTTCCCACTAAAAGGCATGTTAGGGCACTTGAGTCTCCAAGACCAGCAGTGGAAACTCTTCTGTTGGGAAAAATAGCCTTCTCTCTAGAAGGCTATACTTGAAACAGTGTGGTCACTTCATCCTTAGTCACGGCCACCACAAGTCACTCTAAACTAGGAAGATTAGATATTCCATAATCCCTTTACAAGCAAACTAATTCTAAAAGAAAGCTCAATTCCCAAGGACGTGGTTACTGAGGTAGTAGAGATACTCCATCATAGTGTCAGAGTTACTCCAGCAATATATATCTCAGAGGTATGGTGAACTATCACATAATAAAATAAAATAACCATCATTTACGAAATTATAAAAATAAAGCTAAAGAAACAATAAATACAAGTAGCCCAAAGAAGGGCATGTTCAAGTTGAATTACTGGTAATTTCATGGATTTCTTCAAATGATTACTTAAAGCTTAAAAGATCTAAATCATACCATTATTTGCCAATAACCACCCCCATCCCCAGCAAAGTTTCATCTTTCTTACTTAGAACAGAAAATTAAATGATTATTCTTCAGCCATCATTTACAGTAACACCGTGCTGCTGAAAACATCTTTAAAACTTACTGCAGGACGAAATGAGAATTGCTGTATTCAATAATTCAATTATAGGACTGTGAAAACCTGTCTACTTCTGAAAAGTAAAAATGGCCTAGATAGGTAGAAGGTATAATGTGAGCTATAATATATTAAAGCTGGAACAAAAATTGTTTTTCAAATTTATACCCTTAATTACTGAATTATTGTTAAAAATAAAAAGCGGAAGGCTACCAGCAACATCAGAAAACTTAAAGTATTTATCTTTAAATTGAAAATATGCTAACCACCAATATATAAATAGTAGTTGTTGTAGTAGTTGTCGTGGGAAAAACAATAATAGTGGCATCTCAGTGCTTAGCATGTGATGGGCATTGTGCTAAGAGGCTTCCACACATTATCTCATTTAAATCTGACCACAACCCAGAGAGGCAGTTTTCCCTATTATCCCCACCTTACTTGCTAAAAATTATCAGCTGGTCAGTGGCAGAACTAGAACTCAAGCCTAGGCAGCCTGACTCAACACCTAAGCACCATGCATATTGCCATGAAAACACCAATATCTGTCAATCAACCTCCGTGACTGTTCTTGCTAATCCTTACTGGGATTTGACATTCACCTATTTACAGTTGTTTGTTTTTGAAGAAATATTAATGATGTATCTGATGGAGTATGGATGTGTTGTCCCCTCCAAAACTCATGTGGAAATTTGAGCCCCAGTGTGGCAGTGTTGGAAACTGATTGAGTCATGGGGACGGATCCCTCATGAATGGATTAATGTTCTCCCTGGGGGTGGGGGGAGTAATGAGAGCGTTCTCGCTCTATTAGCTCCCGTGAGAGCTCGTTGTTTAAAAAGACCCTGGTACTTCCTTTCTCTTGCTTCTTCTCACCATGTGATCTGCTTGTACCCGCCGGCTGCTGCCACTTTCCACTATGAACAGAAGCAGCCTGAGGCCTGTGCCAGATGCAGCTGTCCCAGAATCATAAGCCAAATAAACCTCTCTTCTTTATAAATTACCCAGTCACAGGTAATTCTGTTATAGCAACACAAAACAGACTAAAACTGTATCTATCACTTTCAAAACATAGGATTTTAATTCTTTCTATCTTTGTGATCTATTAATAAATTCCAAGTAATTATTTAATAACAATGGGATAACCACAGGGCCTGATTTTCCCAGGACCCAGTTTACCCATTTTGTCTCAGCACATAACTATTAAATACTGTCCCCTTTCACTCTCTTAAAGTGACCTGGTTTGGATGATAAATTATATGATCACCCACTTAATCATCACTTCATTCTTTGCCCATTCACTTTCTTATGAAATAAGGAAAATTACCAACCTGCCAGCACTCTTTCTTTGTGGGGTATAAGTTCACCACACCTCTTCTTCTAATCATAGTGCTGCCTCTCAACATTTAAAGCACAACTTTTTTCTTGTCTTCAAATGGCTCCACAACTCTTTTCCAATTCTTATATCTGATCTCATCTCCTCCCACATCCTGTCCTATTCCCCATTCTTTTCTTCTAAATGAATCCTTTGTCTGTCTTGCTCACTCTTGCCTGTATCTTCTTTCTTGTCACCCCCTACGCTTGGAACAAACCTACTAATCCACCAAATGTCTGTCTTCCAATCACTTTTTAAAAAGTTACTTTAGTCAGCAAAGCCTACCTGAGATCACCCATCTACCCACCTGTCCCTATTTATAGACTGGATCCATTAGACTCTTTGAGGCTAAAATCTGAAATGTTTTTATTCTTATTACACTACCATGAAGTTCACCATATTCACTCACATCAAAGAGAATGTGAATCCTGACAAACTTTACAATTTAAAAGTAGGGATATTTCAGATATATCTGTTAACCAAAGGAAATGCATAATCCAGAGGGATCTTGCTAAAAACCATAAATTCAACCATATCTTTCCAAAGATACAGGGATAAACACTCAGATGTGAACATTTGATTTTCAAAAGGGAGATCATATTCATTGGTAGTGCACAATCTAAAAAAAAGTTACTCTCAGTGTCATGAGGGAAATGAGTGAAGTGGGGTTCTGGTCTGGCCCTGCTCCTATCTCCTACAACTTACAATTCTGAACACCAACTCTGTGCCTGTTTGCTCACATTGGCAATAAGGACAGTGAGTGGTATGTGCTATACAGAAAAGTTAGAAAAACAAAATGGCACATGGAAAGCCATCATTTTGGGGCCAAAGACTGTACATTTGGTTAATGAGTATGAGCTAATGCATTAGAAACCCCATTAGCATATTCTGTTTTTCAGTGGAATTATACATTAAACAAGATAATTTTTGAACATAATTGTTTGTTTAACACAAACACACTGAATTAAAATTCAAAGCTGAAACAGAACATTAAAGATATTTTTAATGGGATGTTAATATATCTAAAAATAACAGAATGAAAACTAAACTTTCCTTAAATATTTAAGTAACGGTTATTAATGGCTAGGAAATAACTATTGTATTTATATTAATCTAGGCCATAAGAAGAAATGTCATCTGGTCCCATAACAGGGACAAACCAGCTTTCCTAAATGCACAAAATCAGAGAATGCCACCTATAGAACAAGATTAGGAATAACAACACGATAATACATTTAGCTTCTTTATGTTAAAAAACACAACATGTACTGGAAAAATGAGTTCTATGGTTCTGGTTATGGGGAGATATGTCAAACTTCCACATGTTGTAAACAAATAAGGCCACTTTACCCTTTGAGAAGACTACTGACTGATACTTTTTCATTACTGATGTTAAAGGAAGCTATTCAAATAGGTATGTACATTCCCCAACACATAAAAAGCAGTGACTTAAGTCATGTGTCATCAAATTCAAATCTAAGAATACAAATACACCAGAGCTGAGCTGACTATAAAGAATCATTTTAAGAGTTCATATGACTGATTAGGGTAGCGTTCTCACTATAGCAAAACAAAACCACACCATTTTAACTATAAAAAGGCACTTCAAATTAAAGCCAAATTGACTTAGTCTCAATTGAAGAAAAGATGCATAAAAGGCAGGAGGTGAAAGTACTCCATCCAAGAAGTCCTAGCTCAACCAATTTTGTTTCCTTAAGTCAGCCAAAGCCAGATGGTATAGCACTGTAGGTGTGTGTTCCTAACATGTCTTCTTCGTCAGTGGATAGTGTATGGCACACGGACAAAGGAAAAGGTGAGTGAGACTTTAAGATCCAGCTGTTCATAAGTGAGAAACGATCTTCAAGAATATGAGTACAACTGCTGCTTCTTTTCCAGGGCAAAACAATTTGCTTTTATACTTCTGGTCAAATTTCTAGATGGCATGGAACACCGGAGAAGCATTAGATCATATACTGTTATATTTGGTCCCCAAAGCAGTTTTAAAAACAAGCAATCTATGTTTACCATCTGCCAAACAGTGAGCTAAGCCCAGAAATAACTAAATAACAAGGATGTGGGTAAATAGAGCAACAGGAGAATAAACCCCCAAATCCAAAAGTCACAGGCATGAGTCACAACTTTGTGACAAATGCCTTAGTTCATATCATGATTCTAGTTCAAGTGGATCACCTTTCAGTGGAACCACAAATTACTAATGTATACAGATTCAATGTACAAACAGGTTATCATTAGTAGTAGTATATTCACAAGAGGAAGGGAAGGACTAGAAAACTAGACAGTGAGAGTAAAATAAAATTTCTCTATACTACCATGGTAACAGGAAATACCACAAACTCTTGTGATAGTCAACACCAAGAGTTATGTAAAATTCGGTGGCCTGGATACCTCTTGCATTTGGTGCTTAGTGCCAGGCACAGAAATTAAATGACAGTGATTCTTCATAAGGAATATTTAAAAACTAACGAAAACTAAAGCTCTTTTCCTTCCTTTAAACTAGACAATCGCAACACATGGTTGCAATAGCTTGCATGCTACAGTAATACAGTGTTATGTAAGACAAGAAAACAGCAAGAATAAAATAACCACAGACCAGATGATTGTCCACGATGTTTTACTGATAAGTACTTAATCCACAGTGACACTCTTTGACTTGACCATTTAAGGACAGTAAAAAGAATTCACAGGCTACTGTACAATCAGCTAAACTATGAAAAGTATTCTCTGAACACGCTTTTCTTATTGATCATGTAAAAATAAATTTTCCTGCAGCTTTTTATTCACTGATTTTAGATTAATTTGTTAACCTTTCTTTTATTTTCTAACATTTTACAGAAAAGACACTAAAACATTGTATGTAGCTCCACTGCTATCTTTAAAAGTGATTTGGGAAGTTTAGGGCTGAGGACATTGTGTGAAACCTAATGAAACCACCTTAACCAGATATAAATTGCTCTCTGCCCAGCTTTCCAATGCTGGGATGCAGAGACCATATACTGAATTCTTAAGACTTCCGCTATCATGAATAATAGGAACTTAAACTTCCTAGTGGTATATAGTATGTGCCACCTAAGAGTAAATGCGCACAGAAAAAGAAATTATCAACACAAGGTACAACAAGAACAAACTTAAAAGTAAATATCTTTTAAGTTTATATAAATGATACCTGTATAAAAATGTACATATATGGATAGTAACTTTATAAATCTCCTGGAAAGCTTTTGTTTATTTTGTTTACTTAAAGTTAGAAGAATGATACAACTGTTAGTTACTAAACAAGGGAAGACAAGGAAGGTATAAGACTGGAACCATTATACACTATATTCAGCTGCTAATTGCTCTTATTTTTTCTCTTCTCAATAGTAAGTAAAACACAAAAGTTATCTTTTGGGTTCCCTTGAAAATCTGCCTATATGCTTACTGTGTGAATTCTGTTTTAAAACCATGCCTATAAATGCTTACTGTGTGAAATCAGGTTTAAAACCATGATTTTTTAAAAAATCATAACTTCACTCTGTACCCCTATATCAACTACTACTCTGAGGAGGAAAAAGTAAAAAATTAAAACCAAACAGCCATTTTGGATACAACACCATGACATTTTTATAAGGATTAGTAGCTGTGGAAAAGGAACCAGACTAAATGGTACATAAAGAATTTAGAAGACAAAGAAGTATGGTTTTGAGTTTCTTCTGTATCTACTGTCTACACTTCAATTTTAAATTTTAGCAAGTTTTTAAAACTATCTCCAAGTGAAATTGTGAGTAGGTAGATAAGTTCAAAAATTTAGATGCAAATATAATTTAAAATGTGCAACTGTCAAATAATAACAAACTTATGGGGGTTCTAAGATGAGTTGAAATGGTTTCAAGGGCAAAGTTACTTAACAAAATCATACTATTATTAAAAGATTTTTTAGGAAGTAGTATAAAGTTAAAAGTGTAGCTTTTGGAGCCAGAATGCAATACTGGCTTTACCATCTTCTAGAAAGTTATTTAATCACTCTATGTATCAGTTTCCTTATCTATAAAATGGGAATAATAATATAATATCTTATAGAGGTGTTTTGAGGATTAAAATAAAAATAGTTAATAACTGTAAAAAATCATTGTCCAGACCAAAGTCATGTAGTTGTTTTCTTCTAGTAGTTTTACAGTTTCAGGTCTTTAATACATTTTGAGTCAATTTTTGTATCTGGTGTGAGATAAGGGTACAGTTTCCTTCTTTTGCATATGGATATCCAGTATTCCCAATACCTTTTATTGAAGAGACTATCTTTTTCCCACTGTATACTTTTGGCACCTTTATCAAAGATCAATCGACAGTAGAGTTGTGGGTTCTTTTCTGGGCTCTCTATTATATTCCAGTGGTCAGTGTGTCTATTTTTATGCCAGTACCATGCTGTTGTAATTAGTATTGCTTTGTAGAATATAATAGTTTGAAATCAGGTAGTGTGATGCTTGCATCTTTGTTCCCTATGAATTTTAGAATTGTTTCTTCTCTATCCATGAGAAATAACACTGGAATTTTGATAGGAATTACACTGAAAAACAATTGAACTCATAGAAGCAGAGGGTAGAATGGTGGTCATCAGAAGCTAAGAGATGGGGAGAATGGGAAGATGATAGTCAAAGAATACAGAAAAAATAAGTTTGTTTTTTTAAATCAATTGCACAGCACGATGAATATTTGAGAATGTACATTTCGTTATTGCTAAGACAGTAAATTTCTAATATTTTTATCACAAAAAATATTAAATATTTGAGGTGATAGATGCATTAATTAGCTTAATTTAATCTTTCCATATTGTATTCAAAAATCATAACACTACTCTGTTCCCCATAAATATATACAACTTTAATTTGTCAACATATAATAAAATTTTTAAAAATTAAAATCAAAAAAATAGATAATAACTAGAATAGTCTGTTACAGGGTAAGAGCTCAATAAATATTACCTATTATCACCACTACTGGGCAAAGAAAATATCTTGTATGTACGCTTTCTCTAATATACAGCCTTTAAAAAAATCTATACAGTACATCTAAAGTTCATTTAAAAATTAATTTTTAATGAACTGCCTCTTATAGACAGCTAGTTTGTAGAATTGTACAAAACAAGTGACCTCTTGGAACACATCTGATTCCAGTTTAAGATCAATATTAAGAATGCGCATGGAAAAATGCCAAAGTTAACTCTTCAGTTTTCATCCTAGTTCAAATCTGTAAGATGGAGGTTTTAAAATAGAATAAAACTGAAATTTAAAAATCTCAAAACATGAAACTTTTTTGAAATAGAAGAAGCAATCTACTGAGAATAGTTCACTAAGCACATGTGTACTGAGATATATTTATCTCACTTTACAAATGATGTGACATTCAATAAGACGAAACTTTGATCAGAGCAGGTACTCCAGAGAGACTTGGATTCTACTTCCAGCTTTTTGTGTGATCTTTGCCAAACCGTTTATTGTCTCTGTATTTTCCTCTGCTTCTTCATCTTTTATAACATAGAAATAAATCATTTTGTTGTCAATATAATTTAGAGGGATCAGATTAGAACAGATGCCATTTCTATTCTGTAGCCAAATTGAAAAGGATTTACATTCCTTATCATGAGTATGATGATTTAGTTACTTAGTGCCAGTAGGTGAAACATTAACTTCTGATTTACATCACTGCCTATTTAAATTCTAGAAATCAAATAAATGTAAGGGCTGGCACCATGACGTGCCAAGGCATGGAGAGTGGGTGGAATCACTTTTCTTCCATATACGGGAAACCCTGTATGTTTAAGCCTCTCAGACATCTAGTAACCAAGAATATTTCTATAATAAGTAGTTGTGCAAGTCTGCATGTCTGAATGTGTACATGAAATTCCCTGCAAATGGCAGCCCCAGGGGAAGAGCATCCAACCTGGGGAACTTTGTATCCACTCCAAATGTTCCATTCACACAGTCTAAATTGCATGAGAAATTTTGTTATTTAGAGTGTTCATATTCAGGAACTCTGTTCACACCTGTACACATCCAGAAATACATCAACTGAGACTTGAGTGCCTCATTTACCAATGCAATCTATACCTAGAAGCATTCGATGGGGAAAAAAATCTACTATTGTTTTTTTAGATCAAATTTGAATTTCATATTTTTCTTTCCTAAGAGTCTACTATTTCTTTCTTTGTACATTCCAAAATTCTCATGACATCCTTCTCACAGATTAAAAATTTACTTTTCTAGTAAGTATCATTTATTATTTTTATTTAACCTCAATTTCTTCCCTTTTTGGAACAATAAATTGTATAATTTGCTGACATTTTAATGCAGACCACCAAGGCAGGCTAGTGTAACATTTATTTTGGGTGGTGTTCTAACGTTACTGTTGGTCTTCAATAAATCTTACCAATACTCTTAATAAAGTAACACAGTAAAAACATATTTTTCTAAACATTTCCAATTAGGTATAATCTAAGTTTGTTTGCTTTTCTAAGAAAGTTTGAATTACAAGGGAAGTTAAATAGAAGTTTTAATATATACGATAATATACTTTCTTATTTCTTACCTATATTTCTGAAACTTCACTCTGTTGCTACTATTATAGCCATTAACTTCCATAATTGATTTATGCCAAAGAAAAACTTGGGGAGGGGTGGGTAAAGCTTGTTAGGACTACTCTGTTTTCATATTGTTTGACAGTGTTGTATTTAAATTTCAAGAGGCAAAATTTTATATAGAATAATGATACTTTTTCCTCTGTGTTCTGCTTAGCTAGAACTACCCAAGAAAATGTTATTTTGTATTTTTATGAGGCATCTTTTAAACCACGTTGGCATTACCTTGATGGTCATGCTTTAACAGATATATGCAAAAAGTGGGAAATTTGTAAGATATTTTACTAGGGGAAAGGCAATGCAATCCCATATAGTCAAGAAGAATTAAGGAGCCTTCCTTTGCCAAGCACTTTTACTGAGTGTCGGTGGAAATTATAACCAGAATACTCCATCAGCTAATGATGCTACCTTGAGTACTATACTACCTGAAGATGTAGCAGCACTGTGTTAGGATGGCCATCTTCTGGCCAAGATAATCTCTGAAGAAGTGGTCATTAGTAGACCAGGCAAGTCTGCAAAAAGGTAAATTAATTTCAGTAAACAAAAATTACTCATTCTTAGCAAATAAGAAGCACCTATTGTATACCCAAGTATTATATTAAGTGCTAGGGATCAGTGGTTAAAAACATACACACGCAGATCTTCTGCCCTTGTGGAACTTAACATATACAGAAAGAGAGAGAGAGAGAATATTCAGGTATGAGAGAAAACATAATATTAAGTACTAACAATAGATTGGGGAATAAGGGAAAACCTGTCTGATGAAGTGATGAATGTCAAAAATATAGAGTAGGGAAAAGACAGGAAGAGCATGTGAGAAATCCTGAGATGAAAAAGGGTCAGTAAATCCTAGAAAAGAAAAAAGCAATTGCTATGGCTAGAGAATGTAGAATCCTGTGGGCAAAGGGAAGTGTTTGAGCAAGGAAGAGACAATCTAATTCAGAATACGTACATGAAGACACTTGCTAAATCAGGAATTAGGGGCTGGGGTGGGAGTGACAGAACTGGAGGAGGAGAACCAGAAAGGAGTCTAATAAGGATTGTTTGAGCTAGGGTGGCTGGCGGTGATGACAGAGAAAGGAGGCCAGATTCAATTTATATTTTGGATATAGAACTGAAATAGATAGTGAAAATAGATATAGGTGGTAAGGGGAAAATATTGATGATTCTCATGTGATTGGCATAAGCAACTTGATGAATGCAGGCACCATTTACTGAGATAAGGGAGACTAAAGGAAAAGGTTTCCAGAGAAAGCTTAAGAATTCACCTGAGAGATGGGGCATGTGAGAGGTGTGAGTGGTGATAACATTAAGGCAGGTGACAGTATGTAACTGGAGCTCAGAGCTTCAGCTGGAGTTATCAAAACGGAAAGTATTGGCACATGGATGTCATGTAAAGTCACAGAAATCGATGGAAACGCCTAAGGTAAGAGTTTAAGTGAAAAGAAAGGAGGGCCTTAGGAAGAAGCCTTAAGGAACTCTAATATTTAAAACAAAAGAAACTAAAAACAAATGGCAAAAGAAGAGGGTGGGACAAACCTGTCTACCTCGACTGGGAGATCAAGGGAGGTGGGTCCTCACGCTTTGCCCTCCTCTCCCCGAGAATGCACACCAACAATTCACTCCTATAGCTCTCGAGAAGAAAGAAAACCCAAGACCAGAAAACATACTAAAACTTAAACTGCCTATTGTATTTTCTTACCAATTTTTCTGATCTAAATTTACGTGTCCTATTTTGACTTATACTACACTGAGTACTAAAGCAGTAAATCTCTAAGACTGAACACCACATTATAGACAATGGAAGAAGCTTGATGACAGGATCAAGTAGTGAATATGTAATTCAAAAGGAAACCATAATGGTTTAAGTGGGATAATACATTTCATTTCATGCCACAGAAGTGGCACAGAAATCAATAAAGCATACAGCCACAACAGAATTATTAAGACAGTATAACATGCATGAAAAATTATTACTATGGCTTCAAATATTTATTCATTACATATCTAATGAGTGGTACACGATGACAAGACCACTGCAGCAATTTTTAAAAACTTTCTTGAAGAAATTCATTAGAACATTATCTTAGATTTAGACTGAAGATACAATCCCTTAAAAGCAATAAAATAGCACCAGATGTGATTTTTTTTTTAACCACAGTATAAAAGACATACCAAATGGGTAAAAATTCTTCTAAATTTGAAAGTGCTAAGTTTAGATATAGAAATGATTTAATGTTGTGCTTACTCAGAATTATAAAACCATTCAGTTAAAAATAAAAGGCAACCTCCCCTCCAATAAAAAGTAAATCTATAAAAATTCTAAAATAACCCATTGGAGAAATTCTCTGTGATCATAGATTGCGGAACTCCTATCTACTCCTGTAAACCACTGCAGTTTGTTGCCAATTAATGAAATTACATTACAGTATGTTGGTAATGGAAAGAAAAGCCAAAGATACACATTTAACTCGGGGCAATAGGGAAGAGGGCAGAGAAAAAACTAAAGTTACATAATTTTTTAAAAATTCCTAAAAAATTTTTAAAAATTATTTTAAAAAGAAATGTCATGTATATTTTACTAATGTTCCACAACTATATTTATACATTATCTAATTTTTGTTGATATGCATATAATTTTTATATAGTTGTTTTAATAGTGGCATATAATTTGATATTATCTTTTTACTTAACATTATATCAAAAGTTTTCCACACTTCTACTTATTTTTCTTTATAATATTTTTAATGGCTACATGATATTCCATTGAGTTCATGGGATATATAGTTTACATGACCATTCTCTTATGCTGTTTCTCAATACTACTCCTTTGGCTGAGTTCTTTCCTTAGAATAAATTCCAAGATACTAACATTTTAATGACTTTTGGCAGATATTTCTAGCATATCTCACTATAGAATCCACTATATTTTGCCATTCTTTTAAAAAATTTTTTTGAAAAAAATTGTGTGTATTTATGGTGTATAAAAATAATGTTTTGATATACGTATACATTGTGGAAATGACTAAATCAAGCTAATTAACATATTCATTATCTGACAGACTTATTTTTTGTAGTGAGAACACTTAAAACCTACTCTTAGCAATATTCATGTATGCAATAAACTGTTATTAACTATAGCCACCATGTCATACAACAGATCTCTTGAATCACCATTCTTTATAATACATATGCAACTTGGTATTGGAAAATAATCCAGAATTGGGCATTATACCATATCTTTAGTATATTAAAACAAATTTTAAAATGGTTGGACAGTATAAAAAGTATTCTTGAAAAATCAACCAACTGGATTTACACAAAGCTTTTTATATTGAGTATTAATAACAAGAATATCTTTAGCATACTCTTACAGTACAAAATATAAACCACATAGACACATAATATTTGCAAGTTGATTGATAAGAACTAAATACATGCACAGAAGTAATGAGAACTCTTACTAATATTTCAAACTATACCACTTCAATGTTTAATTATGTTCTCTCGACATGGTTCTCCAATTCTTATTTTTCAAAATTCACTTCCATCTATTCCTTCTTTTTCCACCTCTACTGCCACAATCAGGGTCTTTGTGTTGGTCTATTACCTAAATTCGGATTCTCAAATTCTTTTAAATGCACAATGATCATCAGAAGAAGCATGCTTTGACCATATCTCCATGCTCAAAAACACTAAGTAAAACTCAACTATCTACTGAAATCCATATACAAACAAAAAATGCCAAAAATAAAACAAAAACAAACATACAAAATATCCTGAGCTAGCACTCAATGCCCTCAGGAGCCTGGCCCTAGACAATATAACTAGTTGGAAAACAGATTAATCCCATATACAAATCTAGCCTTGCCAAACCACCCTGTATTATCATGTGCTGTCCCGTATGTGAACTTCTGCACTTGAGTTTTCCATATCTGCTCTACTAATCAAACATAATCTATCCTTTGTTCCTGCTCAAATCCTACTTGTTTGAGGCCATTTCAGATCCCCCCGTCAGAAAAAAATCTCTTTTTTACACATTATTAATTTTATATTTAACTAACAGTACAAGGCAATGATTTTTCTCACTGGTTTTTATCTTCCTGTCTTCACCATGAACCCCCCTTGCTGCCTGGCACAGGACTAATCACACAGTAACCACTGAGTAAACATTTGTTAATTTTATTACCCAAGACAGGAACTCCCAATAGTGTGGCAGAGACTGTTAGTTGTCCCCATAACTGTTTCCTCCTCTTGCCCAGTAACAGAATTTTTAGCAGACCACACAGCCACTCAGGTAAAGACTCTTTCCAGCCTCCCATGCAGGTTGGATAGTCCTATGACTTTTGGCCATGTGTCCTTAAAATGGAAATTTACATCCTACCCTGGTCCCTTCCACCCTCCTGCCATGTGGAATACAGAACTTGTGGTGAGCCATTCCAGACTTTGTGGATGCAGGCAAGACACTGGGGGTGGTGACAAGACAGAAGGGCTCCAGGTCTTGAAAATTCTGTGGGGCAGAGCTGCCGCACCAGCTTAGATTTTTACTTGAAAGATAAACTTCTATCTTCTTGTCTGAGCCATTGCTATTGAGGGGAAGGGGTCAGGTCCTATTTTTTTTTTTTTTTTTACAGCAGTTGTATCTAATATTCTAATAAATCAGGTCCATGTAACCTCTGAATTTAGAGGTAAAAATCTCTATTTCTGTCTTTGGAGAGAGTACATAATTTTTAATAGATTCTAGAAGAGTTCTATGACCCCCTAAAGGTCAGGAGTCAGTGATCTTGGCAAAGTATTAACTAGCCAGAGACTTCAGTGCTAAGCTTAATTTTATAAGAGAACATAATGTTTTAAAATCAGTATGTGCTAGAAAATAATTTTTAACCATTGATGATGTTCTTTCTCAGCTTTCTAGCATGAGGCACAGCATCGATATGAAGCCCTAAGTTAACAATAACTCAAAATAAACTGTGCCACTACAACAGAATCATCTCTACACTAAACTTTCCTTTGATTTCTCCTTACCTCACTGAGGTCCAATTAAAATGATATTAGCAGCTATATTCTTGACATCACCAAAACACGTATATTAAATATACTGTCAATTAAAAATAAAGGAAAATAGGTACTTTCTTACTTCACAGATTTCTCATAAAACTTATTCACCACTCCACCCTGACACCTAAGAAAGTAGAATTTAAAACTGGACATAAAAATCTAAGCAGTCAAAGCATTTGACTTCATGTAGTTACAAACAATGAATTCTCAAGTGCTTAATCAAAATTCTAAATGTGATTTCTATTAGCCGTCAAATCTAAGCTTGGTAACTTGAGAGTTGATCTCATTGCTTCTGGGGATAAAACAGAGGAGTGACCAGGTCTCATAGCTTCATGAAGTATGACTCAGAGATGGGACAAAATCAATACATTTAAGTAAGAATAAATGTAAAGCCCTGTAATTATGTTCAAATATTTAAATGTACAAGTCTAGGGAGATGTGTGTTCATGTGAAAAAGATCTGGGAGTCAAGGTGTGCCTGTTTTAAAAAAACTGGTGCAGTCTTAGGACAAATTAAAAGCATAACTTATGTCCATAATTTAATTCATAATTTATAATTTTTTAAATTATAAAAGCCAAAATTATAAAGTAGAACTGAAATACTACATCTAATTCTGAATACCAAACTTTATAATGGGTGCTGTCAAATATAGATGATCCAGGAAGATAATAAGAAGACTGAATAATCTAAAAATCACCTGTTCTCAGGAATGGTTAAAGTAACCAAGGTATTTAAGATGCAGAAAAAAAAAAATTAAAGGGAGTTGTGACAAGTGTTTTCAAAAACCTGAAGGAATCTCATAAAAACCACAGTTTATATATTTGTGTGTTTCTTTCAAGCACGGAGCTATAATCAACATATGAAAATCACTGGCAGGCAGATTTAACATATGACAATCTTTCTAAAATCAAAATCCAAGAATGCTACTGCGTCCTGAGGTAAGAAGCACCCAGAAGTGCTCACAGGGATGCTGTAAAAAGAATTTTTACATTAGGAAGAAACGTAGCAGAATGACTGAGATTTCTATCTACAGCAGTAATTCATGTTAGACTAAGGTAAAGTTCTTGAGGAATAAGCTTATATTTCTCTCTAGGAACTGAATTACATTTTAAAAGTGCTGCCTAACCAAAAGCTTTTTGATTTTGTGGAGTCTGTGATTGCTACACTCAGATAGCTGGCTTGGTTTGTCCTTCTATATAATGCACTTCTGTGGAAAGAAAATGTCTCAACTGCAGGGACTACATTTGATCACGTGTCACTGTGTATGCAGGATGTTAGTCACTTGCAAAGGAACACGGCACAAGAAGGTGAACAGATACTTCCTTTTATGCAAATCACACCCACATTCTGAGGTCTATCCTGAACGGAACCCTGTCCTGTGTACTGGGATTGCAAGCTGGTAGAGGAGGGGGACAGGACTTTACAGCAGAGCCCACTGCCCCCAGCCACCACACTGTATCAATACTGTATTTCCTCTCTGCTGTTCAGAAAAAATGGGCAGGGCCTGGCAGACATAGAGGCCCAGAGACATGACATATGCTGTGATGGCCCTGGAAGGTGAGAGAAGATGGAAGACTGTCAGAGAACAGTCAAAACGTGTTCAAAAACACTATAAAGTTTTCCTGGCCCCAAGGTGTTTCCTCTACTACCGACCCGGGCCTTTCTTTGCAGATGCACCCCAAAGGCTGTGCAGTCCTCAAAAACCTTAGCTGAGAGTTCTGAGGAGAAGAAAGTGACCAAAGTGGGTACAGAATGAGGAATTCCAGGGAAGTACCAAAAGAGGAAACGGAAAATACGAAAGGAATTCTATGCCAACTGAGAGACTGAGTGTAGAAGTGACTTTGCCAGGACTCAGGGGAAGGGGCTCAGGAATCACACACTGCTTTTGCCACCTTCTCTGTTCTAAAGTTTTTACTTTTGTTCCTCCCTACTAAATTCTTCTCCTCTTCCTTTCACTTCCTTCTGTCTTCCCAGTTGATTATGTATTTATCTCTTCTGTCTGTTCCTGCCAGGTGAGGGCTGTGACACCAGAGGGAAAAAAACAGTGGCCTCTGTGACAAATGGTGAATGGTAAAAACCTGCCACCAGCAGTATTAATGAAGGTTAACAATGTGCAGGCATGAGATGCAATAAGATGTATGACAATGAATAAGATAAATTGTTCACCCCAAGAGGCTTACAGTCTGGTAGGACAGATATGACACACACAAAGAAAAAAGAGAAGCATAGTGTGATGGTTAATATTATGTGTCAACTTGGCTTGGCTATGGCACCCAGCTATTTAGTCAAACACGAGTCTAGACGTTGCTGTGAAGGTATTTGCAGATGTGATTAACTTTTATGATCAGTTACTTTAAGGAAAGCAGATTACCCTCTATCATGTGAGTGAGACTCATCCAATTAGTTGGAGGCTTTACAGAGACTGTGGTTTCCCAAGGAAGAAGGAATTCTGCCTCAAGACCACAACATAAAAATCCTGCCAGAGTTTCTAGCCTGATGGCCTGCCCTGTGGATTTAGAATTCAAGATCACAACATCAACACTTACCTGGAATTACAGGCTGCCAACCTGCCCTACAGATTTCAGACTTGCTAGCCCCTACAATCACCAAACCCAATTCTCTACCCCCTACCCCCACCTCGATATATTTATATATAAAATTTCCTATCAGTTTTGTGGAGAGCTCTGACCGATACACTGGTAAATAAAAGTAAGGTCAATTATGCTACCCACTTAAGAGGTTCAACAATCAGTTGCAGCTCTCCCCAGTCCCTGCAACCAGACAAGCTTTGTCTCCAGTTCCTGAGAGTATCATTCACTTACTTGATATTCACTCATTTTACATGAGTCAATGGCTATAGTTTGACAAGTTTGATAAATTCTTCTATATTACATACTTAAGAGTTTATTATTTTCACTTACTTTTCTGTCTCTGATTTTTTGATTCTCAAAAGTATCTATATTGACCCAATAAGAGGCTAATCAACATCATCATGAGAGTCTGTAAAATCCTTCTGATACCAAGAAAAGTCTCTGTCAACTCAGATGCCACACCATCTTCCTTTCCTAACACAGTGTTTTCACTTAGATATAATGTGTAGTCTGGAGCTTTTGTACATTTCTTCATCGGGAAAGGTCTATTTTAGTTCTAAATGTTTTCCATTTTCTGGTTAAGGTTGTCATTGAGGTTTGTCCTTCTTCCTCTAAACATCTGGCAGTAAAGATATTGCCTTAAATCATTATACCTACCTAACAGTATAGCGCTGGCATGTGTGTTAAAAATGTCAACTGCAAAGTACAAAGCAGTAACGTCATACTCCACATCTATTTTAGTGCATGATACACACTAAATGGCAGGTGTTGATTTCCTCTGATATTTGAGATTGATAGCTTGTCTCTTTTTTGCTACTCCTACCATCATTGTGTTTAACCTACACTCATCCATGACACATTGCAACTTGCTGATTTCATAACTACTCTGTATGTAAATAAAATGAGTAAGAAACACAAAACCTGAATAAAATAAGTTCTGCTCAGCTGAATATGCCTCTATTGGAACAAGGATGAAGTCCTATAGCTACTTCTCAGGTGTGCTTGCAGAGCAAGGAAAAGACCTTAAAATTCATTTGTAAATAATAACAACTACAGAATCTATTTCATATACAAATCAGAGTACTCCAACTACCATAAATTAAATCAAAAGATTTCCAAATACAACAAAGTGTAGAAAAGTTCTGGCAAGTTTATATGACAACTGTGTGGTTGAAAGCTTTCCTCTTTCCCATGAAACATAATATAAAGTACTTAAGAAGACATGTGTAAGGAAACATTCCAGCTGTTCTTTTAAAGAATTACTTAGTATAATTTCAAATACAAATTTTCCTTTTAATCATTTAATTGACAAGTGTCCCATTAAAACATGCAAATATCTGTCATATACAACATGCAGCATGCAGTAAATGGACAGCAGAGGTTAATAACCTGGAAGCATAGGATCTGAGAATGTGAGAGCAAGTTAAAGACAAGAGTTCCTCTCCATTGTCACTGAGGGTCGAGAAGCAATGCTGAAGCGTAGAACAGTGAGAGTGGGGGAAATACAGTTTGTCCAACACATAAACATATCTCCGCAAGTGGCGGCAGGTATAACTGAAAGACAAAGGTAAAAGGAGAGAAACAGAAGAGTTTTCCTTTGAAAAAGTAAATCATTCTTTATATGTCCCCAAAGCTTTCTGTGTATCTTCACTAGATGGTGCCCAAGAAAAAAACAACTGTTAAAAGAGTATAAAAAGATAAAAAAAGAAAATGAACAACGACCCAAATAAAAAATGGGCAAAAGACCTGAACAGTCACCTCACCAAAGAAGTTATATAGATGGTAAATAAGCATATGAAAAGGTGCTCCACATTATATGTCATTAGGAAAATTCAAATTAAAACAACAATGAGACACCACTACCGACTTCTTAGAATAGCCCAAATCCACAACACTGATAAACACCAAATGCTGGTGAGGATGGGGAGCAACAGAAACTCTCATTCATTGCTGGTGGGAATGAAAAATGGTACAGTCACTTTGGAAGACAGTTTGGTACTTTCTTACAAAACTAAACATATTCTTACCATGCAATCCAGAAATTGTGCTCCTTAGAATTGACCCAAAGGAGGTGAAAACACGTTCACACAAAAACCTGCACACAATGTTTACAGCAGCTTTATTCGTAACTGCCAAAACTTGGAAGCAACCAAGATTTCCTTCAGTAGGTGAATGGAAAATAAACTCTGCTACATCCAGACAATGGAATATCATTCAGCACTAAAAAGAAATGAGCTATCAAGTCATGAAAAGACATGGTGGAACCTAAATGCATATTACTAAGTGAAAGAAGCCAATCTAAAAAGTCTATGTACTGTGTGATTCCAACTGTACGACATTCTGGAAAAGCAAAACTGCAGAGACAGTTAAAAGATCCATAGTTACCAGGGGTTTTGTGGAAGGGAGGGATGAATAAGCAAAGCCCAGAGGATTTTTTAGGGCAGTGAAACTATTTTGTATGATACTACAATGGTAGATACATATTGTACATTGGTCAAAACCCACAGAATGTGTAACACCAAGAATGAACCCTAATGTAAACTATGGGCTTTGGCTAATAATGATGTGTCAGTGCAGATTCACCAATTGTAACAAATACTGAGGAGGATGTTGACAGTGGAAGGATGGGGCTGCAGGGGGTATATGGGAACTCTTTGCACTTTCTGTTCTATTTTGCTGTGAACCTAAAACTGCTCTTTGAAAAATGCCTACTTAAAAGAAAGGAAATAAAGGTATTCTCAAAGAATGAAAAGTCTCAAAATATGATTGTGTCTTTAGTGAAACATGAAATCTGTCTTGGTAGAGCAAAGTGATGTAAGATATTTTCTCGTCAAAGTATTATGAATACATTACTGGCAGACAGGCAATAATTCTTCAAAAATATGGAAGATGCAATGGTAGAGGGAATACTGAATTAGGATCCAGAAAACTTAGAAATCTAGACCCAGGTAAGCCATTGGCAGCTTTATATTAATGGGTACTTGATCTCTCTAAGTGTCAATTCCGCAAACAACATTGAAGTACAAACTTTAAATTGCTCTAAAATTTTGAAGTAATTACAAAAAAGTAAAATCATAAGAGGAGCAATTTCACTGGCTCCACATTTCAGGCCATTTGAAAATAACAAGTTTGAAAGAGAAGAATACAAAATCAATCTGACAAGGTGAATTAACAAAATAGTGAACCATCGAGTGATACACCTAGACTACCAGTCTTTTTGTCTGGAGAACCTTGCCAAAAGTGTATCAAGTCACCACTGGGGGTGACAGGTGGTTTTTAAAGTATGTTGACCTCAAAATAAAAACTAATAAATTGGAATATTTAAAATGGGTGAATTTCCACAAATGAGCAATCTACTTATCCATTCCACTACTAACCAAACAACCAATCAGCCGAGCAGCATCTACCTTTTACTGCATTTAGGAAGTGGGCTGGGCATTAAAGATGGAGTGAGGGAAAAAATACACACACAGTCTCTACTCTTATGAAGCTTACAATCTGGAGGGAAAGACACATATTAGACAATAACAAAAATCTCACTGAAATTGAGTAAGTCTTAAGAAGTTGATAATGCCCAAGATAAGGTAGAGTTAAAAAATGTTTTAAAGGGGATTATACTTTAATCAGTTACTTCCACTGAGTCTTGGAAAGGACAACAGGACTTGGTCCACGAAAGAAGAGCAAAAACTTAACAAAACATAAAACGTATTTTTAACTGACATAATAACTGTACATATTTATGGGGTACTATGTGATATTTTGACAAATGTATACAATGTGTAATGATCAAATCAGATTAATTAACATACCCATCACCTCTAACATTTGTCATTTGTGTTGGGAACATTCAAATTTCTCTTTTCCAGCTAAGTGAAAGTATACAATAAATTGTTGTTAATTAGAGTCACGTTACAGTGCTATAGAACACTAGATTTTATTCCTTCCACCTAGCTGCAATTTTGAATCCATTAACCATCCTCTCACTGACCCCCTCCTCCCACCCTCCCTGGACTCTGGTAACCACTATTCTGCTCTCTGCTCCCATGCGATCAACTTTCCTAGCTTCCATATAGGAGTGAATCACCACCACTTTCAACAAGTGACCACAGTTAATATCACCATCAGTAATAGGACAAGTAGACATCATGTGTCTCCTGAAGTGATCACAGCATAGCCAAAATCTAATCCCAAGGAATCAGACAAATCCAAATTGAGGGGCATTCTACAGAAAAACTGTTCCATATTCTTCAAATTTTGAAGGCCGTGAAAGACAAAAAAAGAAGACTGAGGAACTGTTCCAGATTAAAGCCAATGAAGGAGAGTAACTAAATGTAACAAGTGATTCTGATATTGGATCCCAGACTATGGGGAAAAAGGTTTTTTTTTTTCTACAAAGGAAATTACTATACCAAACAACAAAATTTGATTGCCTGTTGATTAGATGATAGTATTTTATCAGTGTTAATTTCCTGATTTTGATAAATGTCCGTTTTTAAGAAATACACACTGAAGTACCTAGTAGTAAAGGTACATCATGTCTGTAAATTTACTTTCAAACATTTCAGAAGTAGAGAGAAAGATGATAAAGCAAACATAAATTTTAACATTTGGGGAATCTGAGTGAAAGGTAAATGAAAATTCCTTGTACCATTTTTGCAAGTTTTTTGTAAGTCTGTAATTTAAAGACAAAAAGTTTTTAAAAAATGAATATAATATTAACACATTAAAAAACTAATTTATTTTTAACCTAAAAAAAGAAAACAGAATTGGTATTTTAGGTAAACTAAATAATATCCATTTTAAGATGACGGGATTGAAATCTAGAGCCCTAAAATGTCATTCTGACCTCTATACTTAAAGCTTGGGACAGCAAAAAACTAGAGCGTGGGAAGTAAGCAAATGTGGTTTGGAGCTATCCCATAAAAAATAGTCACTGTTACTTAAGAGCTGCACTTTGTTAAAAAATAAAATTTCCTTAGTGTCTCTTCTTATATGAAAATGTCCAAGATTATGCAATGTATAGTTCTAAAATGTTACTCGATATGGTCATGCTTCACCAAAATAAAATATGAAAATGTTCTGTCCTAGAACAACATTCAGTCTGTAAAAGATGCCAAAAACCACAAGCAAAAGAGTAATGCTTTAAAAAGACCCTGGAGTCAAGTTTTCTAATAATGTATCTTATACAGTACTTTGTTTCATAGTATCTTTTTACTTATTTTCTTAATTATTTATATGCTTAAAGAACTTTCAAAGAAAAACAAGATTAAAAGGGGCAAGTTAAACTTTAGAGACTATCCAGAACATTCTGTGAATCCTTTTCCAATCTCCCTTTCCTTTCTCTTTTTTAGAGAAAGCTTGTTAGCAGATCCATTAGAACACATAAGATACTAAGAAATTAAATTAATAATAAATATTTAGGACCTATTTAAAAGAAATTAGAAAAATTCATTGATGGGCATAAGAGAAAACTTGAACAAATGAAGAGACACCAACATGTTCCTGGACGGGAAGACAAAATATTATAAAGGATGCCATTCTCCTTCACAGATTCTAAATCTAAAGAGTAATATTTGATTATGACAACACAATTCTCTTGCAGTGATTAAATTTTTTTAGGTGTCCATTTTAAAAGCCAGTAAAAGATATGGATCCCCTTACAGAAAAATGTACCAGGAAATATACACACAAGTTTTATATAAAATTTCGAGATCTTTAAAGAGCGCCAAAAGCCCATTCATATTATCCCCATGCCCCAGATTCATGAAGTACAAGTCTGAACTACTGTACCAGAAGAAGAAATACATAAAAAGAGCCAAGAGGACACTGAAAAAGAAGAGCAATAGGAGGGCTTTACCCTCACACTATGCAAACACATAAGGCTATCATAATAAAAATGAATGGCACTGGGAGAGGAATAGACACATCAACATAACAGAGCACAGAAGACCCAAAACAGAATCTAGGACATGATACAGGCTACATTTAAATTTTGGAAAAGAAAGGAATTTTTTATATTTATCTCTGGAAAAACTGATTAAATTTTTTTTTTTAAGTGAGACATTGACCTTACACAGCAAATCAAATTAAATCCCAAGTGAATGTGAGTTAAATGTTTAAAAAATAAAAAATGAATCCACAAAAGAAGCAGAAAAATAAAAGAGGGAAGTAGGAGAAGTGGCCCTTAGAAAAAAGATTGGTCAACGTCGTGACTATATAAACACTTAAAATGTCAAAACCACCATTAATAAAATTAAAAGGTAATACATATTTATAACATTAGATAGACAGCCAATTTCTCCTTGTGTCTACAAAGAGCTCTTTGAAATCAACAAGTGAAAGATGAAAAGCACAACTGACAAATGAACAAGTGCACATAACAGTAATTCATAAAATATATAAGCAATTAACATTTGGAAAAAAATTTATTCTAACCAGAGATTAAAAAAATTAAACTACAAGAATGAAATACCAATTTTGGGCTAGCAAATTGGAAGAAGTTTTAAAAAAACACAGTAGAGATGGATAGGATACAGGAATATGGATATTATCATGCATACCTCATTGAATGTAAACTGGACTGAGAACAAATGAATAAAAATAAACAAGATAATTTCAGTTAATGCAATAAAGAAAATATAATAAAAGGTGCTGGGAAGGGGCTAATTTTTAACTTTCAGTTAAGAAAGCCTTCACCAATGGTACGAAGTTTGACCTGAGGAAAAAAATGCCTAGAAGAATTCTAGTCTCAACTTCTCAAGTATTTGATAACATTATAAACAATTTTACATTTCCTACCACGTGAGAGAATAAAAACATTTAACAGCTCCACGAAAAGAGATAATATTAACAAACTTGTAATGGGGCTTAGAGGTGAATAAGATGGTGTGTTTTTATTGTTTTTATGGTTTTTTGTGGGTTTTTTGTTTGTTTTTTAGTGGATGGGATTATATGGTAAGGATGCCTGAAAATGGGGCACTGTGATCTCAGAATCGTAGGGCTGGGGGGTCCAGGAGGTCATCTAGTGCACCCACAGAAGATCGTCTTCCTAACTACCCTGCAAGATGCTCACACTGCTCTCACTATACATCTTTAGGCAAAAAGGAACTGTAATTTCACAAACGGCTCCATTTCACAGATAAGTAAGTAAATCTAACAACTAGAAAACTTTTCCTTATAATAAGCTCAATTCTGTTGTCCTGTAACTTCTACCCAGTAATGAAACCTGGAATTAGATACACAAAATCTAAGTTATTTCTCTATGTAATAGTCTTTAAATATGTGAAGAAACTGTGAAATCTCTTAATCTTTTCCTCTCTGATTGATACTAAACATCTGTTCTCTCATCTCTCACGGGCTATGGTTTCTAGATTCCTCATCGACCTTGTTACTCTCCTTTGGATACTCACATTGGTTAATAAGCTTCTCAGCAACATACCAAGGGCAGAGAAGAGTATTTTTTCACTGACAGTATTTAGAATTGCTGCTGCATGGTGATAATTAAAAAAGCAGACCGACTTTTAGTCAATTTTACTATGGTTTTAAAATTCTCTATAGACACAGACAATCCATCCCCTTACTGCCTACCCAGATACAGGGCCAACCACTCATGTCATCCTACCTTTGTTACAACACTAGTCATTGTTAACATATGGCAAAAAAGTAAATACATTATTCTAGATGTGCCATGTTTGGGGCAGTGCTAAGAAGATTATATCTTATTAAGGCAACTTAAAACTATAAATGTTCAAAAATTAAAGTTAAACCAAAAGAAAAAATTCCCTCAAACTGAAATAAATTAACCACATATCAAGTGGTGATAAAACGACACAAAGAATTATTTTGAATAACTTTAAAACATAGAATTGGCCAGACATATTCTACGGACAAATAAAGACACCAAAATAATCCTAAAATTCATTCACTAAGACTTAGTATTAGTGATAATATTACTATTATTGTGAACAATTATACACATACACAGCAGAATAAAGAGAAAAATATTACATTAATGCTGTTCAAAGAATCAAATCAGAATTTTTGTCAAATAATCTTAAACTTGAATCAGAGATAAAAGTATGGTCTTTTTTCTTTTCCAGAATCTACATTTTTTCCTACCTTTGTCTATCAAAGAGACCTAAAAGAAATTATAAACTACTTAGTAATGAGCACCCCTATCACCTACCAACCACACTGTGGTTTCTAAAATATCATGCCCTCTAAAAGAAAACAGAGCTCCCTGGAAGAATGTCTGTTTCTAGGTCTGAGACAGGATATATACAAATGAGCCTGGGACATCCTGTTGGCCTAAAAGTAAGAAAATAAGGAAGCCATCAAAGACAGAAAATAACAAACGCTGGCAAGGATGCGGAGAAAGAGGAACACTTATACACTGTTGGTGGGATTGTAAGTTAGCACAGCAATTGTGGAAAACATTATGGAGGTTTCTCAACTACAGAGAGAACTACCGTATGACCCAGCAATCCCACTACTGGGTATATATGCAAAGGAATGAAAAGTATCATGTCAAAGGGATACCTGCACTCCCCATGTTTATTTGCAGCTCTGTTCACAACAGCCAAGATATGGAACCAATCTAAATGTCCATCGACAAATGACTGGATAAAGAAAATGTTGTACATATACATAATGAAATACTACTCCTCCATAAAAAGGAATGAAATTCTGCCATTCACAACAACTTGGATGAGATTGGAGAAAACTATGTTAAATGAAATAAGCCAGGCACAGAAAGAGAAATACTGCGCATTCTCACTAATATCTAGGAGCTTGGGGGGAGGGATGGTCAAAGGCAGATGAATGGACACAAAAGTAGCAAGATAGGAAAAATAAGCCCTACTGGTGTATAGTCAACCCAGAAAACTATAACCGATAATGTTTTACTTACTACATGTAACCAAACGACTAAAAGAGAGGAGATCAAATGTGCATAGCACAAAGAAAGTACTGCAATGATGAATAGGTTAATTACTCTGAACAGATCAACACACATTGTATAGATGTAATGAAATATAACCGACAATTTCTGTGAGAAAGCAGCCATAGAACACACATAAATGAATGGGTATGGCTGTGTTCTAAAAAACTTTGCTTATAAAAACTCAGCCCTGCTAGATTGAAAAAAAAAAACAAAACCTAAGAGAAATGACTAATCAAATGTGGTGCAAGGATCTTGAGTGGATCCTGACATGAACTAACCAAAAATAAAGATTTTTTTTTTTTTTTTTAGATAATCAGGCACAATGTGAATATGGGTTTGGTATAAGATGATATTAAGGAACTACTGTTAATAATCTTGGGTGGACAAACTAATTAAATAATCAAATTGATGTAAACAGGTAACAAAGAGCTACAAATGAAACATAAAAGAGAGACTTCACCTGATCACATAAGTAAGGGAAGATTTCCTTATAAAAGTAATGATTCAACCAAGAATTAAAAGATGAATAAAGATAAGCAGAAAAAGAATTACAGGTAGAAGGGACAACATAGACAAAGGACCTGGGCTGAAAGAAAATATCTCCCATGCAGAAGTAAAGATAGTGTGTCAGGAGCTGATATCGGGAGAAAGAGCAGTAGGTGGAATCAGATCACAGAAGAGTTTTGTCTTTATCCTAGAAACAATGGGAAGAATTTGAAGTGTATTTAATAAAGGAGTTACAGGATGAGCTCTGCATTTTGAAATGATCAGTCTGGTTGTAGACTGATGGAGCAAGAATTGACATCAGACCTGTTTTAAAAGGTGAGAGATAACTTTTTAAAAGTTACTGAAGTAGAGTAGGGACCAAGGCAATAGTAAAGGAGAATGGATGGATCTGAGAGAGAGTTTCTGACAAGACTTGATAATTAATTAAATATGGTAGGTGAGAGAAGGGAAGTGTCAAAAACGACTCCCAGGTTTCTGGCTTGCATTAAAGGTGGTGTCATTCACTGAGGCAGGAACAGGGAAAGATGATCAAGGAAGGCTGGGCAAGGGCAAGCTTTCCATTTTGGACATGCTGAGTTTTAGAGAGCTTGTACTCCACCATGTGAGGACACAGAAAAAACTGCCATCTATGAACCAGGAAGCAGGCCCTCGGTAGACACCAAATCTGCTGGCACTTTAATTTTGGACTTCCCAGACTCCAGAACTATGAATAGTAAATGCCTGTTTTTATAAGCTATCAGTTTACAGTATTTTGTTATAGCAGCCTGAATTAAGACAGGGTGACCTTGAGAAATGCCAATATTTAATAATGTCTTAAGATCACTTTAAATCTAGATAGAGGAAGATAAACTTTTACAGAATTTTGAAGAGCAGCCAAAAAAATCTTAAGACAAGGAAACCAAGAAGAGACTGTTATGAGGAAAGAGTGATTAACAGTGTCAAACACAACTAAGCAGGCAAATAAGACAGAAAATGTCCAGTGGATTTGGCAATATGAAAGTCACTGATGACCAAGAGTTCTTTTTGTTCGTAACATTAAAAATACCTTTCATTAAAACATAACCCGAATGTAAGACTTCCTGAGATATCTTTAATCCTACTGATTAACTCATTCACATGCATTAAATATGCATTAAGTTTCCAGAGGAGATTTTTGCAAACCAAAAATTTATAAAATAGCACACATACACACCCACAATTTTACACAGTGTAACACTTCCAAATCCAAGAAAATAAGCAAAGGAAAATCTGGGACGAATGTCAGGAAACTATACAACAGTGGTGGAAGCACAACCCTTGAATCATTTAACTCCTTGGCAGCAGAAGCCATTTTTCCTGGAGCTGAATCTACTGCCAGCAATGAACATCCTGGGAATCTCTAGTATGAAGGATTAACAGACTGGCCCAAGCACTGGAAAATATATTGAAAGGAACAATCCAGTACTAGCTCAGAAGGGATGAAATGATCTAATATCTGACTGCCAGATCTAGAAAGTAATAGAAATTGAAATAATAATAAAAAAGGACCTCTTTAACATAAACATCTTTTCTGTGAGATGTTTTATTTTCTCAGTTGCTGAAGAAATTCAGAACAAGAAATCCCTAGATTTGTAGCAAAATAAAAATTTTATTCAATTAAAATTCATACTATTGATACTTGAAATTTAATCAAATATTCTGCTGATTTAAAAATCTTCCAATAAACACTTTCATCCTAAGTTAGCCATTATTTGGGGATATAAAAGCATCGATAAAGACCTAATACTTGAACATTTTTGAAACGTTAAAAATAGCCAAATATTTTAGATAGCAATTTCATGTCTTTGTCAAATTATTTGCTTCCTGATTTTAAAATATTTGTTAGATTCAGGTACAAATTTGGTAGTAACTACAGTATTAATCATATCTCTTAGGGACAAACTTTATTTTTTGAGAACTCCGACTTTTCTTCAAAGATTTGATCACAGTTTAGCTTATACAATCTCATTCTCTTCTTTATAGAAAACAAAATAGCTAAAGGTATTGACTTTCATATACTACCAAAGCAAAGGGGACAAGGCACTTAAAAATAATTTTTTCAAAAGCTTTATAAACAGTACATGTCATATGTACCAGGTATCTAAAAATATTAGACTAAGCAGACAGAAACTTACATGGGACTCATTAAGTACACCACTGTCCCTTGTTTTAAAGATGTTACAAACTACATCTACAGGTGTGGATAAACAGATCAATTTATTACCAGCATTCCTTTCTACATAGCATGTGTATAAAAAAATGTCTTTTGACATTAGACAAAGCAACTATTGAAAAAGAATGTTGTCATGGCTCTCCATTACAGACATTTGCTCTACAAATGCCCAGTATGTCCATGCAGCAATGTGAAGCTGGCTTGGTTCCCAGCAATGCAGTCTGCTATATGGCTTGAACCTGTATTTCAATGTGTTAATGGCATGTTGCTGTCTACTCTACTTGTGGTCTAATAAGCAAGGTCTAAAAATCCACAAATGCAGACATTCATTCCAAATTCCCTTCTAACACTTTCTTTTCATGAACACAGTCTTAGGATGAAGGGAGCACTGATGGAAATTTTATAAGAAAAAAAGAAATTTTACTTGAAAATAATTTCTTGATTATATTTGTTTATAATTTTTATTTTAAAAGAAGCATTTCAATGTCACTATGTTCCTCCTTGTACCAGGGGAAGTGGTAAATTGACAGAGCACACATTAAAATGATGACTCTCACAGAAGCCAAATTGGTTCCAGTGGGAGTGAAGTTGATTGAGGGAAAAAGTCCTAAAGCGCATGCTCATTATAGAGATATCAAATAGTATGTCAAAGACGTATAATTCAACCTAAAATTTTAAAAATTTACCTATTCATGTCATGTGGAGAAATTAAGATACTTCTTAAAAAAAATCTAGTCTTTGGGGGACATTAATGATAACTATATATTAGATCCAAAAGTGTTCTTCAGTCCACACACATCTGTCTACAGTGAATAATCAGGGGTGTAAACACTAAGAATATAATGGAAAGATTGAGTTCACAAATAAATAGGTATAAAATAGCAGATTCAGCACATTTTATGATGATCAAAAAGTTTGCTCACTATTTTGTATTTTAAAATTTTTATATATTTTTATATTTTACAAACTCCTTCTTGACAAAATGATTTATAGCCATTGTAAAATTCTTCTAAAAAACCTGAGTTCTAAGTTTTGATTCTTCAACATACATGCCACAAGTATTAGATCAGTAAAGTTAGATAATCAGGAGCTATGAAATAAGGCCGATTCTGCTGAGACTGATTAAATATTTATGTCACATCCTTTCTGTAGCAGAGCTGGAAAAATATACACAAGATAAAATACTAAATAATCATGAAAGTTGAAAATCTATTGGGGTCATTAAAAATAAGAGCAAGTATTCATACATATGTGTGTGTATATATAAATTATGCTAATCCTCATCATCAGAAGACCATCTGAGAGTCGTTTTTCAGTTGTGGTCATGGATGTACAGTCAAACATCCACACTCCCTCACCCTTTTATCCACATGGGTGTGGTGGCACACACTAAACCCACATCTGTGAGCTGGCAGGCAAGGATTATGGGTGCTGTTACAGGAATGTGGTCATCATGAAATTGAAGCTCACTGGTGTGGGTGGGAGGAGATGAAAAGCCAAATCTTGGTCTCACCAGCTCAATGCTATAACCAGCCTAAGTGAAGTATTAGCCTGACTGCCAAAGTAACTGAGGGACACAGCAGGACACCTTTCCTGGGGAAAAAGAGAGGCCATGCATTCTCTTACCTCTGGGCCACTGCACCTGTTGCCAACTATCTGGAGATGCTCATTCAATCTCCTTGCCCTTCTGGCAAACTCCCACTCCTTCATTCTTTAAGTGTGACTCTTCCATGAGGCCTCCGCCGATTGCTTCAGGCACATTTTGGAGCTTCCCTTTCTGGGTTCCCATTGTGCCTTATGCTTACTACCCATATACAACTTTACCAAATGCGTTTATAACTGTCTTTATTTCACCTCCCCTCTCAATCATAAGCTTTTTGAGGACAGATCCTGGATTTTTATTTTTGTTTCTCTAGTACCTAGCATGTTGCTTGGCATAAGAAAGCACAATATTTATTGATTCACTGGAGGAAAATTGACAAAAATTAATGTTTCATATCCAATGATCCACAAGTTATCTTGCTTACGGGATTTTCTATGCATCACAATTACCCTTCTATTATACTTACAATCACAGTTTAGGCTGGGTTGGGATTCAAAGTCATAACCATAAATGTAAAATTACTTCCCTCCTTAGGAGTCAGCAAAGGTCTATAAATCACTGGCAATAGGAACTTCCACACAAATTTCTCTCTAAGGCCTTAACTGCTGAATTTTTAAAATCTTTAAAAAAAAAAAAAAATCCCATGATTTGTTCACTTTGAGGAAGTGCAAAAGATTCAATCATTTTAAACAACACTGGTCCCCAACGAAATACAAGCTTTCTATTTTCTCCCAGCAAAATAGAGAACTACAACAACATAATTAATCTCACAACTGGCCAACCTGAAATAGTTCTGAACACCTTACTAGTTATCACTTTATTCCTTCTATGAATTAGATAATTTTGAATCAAAATCAGCAATACTTCTACCACCCTCTAGAACTAGGGTGCCTTATGAAAGGGTACATATCCTTTTTAAGGTGAAAGATGCAACTGTCGGATGTAGAAAATGGGCAAGATGAAATGAGAGAGATCATGGGGAGATGGGGAGTTTATTATGTTAGTGTTTGGAAGACAAGCCCAAGTGCTTTTTCTGGTGACCATTCATAGGAGGAAATCAGGTACAAGGAACACCTATGTCATCATGGAAGGGACACAGGCTCCTGTTTATCTCACATCTGAATAAACAGTCTAATGTTTCATCTTTCATCTCTATTTAGTATGCAATCCATAAGAAAGTAACCATTAGTTACTTATCAAGCAGTTTATAATCTAAGTGAAGATTCAAAATTTAAACATACTAAAAGTTAAATGACAAGAAAACAACATAAGACATACATGGGTACTTCAAAAAGTTCATGGAAAGATTCATATTATCTTTTAATTCTATTTTTCCATGAACTTTTTCAAGTACCCTTATAAAAGAATTCCACATATTTACTATTTGATGAAATAATAAATATGACAATGACAGCCATAAGAATAGAAACAGAAGAGAGTACTGTGGACTATAAAGAATTAGAAATAAATTTGCAAAACACATACCTGTAAAGCACTTGTATCCAAAATGTAAAAAGAACTCTCAAAACTCAAAAAACCCAAAAAACAACAAAAAAAAAAAACCCCCAAACAACCTAATATAAAAAGGACAAAAGGTCTGAATATACACATCACCAAAGAAGATATATGGACTGCAAAAGAACACACGAAAAGATGCTCATCGTTAGTCATTAGGGAAATGCAAATTAAAACCATGAGACAGCACTACATAGCTACTGTAATGGCTTTTACAAAAAACAGTACTAATTGCTGGTGAGGATGTGGAGTAACTGGAACACATATTATGGCAGGAATGCAAAATGGTACAACTATTTTGGAAAAGAGTTTGGCAGTTTCTTATTAAGATAAACATACACTTGCCATATGACTGAGAAACACCGTTCCTAGGTATTTACTGAAGAGAAATGAAAACTTAGGTTCCCACAAAATTCTCTATACAAATATTCATGGCAGCTTCATCCTTCACTGCTCCAAGATGAAAACCCAAATGTCCTTCAACTGGTGAATGTATAAACTGTGGTATCCATATGATGGAACACTTCTCAGTAACAAAAAGTAATGATACACATAAGAACATGGATAAATCTCCAGACTCAAGACTTCATTTATGACAATGTGGAAAAGAGAAAACCACAGGACAAAAAGGGGCTTGGATGGGTGGAAAAGTCCACCCATGGGAATCTTTAGAGAGATGAAACTTTGATTGTGGTGGTAAATACATGACTATATGTGTTTGTTAACTCAAAGAACTACACACTACAAAAGGGAAATTTTCTGTATATAATCGATTTTTTTTAACCAACCTAAAAAATTAAAAATGACAACCACTTATGGTGAAGCATCAGACTATGCTAGTCAAATATACCAACTATATTCTAGGGAAAAAACAAGAAAATAACATTATAGATTTTTAATTCAGTTCTATATGTCCTGTTCAAGGACAGACCATTTACCTTGTAAAAACCTTTAATATCAAGCCCTTTATAATCTCTGTATGCTTTCAACATTTCTTATTCCATGCCAGCACCAAAAATTTCTCACTATTCTCAAAACAATACTATCAGATATCTGAGAACAAAACTGTTTCCTGCAGAGACAGAAATTTGTTAACATCCTACCAAAAATAAACTATACTGCAGTTAGATAAGTTACTGAGAAAAGCTTACCACACCCTAAATACTACAGCGATGGCTCATTCTACATCAATTTGTTTATAGGTCCAAACGAAAGGCTTATTAGAGAAGAATTATTTCTCAAGGTCTTAATGGAAGTCAGAGGAAACAGTCAATGAAGCGCTAAATATTTAATTCAAAACATTCAGTATACTTGGTTTGGTAGCCTGAGACATATGCCTTATAATTAATAAAACACATTTTCTCCCTAAGAATCCACATTCTCTCTGCTAACAGATAAAATTCTGTAGAAGATAGAGAACAAAAGAAAATAAATAACAGAACCAAGCAAAAAAACCTCAATAACCTTTATGTAGTTATAACCTATATGTAAAAGAAAAAAGAATGTTTCGACATCACAAATATATTTTTTAAATGGACCCATTAGTTATTTAAAAAAAACAATGACTTAATGAATGATACTAAAGAATGCTACTTTTCTAATACACAATATCCATCTTTTTGATAGCTATAATAGCTTAAAATAATACACTGCCCTTTGAGAAGTTCAAGGACCCCTAAGATCAACCCTCATAACTCCATCTTTTAAAGAAGTGTTTTCTAATTTTTACCTCAGTTACTGATTCATGTAAAGCCATGGAACCCTTTCTTAATCAAAATCTGATATGAAAGAGCAACACATAAAACAGATATAAGCAGAATAGAGCTGCTCTGGGAGGACTCACATGGGTATACCCATAGCTCTGGCTGCTCATGTTGCCATGAGCAAGAAAGACAAGAGATCTACAAGAGATCAAAACACAAAACAAAACCTGAAAACCATTGCTTTCAAGTAAGGTAATCAAAATCATAGACTCTTGGATTGGGAGGGACCTTACTTAACTTTCCATCCACGTTTCCTAAGGCACCTCCAAAGGTAAGCAGCCATCGCTGAATAGCTTAAGTTCTCTTAATTCTTTCCCACGGTAAGCTGAAATACTGGTCATAGTTACACTGTTCTATGTGAAAGACGCTGAAATATAAACAAGTAGCTATCGCATCCCTTTCATTATTATTAGCATCAGCATGTTCACTTTGCAAATGAAGTAGGGTGGAGTGGATCTACTTCTATTTGGTTCCTCTGAGTTAGTGACAGTCTAGATACAACTAATGAAATAAATGGCTGTTAAAATGCTTCTTACTGTATTACCACATTGGAGCTGAAAAATTACCAGAAAAATCTTTGTCAAAGTCTAAATACCAAGTGTAAGCACTAACTAGTCTTGAAGAGGGCCACATCAACATCATTCTAAAAATTTACACTATCTATATCTGGTTTTATTTCTGCTGGAAGGAAAAGGAATAGAGGCTGGAGACAAGAAAACTTCAGAATATAAAATTTTTTAAAAAGTAATTCTTTTATATTAATAGTCGGTTCTACATACTTTCCAAATTCTTCCCTGCCAGTCCATTGATGTTTTTTTTAGTTACGTATGCAATTTTCCTATTCCCCTACCTTTTACCTATTGAAATATCCATGCTTTCAGATCTCATTTAAGTGACATGTACTTCATGAAGTCATCTGTTTTATCCTGGATTAGAAGTACTCACTTCTTGCTCCCTTCCAAATTCCTAGGGTACTCTCTGCCTCTTCTTACTTTCTGTCTTATAGAAGCTGGCCATACAGAAATTCTACTAGATTAAAACTAAATTTCTGATTCCTAAACTCTACTTTCACATTTTCTTTCAGTAGATATGATACTTAGATGTAGGAATTAAAGATCTACATAATGCAAAAAGGCAGGGATTGGTTACACTCAGTGGGGGTGTCTGGCTAAGACTCAACACAATGTCCAAGAACATATCTTTCACAGAACAGTTAGATGAAAAAAGCATCGACTGTAGTCTTATGAAATAGCTTATATTACTCTAAATGCCACATAAGGAATAACATTTTGATTCATTCAAAAAAGAATGACTAAGACTTACTCTGTAAAAGCACTATGCCATATATATATGAAAGAAAAATAAATGCTATTTTTTGTGATCAAGTGTCAAGATACACTGCTTATTTAAGGATTTCTCTTCATTCTGATCCTAAGGACCTTCAATTTGCCCATGAAGGCACTGTTGCCCCACCCCGACAATATGATAGTTATGCTATTGTAATTCCCTCTAGTTTCTTGGTTTCCAGTGATTAGAAAAATGCACTTGGTGGGGCAGAGGCTGTTGGGTGTTCCCCAATGGTCTATTCCTCCCCTTCCTCTACAGTAACGTATTTTTTTTCCTGGGCACATGGCTGCAGTGAATAAAGACTGCATTTCTCAGCTTACATTGCTAAGTATGGTCACATGACTAAGTTCTAGTTTATTACATTGAAGTACCTCCTGGCAGCTTCTGGAAATCTTCCTTGAGAGTCCCCCACAGTGCCTCACCTCACCTTTTACTCTTTGTCTCTTCCTCTGTCCTGTGGCTTGAACTCAAATGCTGACTGGGACAATAAGAAGGAAGATCAGACCCTAGAGATTGTGGAAGAACACTGAAAGGAATTTGACTCTCTGCGGACTCTGTGATAGGCAGAATGCCCCCCACCCAAAGATGTCCATGCCCTAATGCCTAGGACCTGTGACTACATTACATTACAAATCAAAAGGAAATCTGCAGATATAATTAAGATTACAAACTTTCAAACAGGGAGATTATCCTAGATTATACAGATATGCACAATTAATCGCATAAACCCTTAAAAGCAGAGAAATTTCTCTGGCTGAAGTCAGAGATATGTGGCAGAGGGAAAAGTCAGAGGGATTCCAGCATGAGAAGAAGTACTAGATGTGCCACTAAGCCCTGAAATATAGGGGCCCATATGCAAAGATCAGAGAGAGGCTTCCAGGAGCTAAATGCAGCCCCCAACTGAGCGCCAGGAAGACAAGGGGGGACCTGAGTCCTACAATCACAAGGAACTGGATTTTACCAACAACCTGAACAAGGCTGGAAGCAGGTTCTTCCCAGAACCTTCCAGTAAGAGCCCAACATGCCAACACTTGATTTCAACCTTGTCAAACCTAGAGCAGAGAAACCAGCTGAGCTAAACCAGATTTCTAATCTATGGAACTGTGAGATATAAATCTATGTTGTTTCAAGCAGTTAAGTTTGTAGTAATTTGTTACAGCAGCAATGGAAATGAATACAGACTTCCTTGAGCAGAGTCTCCTTATCAACTCTAGAAGGACTGCTTTGGACTTTTACTTGGAGAGAAATAAAATTCTTTCTTCTTTAAGCTATTCAGATTTTCGATTTTTCTGTTACTCATAGTTGAACCTAAATCTGACTGACATTTGATGAAATGCCTTTCAACACATACGGTATCATTATCAATAGCTAAAAAAATAACAGGCTAAAGTGAAATACTATTTCAAGTTATGAACAATTTAAAAAAAATACTTATAATGATAATAGTTAGACTTTCATAAGGCTTACTTCCACTTTTTCAGTTAGTCTACAGCCAATTTTAAGAAAGTCTTTTAAAAAGGCATAAGATTACATTGCTACCAATGTCTGGACCAGTCAGGGTTAGTAATTTCTTATGGGATACAATGAGGCCAACCAATACACAACAGCAAAACAGGAGCAAATGGTATGGTAGGAAAGAAAAATAAGTACTATATATCACCGTATAAGAAAAAAATATTTGTGGCTTGAAAAAATGCCTAAAATCTTTCAATTATCACACAATATCCACTCTGTTTTATAAGTGTGATATAAAAACATAATTCTATAAAATCTTCACACACTTCATAAGGAATCAAAGACCACTGGAAACAAAATTTGTTTAAACTAATTCAATCTTCATTGATCTCTAGATATACAAAGAATACAAAAATTTGTATAAAATACTGTAATTTAGTTATTTTTGTTGTCCTAAAATGTTTTATTTAATAAAAAATTATTATTTAATAATAATTCAAAGGTGTCACTTTGAATAATCAAAAAATTAAAACCTTTTAAAACCTATTAGAAAAGACTTCCAGTTTTCCTGTTATGTAAGGGTAGTCTGTGAAAAACCCATTAATGTATAAATAAAAAACACATATAAATAGCCATTCTCAGTCATATAATTGGTATTTCAGAACTATTTCAATTTGATCAAATATACTCCACTTTAAGAAAACCAATATGTGGAAAGAAGAAATCGCTTTATAAATGGTGAGACTCAGGAAAGCAAACAGGCAGGGATTAATTCTAAGAGCTCATTATTAATGAGAAACGAAAATAAAGGGTTTTAACAATAATAATGCAAGCAAATGGGAGGAGGAGAACTGGCCGCTGCCTCTGAGGTGGAGGACGCACACAGCATGGACTCAGAATCATGTCAGTTCACACAGACCTCCCCATTGCGAGTATACCTTGGCAAGGTGAACTGGGAAATCAGCAGGCACTCATCTTGAACTTGATCTCCCCAGACAGACCCTGAACATCTTTCCTTGCTGCTGACGACACACCTTGGACCCGGAGCAGTACAACTGGCTCCACCTCCTTGAAGAGAGGAATTCCCCTGCGGCTGCTCATCCAGGTGACTTCACGATAAACGATAAACGTTATCAGGCAAACTATCCATAGGGGTCTCCTGCTTGTGACCCGGGGATCACATTAGCGGGCAGTACCTAAATGACAAGCTTACAAACAAATGCTAGCGAAAGGTTTTGAGGCTCAAGAATGGACCTTGAGAGAATTATATTAAGTGAAACAAGTCAGGCACAGAAAGAGAAATACCACATGTTCTCACTTATTGGTGGGAGCTAAAAATTAATATATAAATTCACACACACACACACACACACACACACACACACACACACACACACACACAAACGGGGGGGGAGAAGATATAACAACCACAACTACTTGAAGTTGATACGACAAGCAAACAGAAAGGACATTGTTGGGGGGGGGAGGGAGAAGGGAGGGAGGTTTTGGTGATGGGGAGCAATAATCAGCCACAATGTATATCGATAAAATAAAACTTAAAAAAAAAAAAAAAAAAGAATGGAATAGTAATAATTACTCATAATCAAGTCTGCCTTTTTTTTTTCCTGTGCTCCACATTTGGGGAGGAGGGGTTGGCTAACACTTAAATGTACTAAATATTGTTCTAAATGGTTTTCCTATTTTTATTTAATACTCACAATAATCCCACAAAGTAGAGTCTATTATTATCCACGTTGTAGAGATGAGAGACTATACACATGGAAAAGTTAGGTAATCCCTCAAAATCACAGAGCTAGCAAGAGGTAGAGGTGGGTCCCCGACTCCAGTGTTTGCACTGCTAACCACTATCACACACTGTCTCTCATGCATGCGCAAAGTATCTTTCTAAACCTATATGTGTGTGTATGTGCATATAAACACAATTTAAATGTCCAAATGTATGACATTAATTTTATTCAGATAAATTCAATGATATTTTGAGGACATCATGTTACAAAAATGTATCTTTCAAAATGGATAATATACATATGTAAAATGCCTATAAAACTCTATATATTATATATAGCTTGTTTTTTATAAAACTATATTGCACATATGTAAATAGAAAATTATAAATAGTGTTACATGCCAAAGCATTGGCTAAGGATTGCTTGGAAGTGGGCATTATGGTTTGCAAGTTTGTCTATATTTTCTGTAATGAGCCTATGTTGCTTTTGTTTTTTAACTGAGTTATTTTTAAATAATCATTTATTCTAAAAATATTCTTTATGTGCCATGTATTGTTATAGCTACTTGAGATACACTAGTGAACAAAACGAAGATCAGTGCTCCTTTGGCATACATGGAAAGAGAAGAGAAACATTTACAGTTAAAAATCTGGCTTTCTTCCCACCTCATAAGCACTTTTATCAGTTTCTTGTGCATACTTTCAGAGTTTCTTCACATTAATAAAAACAAATGCAAATATTCACTATCTCCCCCCTTACTTATACTAATCACATACTTCACATATTGTTCCATGTCTTGTTCTCACATAATATACCTTCAAGAACCTTCCATCAGTAGCACTCTTACTGTTTTTGTTTCAGCTGCACACTTACTATCTATTGTGTCAGGGCACTATATTTATTTAAACAGGTCTCTATTGATAAAGACTTGAGTTGTTTCTAACCTTTTGCTATTATTTTTTAAAAATCCCAACATAAACTCGTACGTTCTCATTTTGCACAAATGCCAGGTATGGCTGCTGAGTCAGAGGGTAATGTACCTGGAATTTGGACAGCTATTGCCACTTTGTTCTTCAGAGGAGCTGTACCAGTTCATATTCACACTAGCAAAGTTTGTGAGGGTCTGTTTCCACATAATCTGGCAAACAGACTGTTGTAGTCTGACAGGTGAAAAATGGCCTGTTAGTGAAGTTTTAAATTGCATTTTTCTAATTAGAGTGAAATTGCACATTTTAAAATATATTTAAGAGCTATTTGATACCCTTTTAAGTAAAATTGTGAACTTTGTGAATATTATAATCTTTAGGTAAACTAGTTACTACCTCAAGGGTGTCTACAGGCAACAATTGGATCTGGCTTAAATTCAATTAATTATGTATTGTTTTTTCACTTTTGAGAAAATGTTAAAGTCAATAGCCAAGATTATACTACGAGGACAATAACTGTTTTACTAGTTCCCCTAAGCCTAGCACAGGGCCTGGTGCACGTTAGTGACCAATGAAATGTTTCCTGAAAAAAATGGGCACCAGAAAGGTGTTTTCTTTGGAAGTTATAGTGCAACAGCACCACCAAGGGGAACTTTAACTAAAGCATTCCCCTATAAAATTTCCTCCACCTAGATCTCTAAGCCACTGTGAATACACAATCAAATTTGAGACCGTGTGAATGTTGTATAAATGCCACTTCCAAAATCTTCGAACTCTGCCCTCCAAATTTAATGCTGTCCCTCTGCCTCTCTTGTATAGAACTTCTGGGGCTGCCACTGTCAGAGAGTGACCATCCAGCCAGTCACACACAGCCATATGTTTTCTCAGTCCAAAGACAACAACCGGTCAATATCAGCTACTCACTGGCCTGCAAGTGCAGCCAGCCACATGAGCATTCATAGTACAGGAACTCTGTGCACCTGCTCCTTTTCTGTTTTGCCTATGGGAAAGTGGGCATTTCCTTCACAACAAAAGAAACTAAATAGTATGTGAATGGATTCTGCTTTATGTTCTATCTCGAACAGAAATCTAGACATTTATTTTAAGCCCAGGATTTAAGAATGAAAGTAGTCATTCACTTCCCCAGCTACAGTGGATAATGATTTATGACACTTAATTCAATAGTCATATGACAGTTCTGTGGCAGCTAGAATCCAAAGATGGCCAAAAATGAACAATGCCTCTCAGCATTTATGCCCTTCTGCAGTCTTTTCCTCTTGAATCTGGGCTGGTCCTGTGACCTGCTTTTGACCGATAAAATGTGTTGGAAGTGACATTGTGGGAAAGCTGCGCTAGGTCCTAAGAAACCTTACAATTTCTGCCACTCTTGGGACATTCCCTCTTGGGAACTTGGCTGCTTCATTGTGAGAAGGCCAAGCTTCAGGGCAAGGTCATATGGAGAAGAACTGATGGGTATCAATTAATGCCTCAAAGACCTCCCAGCTGACAGCAGCATCAACTGCCAGTCATTATATGCGGTCATACTGGATGTCCAACCCAGCCTCTGGCTGCAAACATATGAGAGAGCTCAAGTGAGTATCACTTAGCTAAGCCATCAACCCACAGCACAGTGAAAGATTGGTGCAACCTGTTATTTGAAGCCACTAAGTTTTGGTATGGTTTGTTACATTGCAATAGACAACCAGAACAAATTTTTATAGCCATACCCATGCACGATGAGCAACAAACTTAAAAAACAATTTAGTACAGTAGCATTACCATCTTATAACTTTTTTAGATAGAGACCATGAGCTCATACAGAAAATAAACATGATTTATATACACTGTGTATCTTCCTTCTCTTCCGACCCCTGATAACTATATTCTCAATAAATATTTATTAAATGGAAGCATGAATAATACAAACATAGCTAACTATTGATTATACTGATGGAAGGAAGTAAGAGTATAATTAATTCAGAAACAGTAGATATTTAAAAGTATATACAGTGAACTCTGTAAAACAGACATGCTCACATTCTTTCTACCACCTCATCTGCTAAGAGTGCATTAGAGCAGTAGTTCTTAAACTTTATCTCAGGGCCCCTTCAGGCTCTTAAGAAAATTATTGAGGACCCCAAAGAACCTTTCTTTATGTAGCTTATACCAACATTAAAACTGAGAAAAATCTAATATATTAATTAATTTAAACATAATAATGAACACATATTAACATAAATAACATACTTAATGAAAAATAACTTTTTAGTCACATGAAAAATATTAGTTCACTGAGTTATGCACATTTCCCAAATGCTGACACATTTCATCTATACAATATTTTAAAAAATCCATTTATTAACATCATCATTGATCTTATCACAAAAGTCTTTAAGTTACTGGCAAGTGTCAAAACTCATGGTGCCAGTACAAGTTTTTCAAAATTCTAATTTTTTGCTTGAATGCTCTAACTTTATTATTGGCGACCAACACCGGCAGTTGTTTTCTTTGAAGCGACAGGCTCACTTCATTCATTTTCAATAAGATGTCTGCCAAGTCTAAATAATCATAGACTGTCACTCATTCTCTCATGTAAAAATGGCATTCCAGCACAAAAGTGGCTAGTTCAGCTCAATATACACACTTCTCTTCAGGACAATCACTGTAGTTCAGTACACTGCAGACATGCTTTATACGAACTTCCAGGTTTATCAAACAAAATATTAAAAGGACACATACTCAAGGGTCAAGATTTACTGCAACTATTTTTACTGTTTCATCAAGAACATTTTTAAGTGGAAATGGCCTTTTCTTTTTCCCCACTGCCAGCACATGGCTGTAGAAAATATAGTGGGTACTACTGCAGTTTGGTGCCACTTGATTTATGCTAAGTCCTCAGCAGTTTTACCCCAACTTTCCCTTTGCACTATTGGGGCAAATATCAGCCCAGTGAAACGGCAAATGATGTCCTATAAAACTAGTTTAGATTCCATGAATCCTCTATGGCTTGCAGACCACACTTTGAGAACCACTGCACTGAAGTGATTCAAGACTATACAGAAAATCTGCACAGTGGACTGGACATTCCATTCATTCAAAACTAAGAATGTGAGCACAGGTGGATGGTGTCTGTCTATCCTTTTCAGTATTTATCAATGTCAGGTCTACCAGAAAGAACACATCCAGGCTAGGGTCAGACCTGGATTCTAATTTCCACCACGCTATGAGCTATTTCACTCTGGGCAAATATCATATTCTCTCTGCACCTCAGTTTCCTCACCTATAAAACAGAAATTCTGTGCCTCATAGAGGGCTATAGTCACAATTAAATAAGATAGTGTCTATATAATGACTAGTACCATGAGTGGCAAAGAGTAAGCCCTGAAACTGAATTGGACTCTAAATGACTAAGGAACTAAACTATGGCTAATTTCCATATCTTGGATGATGGTGGTAACACCGATTTTATTTTTCTCTCTACCATTTGAGGAGGAATCAAATCATAAATAGATGCTTATAAAAACTTCTTCCTTTACATAATGCAATTTTGATAGATAAAATGATGTCAAAATAATCCAGGATAGGGAAGAAAAGGTGTGTATACACATGAAATAAAGTTAGTCATAAATTGATATTTGTTGAAACTAGGTGATGGGAACCTAAAGATTCATCATACCATTCTCTTTATATATTTTTTTTTTTTGAGTTTTCCGAATTAAAAAGAAAAAAAAATGATCCCTCATTTGAAAGGCTTCTAAATGCCTATGAACTGATGCTAGTCAATTTAATAATATACAAATTCACAGATTCCACAATAAGTTACCTTCTGCACTGGTAGTTCTTAAATGTTTTCCTACCACAATACGCACATTTTCTTCAGGAACCTTCACTGTAGAAATGACTCAGGTTGCCCGACGTTACACCCCACTTGCTATAACCCCACTCCGTCTCTCTCACTCTAGGTGACAACTGCTGACCTAATCGGTACCTTCAGGCAAACAAAATTTTGAAGTAATCTGAGTATTTCAATCATCTGACAATTATAATACAAACTGAAAAAGTTTTCCGAATAAGAAAACAAATTAAGATTGGATGAAGGTCAGCTTGGCAGAGAGCCTCTGCAGTAGTTTTTCTGTTAGTACATATTTTACTTATTTTTATCTCTTTCTTGTGGGAGTCAAGTTACATGAAGCAAGTTTTGTAAGTTTTTCTGTAGATAGCTGAAAAGGAACTATATTTATAAAAGTAAAATTATACCTAGGGTTTCTAAAGGAAGTTTAGGGAAGGACTGAGCCAGACAACTGGAGAAAAGAGCTGCTTCCCTCTGCCAATTTAAAAGAGTGTAACTATCAAGATATAACTCAGCATCACCTCTCTGGTACTTCAGTGATGCTCAGGTGAGCTGTCTTGCCCCTCCTGTGTCAGCAACTTTCATCAGAGCACCATTTCAGGGCTCCAGGACTATCAGTCCACCACATACGCTAGGCTGAAAGCTCTTTGAAGGCAGCACTCAAGTCAACTGTGTGAATCTCCAATGCTTGGCGATGTCTGACACACGGTGGACATATAGAAAATATCTGACAAATGATGAGGTGACCCCTAACTACCTACTCTTGTCAAAAAGAAACCACAACTATGTTATAGAATACACCATGAAGAAAACATTAGACCAGTTACTCTAGTTTCTCAGAGAGTATATTAAGAATCTCAGTGTTTTACTTAAGATCGAGTGATTCTAAATGGAAAATGTATAATAACGTGACAGTCTCTAATTATCTTTTGTACTAAGGTACCATTAATATGTTCACATCAGGTAGTAAATAATGACAGAGTTGTGAATACTTCTGAATTTCCAGGACTAATGGATCTGTGAAAGTTTATTACATGAAGAATATACAAATGTTCTCACACTTCAATATGATCTTCATGTTTGACTAATGAAGATAAGAAAACAGGCACACTTTATATTTTAAAAAATCAGTAACAGACATGTCACATTAAGTTCCTACAGTAATTTTTCTTAACCGGTGGACAAGCCCAGAAGGCCTCTCAGATCTTTACAACCAGAGATCCTAAAAGACAAAATTATTGTCATAAACTGACTTCACTTCCACCTGTTTAGAAAGGTATTCACCATGAGCAAACATCTCCTTGGAAGAACTGAAAAAATCCTCACTCATCTCAGTCTCCATAGGGCTTGATTCTCTTGGAAGCCCAATTGAGAAAGGCTGCTAGCATATCCTATCACAAGACAGCTGGGACCCCACCTTCAAATCTCAGACAGCAGCTACTAAAAGATAGCCAACAGGTTTTTAAAAACATGTCAACAAGGAGATTATAAGCTTAGAAAGGTTGACAACAACTAACCCAAGGCAGAGTGTTATATTAAACTGCCCTGTACATAACTTACTCACTTGCTTTTAATTTAAAACTTCATTTCTAAGTAGCACTTGGCAATGGAAGGTAGTACAGGCAATGGATGGAGGATAGGCATAGGTTTATATCCCAGTGTTGTCACTTTCCTTATACGAGTTACTTCTGTGAGATTTAGTTTCTACTTTATAAAATGGAAATAATAATACCCATATCATTGGATAACACAAATAACACAATGTATAGGGCCCAGGATGCAAAATGTGTCAGATATCAGCTGTGCAAATTTTAAAAAAAAAAAGGAGTGGTAGTCTATATGGCATTCTGGTTCCTCCTCACCTATAACCAGTACTTAACCATATATTATAATCGTTCGAGTATCATAATTTCACTATTCATTCAAATACCTACTGGGCCATCAGGAACAAGACATAGTACTGTGTGTCAGTTCCCCTAACAAGGCAGACTTTTTGCCTTTGGTAATTCCTGGGTGATTGCTATTCAACAGACGCAGTTCTAAGCACTTCATCTATATTAACTAATTTATTCTTCACAGCAGCCCTAAGAGAATGCTCCCATTTCATACATGAGGAAACTTAGGTGCGTTAAGCAAATGAACAAATGTTCAGAAAATTCACAATATTTGTGATAGGGAGTCTCTACCTACCTTTTCAAAGTTACCTTTTTCCAATTCTCCTCTTCTTACTCCTAAGGAAACATTCTCTCTTCCCTCACTTGTCAAGTCTCAGGTACATCTGATTCAGTATATATTTACAACGAACATGAGTCATTTTAAATCTTTTTACCTTTCTGTTTACTCCCATTTCTCCTGTTAACACAACACTTGGTTTCTTTGTCTCAGAAAAGGTGCTTTTTATAATGTCCAAAAAACACGTACAATTCATCAAGAAGGAAAATGTTTTAAGTCACTTTATTTTTCTTCTCTGGCCTTAGTATTTAATAACATATCAGATATCACAACTATGTTTTTATAAAAGAGAGAGAGAAAGCACACACCTCTTTTTTCTTTTGTTCTGGGAAGAATACTAGGCTAGGAGCTGGATGACTTGATTTCTACATCTGCTTCTGCAACAGTGTTTGCTTGGACTAGTCATATAACTCCTCTAGATTTCAGTATTTCCATATGTAAAATGTGCAACTTTGTCTTAGATGATCATTAAAGGTTCTTCCAAATTTATAATTTTAAGATTTGTTTTTAAACCAAAAATACTCTGGTTCTTCAAAGCCACTCAGCAACAAGGCTTTAAGGGTTGCATTAATGACACTGACACCTGAGCTGGAGGTTCAGTTTGACACATGTGCAAAGCAGAGATTGATGAGCCCATTCAATCCTTTACTTCTTCTAAGATACATAAATCCAATGCATTAGCAACTGAAAAATAAAACCTACAGCAGTATCAACTAGCTACCTCAGTGAAACAGTGACAGATTTTTCCAACTAGCAATAGAAATGCATGACTAGGTAAAGAATGTCGGGAGACAATTCCCCACAGGTCTCTCGTATTTCTGCACATCTTAAAAGCAGAGGCATAAACAGCCTGGTGCTCTAGACTATCTTTTCATAGATACTTGTAGAGTGAACAGATTTGGAAGATGGAAATAATCTCCCTTTACAGCACAGGGTAGTTTGTTTGCTTTCGAATATATTAAAGATGTCTCCCTCCAAAGCAAAGGTGCATCAGGTTTGCTTGAAGCCTATTATAAAAGACTGGGGTTTCCTAAACTTGGGGTTCCTCTCCTGTAACCCAAGCATCTCCATTTGCAAATGTCACTTGCTCTTGTCATGCTGCCCTGTGAGCACAGGTAACCACACAAGAAAATGATACCCTGGCTCCTACTACTATTACTGTGAGAAATAATTTGTAATAAAATATATAATAAAAAGACAGTAACAAACTCCTTTGTCTCTGACCCAAGAGTCTGAGTCTCCTACCAGGATCCACAAAACTGTGGCAGGCTAATTTGTTAGCTTGAAAGTATGGTAAAAATCTCAGATCCTTCACAGTAGTAGATAGAAATGGAGGCTTAATAATCCATGGTTAAGAAGACAAAATATGAGCCACACCCCTTCCAAACCCAGTTACCTCTACAACGTGATGGTGACATTCTATAAAGCTCTACACAAGTTATTTTAATGTTTAATTTCCCACGTGGCAATTTTGTCCACGAAGATCTTTACTTATAAGAAATCAAAATTCAGATAAATGTATGACATGCTTCATTGAAAATGACATTTTGAATGTGCCAGCAGTCTAAACTGCAATTAAACCAATTACGAAGTTTTCACATGTCCCATCAAGTCTGCCAAGACATGCTATTATATAATACTAGCAATTCTCTGAATAGTTAGAAATTTTCTATTGGAAACTTATAAATTTTCAACTGGGAGCTGTCTAAATGTTCTCAATGTAACTTCTTAAGGACTAAACTAAAAAAAGCAAACCATGCCAGATTTCCCTGAAAAATTTAGCTGCCTTCAAAGTACCACTGGCTGTAGAAAGTACAGGAAGCCAGATTTTTAAGGCAAACATTCCTCTTTCCTTTCTTGGCTACTGCTATGCCAAGATCAAACAAGAATCAGCAAAGACCAAAGCAATGGTGAAACTGGAACCTCTTTATTGCCTAGGAATTGGGCAAGAACATGTTAATTCTGTCTTTTAAAAAAAAAATGAAACCATGTTTGTATAAAAGAAGTACTTACACTGCAAGCCATTGCTCAGATCTCCTACGAGTCTAAAATAAAAAACATTATTATTAACAACCTCTATCTACATTCAATGAGATCTTCATTTTCTTTCTTTAGAGAAATATATGGGAAATACAGGCAATTTGGTAATCCGTTAGACAGGGAATCAGAATCTAGGAATATTAACGGAGACCAAAAAATTATTTTGTAGGGATGCTATCCAGATTTATTTTTAGATTCAAAACATTTCAAAAATGTTATAATGGTATAATAGAGAAAATAGGAATGCAAAAGACTTTACAAGCCATTATTAACTCTTACAATTCTCACATGAAGTAGGTATTACATCTCATTTTAGAGATGGGAGACAAAAGTTAAATAACTTACTGATATTTTGGACAGAACTGAACAATTCATTATAACTTAGTATCAGATAATTCCTTCCCTAAATAAACAATTCCCTGACTACAATGGTATCATAATAATATGAAGCTGATACTGAATTAGTTTTAAAAATTAAACCAACTATAGCTAACATTTAATTTCTAGATACAACAAATGACAATCTCAAATGAAAACACAGGAAATCTCAAAGAGAATTTCAGCAGTGACAAGCATACAATAGAAGCTCAGTAAGGAATTAAAAAATAAAATTTAATATCAAGGATTAGATGTAAGAAAAATATTATGGTCTCAGGCTAAAAGATCAACAGTTCTTGTTTTCCTTTCCATGTTTATTTCCCAGGATATTTTCCATGTACTGTAATACCTGAACACATCCATACCTATTTCAAATAGTCGATTTTTAAAAAATAAAAAAGATCGTACTGTCTTTGTTACTATAACTTTCAGTACGTAGCTATATTGAAGGCAGCTGGAATGAGGGATGGGGAGCACCAAACGCAGTGATCAGCAATGGTGTGGCTACCTTCAACTACCTTCGTCTGTTTCAGATAACCTCTAGGAGGAGTTCAGATCCGTGGTCCCACAGCAGGTGAATCACTCTCACAAATGATTTTCTGCCAGCCTTGCTATGACAGTGCTGTGGAACGGGGCGTGGGCTTTTGATCTCGATCAACTTGGGATAGCCACTTAGTTATGTGAAGCCAACACGCTAAATTGTATAAGCCTCCAGACTTTTACCAGTCTTCAAAGTAACAAAATGGAGACAAGTGCTGAGACACTGAAGAAGTGACATGTTTGAATTTGTCATTCAACAGACCTTATTTTAAAATTAAAATAGTATTCCTAAAATATCATAATCAACAGAAATAACCAGATGTCATGTTACACGATGAGAAAAGATGAAATGATGAGAAAAGATGAAAATATAAATCATGGCTTTAAGAATTTAAAAATTCTTAAATTACATTATTAAATTTTACCCAAAAAAAGTACTACTCTTATAAAATGTTTCAATTAAAAACCTAATCTATATTTTATATTAATTTATTCTGAAGAGGCTTGAAAAACCAGAAACATTTCAATAATGTCATGCATTGTCTAAAGCATTTTTTGGACACCATATTATCAACTTTACTAGCTTCAAAAAGTAGCAGATATCTGCAAAATGTGGCAAGAGACCAATCAATTTATGTGAAGTCTCAGAATGGTAGGCACCAGAACTAAGCTTAAAATCCCAAATGCCAGCCCATTTTCTAAGAATTAGTCACTAAGTATTTATTAAAAGTCTATCGCATGCCTATTGAGAGCTACTCTGTCCAGTAATGAAAAGAAATGTAAGACAAGTCTTTTATCTCCAGTAATTATTACTCTGTTTAAGCAATAAGACTGGCACCTTCGGGCCAATGTGTCGTAAGTACCTACACTGGACAGGTCGAGACTCTGAACTTTTATGTTTCCCACATCCACTTCTGACAGAAGCGAGGTAGCCACAGCCAGATTTTCTCACATGTAACTTTCTTTTTTCCCTAGCCTCTTCTCCCTGCTCCTACTCCAATAACTAGCCCCTGGGCCAGAAACTGACAATGACCCACAGGCTGCTATGAAGACATGTGCAGGGCCAACTGGGTTCTTTCTCTTGGTAATCTGAATGGGGAAATAAGAAGTAACTGTACTAGCAGCAGCTGGATCCAAAGTAAAAAGGCCTAGCAGCTGAACTGAGGGCAGCCTTAGCAAGTGGAAGAAGCCGTTGAAGGTTTAAGATAAAACAAAAAGCATAGAAGAGTAGGAAGCTAGTTGGGGAAAAAAGACTTGCGGAAAGAAGAGGTGATACCAGAAACTACCTCAACTTTTTTCTAGTTCCAAACCACACTTATGCAGATTCAGGAGTGTAGCTATGCAAGAACAGGGGAGTATAATGATTTGGTAAGGCTGGATCACCAGCCACATGTCAAGTAGCAATCAAAGATTAAGAGTAAAGGGCAGACCATGTGGCTCTAAAACTGGATTTCTCATCCTCGGCACTACTGACATTCTTGGGCTGCGTAATTTTTTGTTGTTGGGGCTGTCCTGTACATCAAAGAATGGTTAGCAACTTCTCTGGTCTCTACCCACTAGACGTCAGTAGCAGCCTCCTCCCCAGTTATGGGAACCAAAATAAAAAAAAGACCCAACTCCAGATATTGTGAAATATCCCCGGGGGACAAAATCACCCTCTGTGAAGCGCCAGTGCTCTAAGCAGATTGGGTTTTAACCTCCTGGCAGTGGGAAGCCATTTAATGATTTGAAGCAAAGGAAGCAATAGGATCAGATCTGCTTTTCACATGGATGCAGTGGTGTAGAGAGAGATTGTGGTGGGGTGAATAGAGAGTCAAAAAGACCAGCAGACTACTGATATGGTTTGGGTAAAGACGGTGAACACCTGAATCAAGGCAATAGCAATGGAGACAGAAAAGAGGGTATGAATGCAAGTTTCAACAGCAGGGTCAGACACAACATCAAGGCCGAACAAGATACAGAATTTGACAGGGAGAAATGTCACTGAATTACTTGCAGGTTTCTGGCTTGGCAAATTAGGTGGCTGTGGTAAGACCCATGATGTAGGATAGGGAATTTAAAAGGAAGAGTAGGTTTAAAAACGAGTTTCTTCAGTTTTAAACATAATAAAAGTTTGCAGTAAGTATGGGATATCCAGGTAGAGAATCTAGTAAAGCCAGTGCTCACCTAGCTAACACATATGAGCACACATTGTGTGCCAGGCCTTTTACAAATATTAATGACTTAATCCTCACCATAATTCTTTGAGACAGCAACTACTGTCACCCCCATCTTACAGACAGGGAAACGGCTCTATAGAAAAATTAAATGACGTCTCCATAGCTAGTAAGTTTTGGAGCTGGGATCCCAAACTCTGACAGTCTACAGAGTCTGTGCTCTTACCCATAATACTCGTACTATAGTGGCTGCCAGTATAGTGAAAGAGAAAGAAAGAAAGAAAGATCTAGATTATAAATTTAGATTTCGGTGGTGTTCAGTAAACAATTAGACAGTAGGTGAAGTCATAGGCATATATGTGATCTCCCAGGGAAAATGTGTAAAGACTGAAGAAAGAAAAAAACAAGACAGAATGAGATGCTAGAGAAACTATCTGTTAAGCCATGGGTGAAGAGAAGCCAAAGGAAAGAATAGAGGAAATAAGGAAAAGTCTTTTCTTTTTCCTGCTGCTGGCCATACAGGGATCAAACCCTGGACCTTGGTGTTATCAGCATCACGCTCTAACCAACTAAGCTAACTGGCCAGCCCAAGGAAAAGTCTTAAGTGCAGGTATTAAATAATATCTTTGTAACCCACAATAATCCTCTGCATATAATCTACTCTTTATAAAAGTTTTTAAACTGAATTAATAACCTCATAATCCCACATAATAAATAAATCAAACATCCATGCTTATGTTAAAAAGACTTCATAAAGTTGAACAGATCATATCTGTATATAATTTTTCTCAGACACCAAGAGTCTGTAAAAGATGTATTGTCATTAAATATAAACAATAGCCTAGACACCACAAGAAATTGATCCTTACATTTATGCACAGGTAAGAACGTTTTTAAAAACTTTATTCAAATCCTTTCATAGCATTGAAACATGTTATTCTGTTTTGCATTTTGTTGAAGATCACATGACAGACTGGCTCCTCTAAGTTTTGCAACTGACAGATTAAAAATTCTGTAGACTTCCTAAAAGAGGATTTAGAAAACGTGTATGTGAAAACTGATTACTTCCCACTCAAAGGAGTTACTAGAGCATCTGGTGAATCTTGAGTTGCACTGCTATAACACAGACTCTTCTATGTGTCTAAACAGTTTTTGTTAGGCATTTCTTATGCTTTACCATCCTACACACTAAACACAAACATGTAATAGAAAATGAGTTCTCTCAAGATACAAAAAAGCTAGGCCCCATTTCCAATTCAAGACAAGTGTTTTCTGAGGGAATAAATCTTGATTTCCAGGCCCAAACTCAAAGTGTTTTCCAGACTTTAATGTGCATACAAATCATTTGGGGATCTTGTTAAAAAGAAGATTCTGATTCAGTGTGTCTGAAGCGAGGCCCACACTCCGCGTCTCTAACAAGCTCCCTCCTGGATAACACGGATGTTCTGGTGCTTACTGGCCACTCAAATGTGATCCTTGGAAAAGAAGCATTGGCAGCACTTGGGAACTTTTTGGAACTGCACTTCTCTCAGTGTGACAAACAGCATGAGTCACCTGCTGAAATGGATGACCCTGGAAATTCACCTTAAACTCTTTCCTTCAAAATCCATTTATAACTCATTTAACTCACATTTTCATTTTGTTGTTATCGCAGACCAAATCTTCCTTTCTCTCTCTATTCCTTCCATTATCCTAAACTGTGAGTCTAACACCACGCCCTTCCGCAATAAGACCCCTGCTCATTCTTTCAGGCTTCTCGCCTGTAATCCCTATATGCATCAGCAACATGCCAATTAAATGAAACTGGTTATTTTCTACATGTAAACCATCCTCTCTCAGCACATCCTCTCTTGTTTTGGTTTGTTTGGTTGTGGTTGATGTTATTCCCTATTAGTGCAGTTTCTAATGCCATTCCTCTCTGCCTAATCTCTCAACGAGATGTGATCTCACCATTCTCTGAACCACTCACTCACCCCCCCCCACCACTGTAGGAATTTTTCTTTCACTGGGATATTTACCACATTCTGCTGTATATGAGATCTCTTATATGTGCAAGGATAGGGTCCTTATCTTATCCTTGCTACTGAACTGTAAGCTATGTGAGGGCAAGAACATTTATTATTAATTTTGTTATTCCCTGTATTGCTTAACATAGTTCCTCACTCATACAATGCTAAATAAAAATCCACTAAAATGAAGTAAAGCACTACTCATTTTTGGGTAGTATATTCAATATTTAGATAAATTTAAATATTCCTCCATCACAAATCTAAATTATGTTTCTTATTTCTTCAAATATGATTGGTTTGTTTTCTAGTTTCGTCATCACAGATAAAAAATTGGGCACAATGCTTTATTTGCATTTTTTTTCCCAACTCTTACATCTAGAAAATTTTTATTTAATTTTGCTTAATACATTTTATCATAACTTCAATTCTGAATCAGCTCATTTGGCATTTTCATAGTGAACAGACCAAATGTTTATTTATCAGTTGAGGAAAATTAATCTTATAATGAAATCTTCATGAAACCATTATAACACTCCACAAACATAGACAGTAAAACAGACCAAAAAGCAGCAGAGAAATCACTAAAACTGTCATGCTGAAATAAAGAATGGTGACAAACATCAACTTCTGGAAACTAAAGGTTCTCCAGAATTAACCAGAAGACTCCAAGATATGAGAAGACAGCTATGTTTACTTTAAATCATGAAGTTCTGTTAGTCCAAAATCAGCCAACCGGACTACCTCTCAAGTACAAACCCAAAAAACAAACTAATAGAATGTATTAAAACCAGACATAAATTTAAAAAGTGAGTCAATGCAAAATATTGTCTCCTAAATACTGCAGATAAATAAACAGATGAAGAAAGTAAGTTATTTCTGAACAATAGTTAAAAATGAGCCCTGGTTATTAAATGTCTAACCAATGGACAGAATGTGAGATCAGGGGCTATAAGAGATATGGAGTTGTGATCACCACCAATGACTGGAAAATAAAAACCAATGATCAAAACTGCATTTCCCTAAAAGCACAAATTAAAGGAAACAATATGACTTCACTGACTCATATAAAAAAATGTTCTACTCAAGAGCTGCTAGGACAATATTGAGCAGCCTATCAGAAGGTAAAGAAGCTCCTATATATGTTAAAGACCCCTGCAAATGATACTCACTCATGACTGATTAAACAGCTTTCATATCCTTAAAGATCGTGTGTTTGGCAAAGTGTGGGGAAGAGACAGGGGTTTCTGGCAGACAGAATATATGGCTCCCCCCAAAATGTCCATGTCCTAATTCCTTGAACTTGTGAATATGTCACTTTCCATGGCAAAAAGGGCTTTGCAGTTGTGATTCCGATCTTGAGATGGGGAAATTATCCTGTGCTATCTGGGTAGGGCCAAGAAAAACACAAGAGTCACCAGAGTGGAAGAGGTAGCCACAAGAGGAGGTCAGAGTGATGAGATGTGAGAAAACCTACTGCTGCTGGCTTAGAAAATGGAAGAAGGGACCAAGAGCCAAGGTACGCAGGCAGTCTCTAACAGCTAGAAAAGACAAAAAAAAAAAAAAAAAAAAAAAAAAAGTAGACCCTCCTCTAGAGCCTCCAGAAAGGAACACAGCCCTGTTGACATCTTGACTTTAGACTAGTGAGACCCACATTGGACTTCTAACCTAGAGAATTTGTAAGATAACAAATTTGTGTTGGTTTAAGCTAATTTGTGTTAGTTTGTTACAGCAGCAAAAGGAAACTAATACAAGGGTAAACTGCTATGAAAAGAATTCTCTAAAACAAACACAGATAACTCCTTCAAAGTGTACTGTGATGCTCTATAAAATGCTCAGCAAATATGTTAACCTTTAGTCTGCATTACTAAGAAATATACCTGCTCCTCTGTAAAAAGGTAACACACAGCACCTAAACTAGATTCTATTAAAAGATTGAAAGTAAATACAATTAACTTTGATTGACAAGTTGGATTAGAAAACAAAACAGAACAAGATATATGCAATCAAACAAGAAGGTGATAAAAATTAAGCAAGAAAATTTGATATTCCGTGTAGATAACATTTAAAAAGGGACCACCACAGAATCCTTCTCAACAGGTCAGCCACAAAGCAAAAATCATTATTTCTTTTAAAGCTTATATTTACCTGATGATTCTCTGGGCAGCATACTGGTGGAGAGAGCGAAACTGTGCTGACATATTTGCTAAAGCTGCCAAACAATTTGTGTGAAGGTACTTGTCCTGTTAGAAAACAGCAAGTTTAAGACATACATCAAGGCTTCTCTATATTTTAAGAAAAATTAACTAGAAGCAAATGTAAACTCAATTGTTACTGATTTTAGAAAGTTCAGATCCACAATCCCTTTTCTCTAATTCCCAAATCCATAAAGCACAGAAAATTCAAAGTTTTTTCACAATTTGCTTGGAAGCAACACCTGACACAAAAAATTATGATGCTATTGGTAGTCTTCATTATTCTCACCACGTTAAATATTGAAATATTTTGATGCAGAAATACTAATGTTTAATTACAGTGTGCTGCTTCAGACCCTAATGGTTACACATAGTACAGCATATACACTGTAATTATCTTTTTAAAATCCAAGAAAACCTCCATTCTAAAAGACATCTGGCTCCTTGGGCTTCAGACAAAAAATATGGATATGCATCTACATTAGTTCCACAGAGGGAAATAACTGAAAACAGTTCAGAAAAGTTGAGCACTTCTCTTAACTGTGAATTCTATACATTGCTTCTCTTTGACAATTTATTTTTGTTGACCAGAACTGAAATTTGCTTCCAGTTACTATAAATAGAATCCAGTAGAAATTTTTTACTCTTTAAAGTATTCTCTCTCATTGACTTTTCTTTCCCATCTGAATTCATATTTTCTCATACCTTCTTATATTCTCTTCTTGCTGCTTTTAGAAGGCAAATCAATATTATCACTCCAGCAAAGATATACAGTAGCTTTTGTCTAAATGTGCAGCACTGTTTATTTTCTGTTTCATGTAAGATATTTTTGATTATACAACCATGAAACATTAACAGATATTACATTAGAATCATGTAATACAGTGACTATATGCTGATCTGTATTTTTCCACCGTATTTCATGAGAATTGTGGCACTCTAAAATTTGGAATTGCTTTAAACCATAGTCTTAATTCTACTATATGTGAAAAGATAGAAAAACAGCTATGGAATACTTACTCTTGTCCTTGTCATGTTGTATTGAATGGTTCTTATTACAACTAGTATCAGGAGACTCCCTAATGAAATTTCAGTTAAAATCCGTTCTGAATACCAAGTAATATTTTTTAATATCTGTAATGAGAAAGAAAAATTTAAGTAAAAATGATTGCTTTAAGGAAAAAAAAATTACTCCATGTCCATGGTTTTTGAGAAGTCATGACTTTGCTCCGAAGATAAGTTAAGCAGTATACAGAAGTAAATTGTGAGATTTTCATTTCAAGTAAGCAAACTGCTGATGTGTTTACTTCTCCTTCCTCCTTAATGAGAGAGAGAAAAAAAAAAGTGTGGAAAACAGAGGAGGATATCATTAGTAGACAAGCAATTGTATCTGAAAGAGATATGGCACATAGTCTGATAAAAGTGGCAGAAAAACCAATCAGAACTTAGCAGTTTGAAAGCAAAAATAAGGAAAGCTAGGTACTTCTTGAAAAGCAAGTAGAGCTTTCCCAACAGATTGCAGAAAACCTCCATGCTTGTGTTTAGAAGAGAGAGGCCAAGGGCACAAACAAGCCCAGATCTTCAAAAAGAGATGGACCAGTGTTCTGCTGGGGCTATGCAGAGCTAGCAGCTGCAGCGGACACCTCCAGCCCTCGGTAAGGCCTCGGTAAGAAGGAACTGTTTTCTAAATTAAGTTGAGACATTTCCACAGTAGATTTGTAATATGGGTATCAGACAGACACAAAAACCAAACAGCACAGCAGCCAATTACGGGCTATCACAAGTACATAAAAAGAGAAACAACAACAACAACAACAAAAAACCCCAAAAACCAAAACAGGCTTCACTGAGCACTAGAAATACCTAATATTCTCTTCCATTAAGGTTATTTCTATATCCTTTCTCTTTGACTCATGGAGAGCCAATGTGCCACATCCTTTTCTATCTATGCCTGAAATAGGAAGAGACACAGGGCTGAGTCTTGCTTCTCAACTGAGAAGATATACTCATCTGCAGAGCACAGCAGACCTCCGTCATTCACAGCTGCCAAGGGAGGTCCCACCACCTTCCAAACCAATGAATCCAGACTTGCATTTATAACTACGGATAGACAACAAACACATAACAAAAGGTGAAGAAATTCAACAGCCTAAAAGATATGCCGAACCTAATTAAAGCTCTGTTCTAATTACCAGCTGTATGTGAAATACAGAGGATAGAAGAACATGTTAAATAACATGATTATATAATCAGCCAAAGACAAATTCTGCTAAACAAATGACCCAGTGTCTTCAACAAATCAGTGGTGTAGTAAGAGGGAGGGGGAGAGATTATTATACATTTAAGAATCTTAAGAACTAAAGTGTAATAAGTAAACTTTAAAATTTGATTCAAACAGATGTCTTTTTACAGTTGATTTTAGATAACTGAAGGAGGAATAAGTTCTGATATTCTATTGTACAGTAGGGTGACAACTTTGTGTCTTATGTAATAGCTAGAGCAGGGGCTTTTGAATGTTTTTGCCACAAAGAAATGATAAATATATGAAGTGATTGATACATTTACTACCTCAACCGGATTATTATACAACATGTATATGTATCAAAATATCAGATTGTACCCCATAAGTGTGCATAATTACAACGTGTAAATTAAAATAAAATTTTTAAAAAGATAATTGGAGAAAATAGAGTATTAGTAGGAATTCAAAAATTACTGTTGATTTTGTTGGATGTACTAATGGTGTTATGGTTATATATTAAAAAGTCCATACTTGCTAAAATACTTACCAGTGAAATTATATACAAACACATATGATTTATAAGATTTGTTTAAAAAGACTATTGCCAAAATGTAAAAAATGGTAAAGGCAGATGAAATAAGGACAGCAAAATGTTGCCAATGAGTACATGGGGATTCATTCTACTATTTTCTCCAATGATGTTTAAGTTTGATGGTGTTCATAATAAAAAGTCTACTAACCAAATAATGAATTATGAAATAGAAAAAGCAAAGCAAAGAAATCTCCAATTAAACAGAGATGATGTAGGAAGCTGGATTTTTTTTTTTTTAATTCTAATTAGTATATTTGGTGAGATTTGACTGAATACTGCATCCATAAAAATAAGAACATGCTCTATGAAAAGGGAAAATCACAGAACAAAGAAAAATTGCTTAAGATCAAAAATATGATGGCTAAAATTTAGGGGAGAAAGAAAAATTAGCAGAATGAGCACTATGGAAAACTGAATTTGTGATTTAAAAGACCAAAGTGAGAAGTTCTTCACAGAAACTATAAGAGAAAAGTGGAGGTCTAATATCCACTTCATAAGAGTTCCAGAAGTAACAGACTAAAAGAAAAATAGAAAAATTAGCAATACAACATTTCTTTGAGAGGAAGAAAACATTCAACATTCCAAGCAGAAATATTGAAAAAATAATCAAAACATTCTGGTAAGATTTATGAATTTACTATATATAATTCTCATCATCCAAAATTTGTGGAGACCTGTTTCTGGTTAACATATGATCAATTTTGGTAAATGTTCTACATGTACTTGAAAAGAATCATATCCTCTAAATCTTGGTTGCAATGTCCTAAGCTATGTTTCTGATGAGCAAAACTTTCAGCCAAAAAGTAAAATCTAGACTTAAATTACTTAGACTTACACCCTCAAACAAATGTAATATAATTTATTTGTATTTAAAATTGTAAACCTTAGAGGGAGGGGAGAGGGAGGTTTCGGTAATGGGCCACAATAATCAACCACATTGTATAAAATTTAAAGAAAAAATAAATAAATAAAATAAAATTGTAAATCTTAGTATGAAAGACTATAAACCTGACTTCTAGAAGCAGTATACTGTGTTACTTATTCTGTGTAGACATTAATTTTAAATAGGAATTAGTTCTACAGGTCATAAATAAAAATCATTAATTACTCTATATCTGTACATTCTGTAACCACTCACTTTAACTAACCTAAGTTTAAATTATCGTATGCAGATTTTATATATTAAATGAAAAACAGAATGCATCATAAATTTTAAATCCAAGGTAGATGATACATAAATGGCTGGCTAAATACACCATAAGTTAGAATACAGAAAACACACTGCAAAGCTTTAAATGTATAAGAGCATAAATGGACTTTTTAAATCAGGCTCAAACAGAAACTAATCTATAATTAAAAGATGGGGTATAATTTCAAAAATACAAATATTTTATAGAGTAAAAGTAACAGGTGGGCAGGAGAAGAAAGAACCTCAGTGCAAGAAACATTATAGTCACCACCTTGGAGCAAAAAGATAAGAGAATAAAACAACACTCAATAGTAGACAGTCCTATGGCAGTATCTTTGGGGTTCCCACCAGGCTGCCTGCTCCTGTGGAAAAACACTTTACAGGAGAGGGCATGCCACAGTGCTATAAACCTGGTGTAACTGTAGAAAAATGAAGTGTAAGCACTTCTATGTTTGATAGAAAGAGGATCAGAAAAGAGAAAGAAATGCCAAAAGGAATGAATGTGTCACAACTCCAGGCAGGAAAACAGGTAGGAATTGTGAAATCACAATTTTAAAGTCTTGATTTAGAAGAGTAGCAGACTGAACAAACAGGCTTGAGCCCAAATTTAATATCCTCAAACTCCGCCTCTATAATTTGGAAAACAGAATAAAAGCACATTATTTATCTGGTAAGTAAAAGCCAGGAGCTATACTAAAAAAGTGACTCACATCTTAAAATTCATTTAACTGTTAACACAAGCAGATAGTATACACTCACTAAATGCTTATTGAATTTACACCAAATGTCATACTAATCTTGGTCCTACATACTAATTAAACAGATACTCTTCTTTGAGTAGATGAAGTAAATATGGACCATTAAACAATATATGTATTACAAATCTCAGGCTATCCAAATGGTAAAAAGAAGTGATAAAAAATATAATGTATGCTTGGGCTTATAAATAATAGGTGTATTGGGGTCTCTGATAATAAGAGAATAAATTAAAACAGGGCCAAGACGCACATGCTTAACTCTGAATCCTATCTTACCTTCTAATAGTTCCTTCAGAAAAATTGCCAAAATCCTGATATTCTGACCCAAACTCCCAAATCTAGAGAAAGAAACAAGTTAGTGAGTCTCTCTATTTGTTTCTTCTCACTAAAGGGTAATGGAATGAGGTGTGAGAGAGAAAATAAAAACATTCATTTTCAGTTGACTTTAGTGTATGGTGAAAGGTGTGGGTCTGGTTTCATTCTCCTGCATATGGATATCCAGTTATCCCAGCACCATTTGCTAAAGAGGCAGTCTCTTCCCCAGTGTATAGGCTTGGTGCCTTTGTCAAAGATCAGATGGCTGTAGGTGTGTGGGTTGATTTCTGGATTCTCTGTTCTATTCCACTGATCAGTGTGTCTGTTTTTATGCCAGTACCATACTGTTTTGGTTATTATAGCTTTATAGTATAATTTAAAGTCAGGTAGTGTTATGCCTCCAGCTTTATTTTCTTTGCTCAGCGTTGCTTTGGCTATGCATGGTCTTTTGTTATTCCATATAAATGTCTGGATAGTTCTTTCCATTTCTGAGAAAAATGTCTTTGGAATTTTGATGGGGATTGCATTAAATTTGTATATCACTTTGGGTAGTATGGACATTTTCACTATGTTGATTCTTCCAATCCAAGAGCATGGAATATCTTTCCATCTTCTTGTATCCTCTCTAATTTCTCTCAGCAGTGGTTTGTAGTTCTCATTATAGAGATTTTTCACATCCTTGGTTAACTCAATTCCTAAGTATTTTATTTTTTTGATGGCTACTGTAAATGGGCAGGCTTTCTTGATTTCTTCTTCTGCATGTTCACTATTGGAGAATAGAAATGCTACTGATTTTTGTGTGTTGAATAAACCCTGAAACAATAAAACTTCTTAAAGAAAACATAGGAGAGACACTTCAGGAAATAGGACTGGACAGAGACTTCATGAATACGACCCCAAAAGCACAGGCAACCAAAGGAAAAATAAACAAATGGGATTATATCAAACTAAAAAGCTTCTGCACAGCAAAAGAAACAATTAACAGAGTTAAAAGACAACCAACAGAGTGGGAGAAAATATTTGCAAAATATACATCTGACAAAGGATTAATATCCAGAATATATAAGGAACTCAAACAACTTTACAAGAAGAAAACCAATTAAAAAATGGGCAAAACAGCTAAGTAGGCATTTCTCTAAGGAAGATATACAAATGGCCAACAGACATATGAAAAAATGCTCAACATCACTCAGCATCAGAGAAATGCAAATCAAAACTACACTGAGATACCATCTAACCCCAGTTAGGATGGCTAAAATCCAAAAGACTGTGAACGATAAATGCTGGCGAGGTTGCGGAGAAAAAGGAACTCTCATACATTGTTGGTGGGACTGCAAAATGGTGCAGCCTCTATGGAAAATGGTATGGAGGTTCCTCAAACAATTGCAGATAGATCTACCATACGACCCAGCTATCCCACTGTTGGGAATATACCCAGAGGAATGGAAATCATCAAGTCGAAGGTATACCTGTTCCCCAATGTTCATCGCAGCACTCTTTACAATAGCCAAGAGTTGGAACCAGCCCAAATGTCCATCATCGGATGAGTGGATACGGAAAATGTGGTATATCTACACAATGGAATACTACTCAGCTATAAAAACGAATGAAATACTGCCATTTGCAACAACATGGATGGACCTGGAGAGAATTATATTAAGTGAAACAAGTCAGGCACAGAAAGAGAAATACCACATGTTCTCACTTATTGGTAGGAGCTAAATATAAATAAATAAATTCACACACACACACACACACACACACACACACACACACACACACACACACACACACACACACACACACACGCACAAAAACCGGGCGGGGGGGAGACATAACAACTATAATTCTTTGAAGTTGATACGACAAGCAAACAGAAAGGACATTGTTGGGAGGGAGGGGTGAGAAGGAGGAGAGAGGGAGGTTTCGGTAATGGGCCACAATAATCAACCACATTGTATATCAACAAAATAAAATTAAGAAAAAAAAAAAAAGAATCACACACACCATCGCTTGGAGGAAAAAAAAAAAAAAAAAAAAATTCATTTTCAAACTTGAGAAGGTGAGCAAAACAGGGTCCAGAAATACTTTGTTAAGAAAATTACAGAAAACAAGACAATTAGGTCCACAGTTATAATTCCATATAGAGGTAATAATTTCCAAGTGAAAGCCCTGCCCCTTTCTCTTACTAGATACCCCCACCCCAACCCAGAGAGGAGACTGGAAAAGTCCTTTGAGAATCACCCATAAGAAAAGGATCACAGAGTAAGAGTTCCAGAGAAAGAGACTACATAGAGCAAGGTATGGTAAATACGCCCAGCCACTGTAGTGCTTACTAGTACAGAGGAACACATCAGCCAGGAGCACCAGACACTTGAGGAAAAGCCTGCAATGTGGCCAAAGACAGAGTCCACGAAGAAAATGCATTATGTTTAAATACATTTTGAAGGGATTCTCAGTTCTCTTGAGGTACTGGGGGTTGAATTAGCGATTAATACATAAATAAAAAACAGGGCAATGATGTGCTACAGAAATAGTAAAATGTGTAAAAGAAAGGAATGCAATTATCCTACACTACATTCCTGAGCTAGGAATAATAGTTAAGAAAAGCATAATAATGTAAAAGCCAAAGTTAATCAAAAATGGTAGTAACATGGCAAAAGAAAGTCTATGTGCTGGCAAATGCACTGGGCACCCAGAAGGAACGTGCATGTCTGCAGGAGGAAGAGCTAATGATGCATCTTCCATTTTAGGAAGGTAACAGTTAATATCTACATCTGAAAAATCAAGAAATAACAGTATAAACATACTACTTAGAAACATGGACAGAGTTGAAAGCATTTGTCTTAGGGAAGTAGGAATCAGGAATAGGGTAGATACAGCTCTGCTGTTTTTCATTAAAACCTTGTACTTCTATATAAGTTTTTGTTTGTTTTTGGTGGCTGGCCGGTACACGTTCTACATAAGTTTTAAAACTATGTACGTGTATTATTTTGACACAAGGAAAATGCCAAAGAGTTAGATAAAACTAGTTTGGAAATAGAACTCTCCAAAATGACCAAAATTTAAAGAAGTTCTGTTACTCTCTTTCAAAAAAATATAAAGCAATTTCTCAACCTTCTCCCCTTCGTTCCCTCTTCCTTCTCTCATTTTGTATGTAAGGAGAAAAATGCTTAACAAATTCTGCCACAACTAAAAAGTGAAACTGAAATGGAGAAGAAAAATGAACCCCCTAGCAGCAAAAACATTTGCATCAATTATTAAGGAACGATTTTCAGAGAGTTTTTAATAGTGGCTAATAAATGTTCAGGGGAAAAAAAAAAAGCTCCATTTCATACATCTAGAGAAACATATACCATTTTTAATTTAAGGTTCTCACAGAAACATATACCAAAAGGAAAAGACAGAAGAAATGCTAATCAAAGTAATGGTAACTTACTACTTCATGAATGGATCTATTGAAGCCATCATCTTCTGTAAGAATCAACAATATTATAAGGGCCATATACACATGGTGTGAATTTCTTTCTTCAACATGATACAGAATCTCAAGAATTGGTAAAACCTAAGGAATAAAAGTTATAATTTATTATTTCAATATTTTATTATGAGACCAAATGTTTCAAACATTTATACTTTTACTTGGTACCTTTTGCTTTAATATCATAATTACATTTTTCTTTAGAGAAAAAAACATACAAACCAGCTTCTGACTGAATGTACTTCCCATATGTATACCAGTAGAGAAATTCATCACTAACTCTGTGAAAGTATCTAAAAGTCTACCCAACATAAAGGTTGGATATGCAGAGGCCATTTAGACTCATGGTTTAAGTTTTAATAAGTCACACCACCTTCCCCAACCTAACCAAATAGGGAGCGGTGGGAGCATAGCTGTTCAGAAATTAAAGAATATTTTATGTGTTTAGCATCACTTGTACTATAATGCTAATAAGTAAAAAACATATTTCAAATAAACAAACAATTAGCCTATCGCAACCCAAGGTGCATTTTTTCAACGTGTATATTGAGTTTACTCTTCAGTGTATCTGAAGCATTTCATTTATAATCCTGTTTATATATAGACCTATTTAGTTTATTTTGGGTTTTTTTGGACTGGTAAGGGGATCGCGGCACGCTGTGGTCTGCACCACGCTCAGCCAGTGAGCGCACCAGCCATCCCTATATAGGATCCGAACCCGCAGCCTCGGTGCTACCAGCGCCACACTCTCCCGAGTGAGCCACAGGGCCGGCCCCTATTTAGTTTATTTTGAATCACTACTTTCACAAATTCAACTTGTTCATTCTTTACTAACTAAGGTAAGTAGATTACTAAAAGTGTCTACTAAATAGGGGCAGGATAACTACATGTCTTATGTGAAACTACTGTGAACACTATCCACTGAATGCTAGAAAAATGAACAAAAAATATATAGTCTAAATCAGACAATAACCTGTAATGAGTAAATCGTTCATATACACAAGTTCCTAAAGCACAAGCCAGTATATAAAGCCCACAAAAACAGGATTGTACACCCACACATCAGGACCATACATGTTTGGGGAGGCACACGTACTGTAGGAGACTTCTAAAATGTAGCCCTGAGTGTTTTATTCTTTTACAAGTCGTAGCTGGAACTTCTTCTGTATGAAGTTCGGTGCATGAGCTTTACTACATTCCAATAACTCAGTTACCAAAAGTCTTTGCTCTTTTTCATATGTATAATCCTGGCATTCTTTCCTTCTGACATTATGTCAAATATAATACACTGTACTCACATTCCACATTACCTAATTAACATAGTTAGATTTCATAGCCATTTAATTGAACATCTGTTTGGTTTACGGTGTCTATGTCATGTTGTTCTTTTTTTCTGGCTAAGCCTGTAATAAACATATCATGACCATAATATGTAACACCTTCAGTACCTAAAATGTTCTCAAGACCCTGTACTTTACTTGACAAGATAGGCAAGTAAATGGTATTTCACACAAACAAGTAATAATAAACAAGAGTAAGCAATGAGTACAATGGGCTTACATCAGAATAGCATTTCAATTCTTCCTTTCAAATACTTTTACTGAGATATAAGTAATATAACACACAATCCATCCATTTAAACTGCACAATTCAATGGTTTTCATAAATATGTGTAAATCACTACAGTCAATTTTAGAACATTTTCATCATGTTAAAAAGAAACCCCATACCCTTTAGCTGTCACCACCCCCCACACACTAAACTCAAAGGGACTACTTTACGTCTCTATAGGTTTCCCTATTCTGGACTTTCACATCAATGGAATCGTATATGTAGATTCTTGTGACTGCCTTCTTTCACTGAGCACGTTTCCAAGGTTCATCCATGTTGTAGCATGTATGAGGAGCTTATTCCTTTTTATGCCAAATAATATTCCATTGTATAGACATACCACCTTTATCTGTTCTTCTGTTGATAGACCTTTGGATTGTTTCTAACTTTCTAGCTAGTATGAATAATGCTGCTGTGAACATACAGGTACGAGTTTTTTTGCAGACATACTTTACATTCTCACCAGTAGTGTATGACAGATCAAATTTCTCCACATCCTACTCATCACTTGTTATCTTTTTTATTCTAGCTATCATTCTGGGTGTGAAGTGGTATCTCCTTGTGGTTTTGATTTGCATTTATCTGATGACTAATGATGTCAAGTATTTTTTTTTTAATGTGCTTATTATTCACCATCTGTATATCTTCACTGGAGAAATGTCTATCCAGATCTTTTGGTCATTTTTTTAATTGGGATGGCCTTTTATTATTGAGTTATAAATGTTCTTTATATATTCTAGGTACAGTCCTTTACCAGATAAATGGTTCGCAAATATTTTCTCCTATTCTTTGGGCTGTCTTTTCACTTTCTTGATGTTGTCCTTTGAGGCACAAAACTTTTTATTTTGATGAAGTCCTATTTATCTGTTTTCCTCTGTCAATCATGCTTTTGTTATATCTAAGAATCATTTGCCAAATCCAAGGTCATGAAGATTTACCCCTATGTTTTCTTCTAAGAATTTTATAGTTTTAGCTCCTTTTAGGTCTTTGATCCACTTTGAGTTAATTTTGTATATGGGGTGAAATAAAGACCCAACTTTATTCTCTCACAAGTGGCTATCCAATTACATCAGCACCATTTGTTGAAAAGATTATTCTTTTCCACATAGATCTTGGTACCTTGACTGAAAATCAGTTGACCATAGATATATGAGTTTATTTCTGGACTCTCAATTCAATTCCACTGATCTGTTAGGTCCACCCTTGTGCAATTACCATACTAGATTTATTGCTGTTGCTCTGGTAAGTTTTGAAATCAGGAAGTGTGAGTTGTCTTACTTTGTTCTGTTTCAGGATCACTTTGACTATTTTGGGTGTCTCACAATCCCACATGAATTTCAGAATCTCCTTGTCAATTTCTATCAAGAAATCCACTTGGATTCTGATAGGAACTGTGTTGAATCTGTAGGTCAGTTTGGCAAGTATTACCATCTTAACAATGTTAAGTGTTGTGATCAATGAACGTTCGGTGTTTTTCCATTTCTTTTAACAATATTTTGTAGTTTTCAGAGTATAAGTTTTATACCTCTTTAGTTAAATTTATTTGTAAGTATTTTATTCTATTTGATGTTATTGTGCATAGAAATGTTTTCTTAACTTCATTTTCGGATTGTTCATTGCTAATGTATAAAAATACAATTTATTTTTGCATATAGATCTTGTATACCGATACTGTATCCTGCAACTTGCTGAACTCTTGGTTGGTTGTGGGAGAAGAAAACAGGAGTCATAGCATCCAGCTTTTGCCAGATGCATGGATGGTTCGCTGTTACAGAGAATAGAGGAGTAAGAGGAGGAGGAGTAGGTTGGGGGCAAAATGAGCCCAATTTTTATATGTTTGGTTTAAGGTGTCTATGAGACAGCCACTAGAGAGGTCTGGGGCAGCTAGATACATGGGCATGAGACACACGAAATCAGCACTGTAACAACAGAATGGGATTTGATCAGACATTTTAGGCAGAAGTTCAGAGAACAAAAGACAGAAAGACAGAATCCTGCAGCAGGACACATTTAAAGGATAAAGGAAAATAATACTTAAAAGATAAAGAACAGCAGTAGACACAGGTAGGAAAACCAGCAGAGTACAATGGCCAGAAAGTAAAGATGCACATGTGTAGGTGCATGGACTGCATGCTTGTGTCCCTCAAAACTCTTGTGCTGAAACCCTCACCCCCAATAGGATGGTATTAGGAAGTAAGACCTTTGGGAGGTAATTAGGTAATGAGGGTGAAGCTCATGATGGGATTAGTGCCCTTATAAGAGACAGAAGAGAGCTTACTTCCTCTCTCTCTCTCTACTATGTGAAGACACAGCAAGTAGACAGCCATCTGCACAGCAGCAAGCAAGCCCTCACCAGTTACCGAGTTGACTGGAAACTTTATCTTGGAATTACCAGCCTACAGAACTGTGAGAAATAAATTTCTGCTGTTTCAGCACCCAGTCTACGGTATTTTTGTTACAGCAGACAGAACTGACCAAGATGCGGGGGTTGGACAGTTTAATGAATAAAGAGGCAAACAGTGTCAAATGCAGCAGAGCGGTCAACTAGGACAGTGAGGAAACATGCCCAATGGACTTAGTAACAAGGAGCTGCTGGTGAGGGAACTGTGGGAACAGAAGTTGGATCACATCAGGTTGAAAACTGAAACAGTAAGTAAACTAGTGAAGACAAAGACTATGGCCCAAGCTTCAGAGAAACTTGGTCATGAAAAGGAAAAGGGGGGAAGGCTAAAAAAAAAAAAGGTATTTTTCCTTCGTGATTGTTATGTAAGAATCACACTCAGAAAATAAAGCACTATTAGTCCATCTAAAAGAAGACATGAAAAGCCTTCTGTAATTTCTTCTGATAATTTATGACAAATCATAGACTGCATGTTACTGTAAATATGAATCTCATTTCTAGGAATCTATTCAGTGAAGCTTTAAATTAGTAAGATATCAAAATGGCATGAGTTGCATATCCGCAATATTTGTGTATGCCCAACACCTGACCCAAGAACAGAAGACAGGTAGAGGCCCAAGGGAAACAGCGGCCAAACTTCTGCTTGACTAACACAAACAGAAATTAAAATGGTGACTGCTTCTTCTCTGAAAGAACACCAAATGGTGGGTGATGCCAGTGCAGCAGGAGGGCCTGGGCCCTAGGGGCCCTGAAATGAGAGGCCACGGAGGCCTCTGAGGAGGCTTCAGCAGCAGCACCCAGGGCCAGCATCATGGCCTCAGTCTGTGGAGCTCACAGAGGCAAAGCTGAGGACAAGAAGTGAATCCCCATCACCAAACTGGACCACTTGGTCAAGGGCATGAAGATCAAGTCCCTGAATGAGATCTATTTCTTTTCCTTGCCCATAACGGAGTCTGAGGGCTGGCCAGTTGGCTCAGTTGATTAGAGCACAGTCTTGTAATACCAATGTCACGGGTTCAGATTTCCTTACAGGCCAGCCACCCCCCCCACCCCCCCAAAAAAGAAGTCTGAGATCAATGACTTTTTCCTGGACCATCCTTCAAGAATGAGGTTTTGAAGATTACACTGGTGCAAAAACAGACCTGTGCTGGACAGAGGACCAGGTTCAAGGCATTTGCTGCCATCAGGAACTACAATGGCCAAGTCGGTCTGGGAGTTAAGTGCCTCAGTGAGGTAGCCACCACCAGGAGCCATTACCCTGGCCAAGGTCTCTATTGTCCCTATGTGGATAGGCTACTGGGGTAACAAGACTGGCAAGCCCCACACTGTCCCTTGCAAAGTGACATGCCACTGAAGCTCTGTGCTGGTGTACTTCCTCCCCACCCCCAGAGGCAGTGGCATCATCTTGGCCTCTGTACTCAAGAAGCTGCTGCTGATGGCTGGTATTGATGACTACTACACCTCAGCCAGGGGCTGCACTGCCACCCTGAGCAACTTTGCCAAGGCTTCCTTTGATGCCATCTCCAAGACCTACCATTATCTGATCCTCAACCTCTGGAAGAAGACCAAGTTTCTCTATCAAGAATTCACTGACCATCCTGTAAAGACCCACACCAGAGTCTCCATGCAGAGGACCCAGGATCCAGCTGTGGCTACAACAAAGGATTTTTATGCAAGAAAAATGTAGTGAATTAATTAAGCTTGTTTAAAATTTTTTAAAAAAATGACTAACTCATATACCCCCAGCTAAAGAAGTTATAATTGGTTCAATGTTTAAGTGACTATACATTACTTGTCCAGAGTCCTTCCTTTAAGGAACTCCCCTTTACTCTTGTGGCTATTGTGGCTTATCATCAAGAGGGCCCTTTTCCATAACGATTGGTCAAAGAAGTAGGCACGCAATCCAAGAAAAGACTACTGGAGCCATTCATGATTTTTTTTTCCCCCAGCACTACACTCTACTGAGTGAGCTAACCGGCAAGCCCTCCTTCATAAATTTTTTATGGATGAATAGTAGGTATATAATTTTTCTTCCTTTTATCTTATGAGCTGTAAAATGGACATATGCCCTAAGCTGCTGGTGGCAATCTCTCTCTCATTTGGAAAGAGTACGCCTGAGAATGAGGCCAAAGCTGTGGAAAGCAGAGGCAAGGAATGGAGAGACAGAGCCTGGACAGTATCACTTAGCCCCTAGAACCAGCCATGACAGAAGCCAAAAGTCTTCACAAATTTTTCATTTGTGCAAATACATTCCCTTTTCCTTAAACTGGGTTTGTTATTTACAACTAAAAGAATCACGACTATTTCCAACGTCTAGCTACTTTTCTAGATAGACTTCTTTGCTTGTGATGATAAAATACAATAATAAGTATGCCCATAAAGTGCTTTTCTAAAAAGTACACCCTCTTAATTTCTTTTCTTGATATTTAGGCACTGGGATTCTTCCCTAGACACTATTCCTAGACACAAAAAAATTTAGGAGTCAGTGTACTGTTATTCTAATAACAATAAAGATAACAATAAATTCTTAATGCCAATTAAGAATGTATCACAAGAAGTTATACCAGATTAATGAACAGTCTTGAGTTAAAACAAGTCAAATAGCAGTGAGTCAGACCATCAGTAGGAGGGATTCAAGTCAGTCAACATCTGTCACAATAGAAGCAGATCTGCCTTCAGTCTTAAAAGAAATTACGCAAAAAAGGCATTCTTAGAAACACCGTGCCAAACATTACCTTCTTAATATCAAAGGCAACAGAATAAAAGAATCATTAACAACAACAAAATCAGATCAACACAGTAAATTTCTTACTGATAAAATATTTTCTAATCATAGCATCAACAAATTTATTACAGAAGGCAAAAGGACAGCTAGGTACATATATTAAGAAATTATCAAAGTAATCTACGCAAGAAAATTAAAACAAAACGAAAACAAATAAACAAACCCCATCCCACCCCACCAAAAAATTCAAAACAAAATCTTTTAACTTTTCACTGGTGTATGTCATCAAATACAGAGACAGGTATATCATGAACGTGTCAATACTGTGTTTGAAGTAGACAATATATAGGTAACTACGGGCTTTTAATGCCTTCATAAAAATGTGAACATTCCTGACACAGCCAGCAGCTGGCTGACAGCAACAGAACGTCCCCTCTATGCCAGTTTTTACAGAACTCTCCAGGTATTTGGTAGCCATTTTTTCAGAGTTAAATATAAAATATTGTGTAAATAGTGAGAAAACATGGAATGTTAGAATTCACTGAGCATATTCTAATCTACACCAGAGTGACACACAGAACAGAAAGGACGACGAGCCTGTCTCCACACCAGCTACATGTGGAAAACATTGTCTTAAATAGCAAAATAGGATGTTAAAGAATACCACTCCTGTGAGTAAAAACGTGTCAAGAGAAGACTTGTTTCCTGATGAGGATGCACCATCTTATATACCAATGTCCTTACCATGGAACTTCCTAGAACAGGTGATGTCACAGGTTGTCTGCCTGTTGCCAACTTTTCCATTAGAATACATCATACTTACAATTGTCCCTGCGCTTATACACACCCATCAGAAAACAAGTCTTCTCTTGACACGTTTTTACTCATAAGTGCAGTATTCTTTCACACTCAGTTTTGCTGTTTAAGCCAGTGTTTTCACATGTAGCGGGTGTGGAGACAGGTTCATCGTCCTTTCTGTTCTGAGTGTCACTCTGATGTAGATTAGAATATGCTCAGTGAATTCTAATATTCCATGTTTCCTCACTATTTACGCAACATTTTATATTTAATTCTGAAAAAATGGCTACCAAATACCTGGAGAGTTCTGTAAAAACTGGCATAGAGGGGACATTCTGTTGCTGTCAGCCAGCTGCTGGCTGTTTCAGGAATGTTCACATTTTTATGAAGGTATTAAAAGCCTGTGGTTATCTATATATTGTGTACTTCAAACACAATATTAACACACTGGTGAGGTAGTTTCTTTTTCCTCATGGAAACACTGATGTTTGCACATTAGTTACAATGGAAATCAATGACTGCTTGTAAGAGTTTTCATCTATGAGCAAAAATTTGGGAACAAATTTCACTCGCATAGTGAAAGATAGTGTACATTTAAGTGATATCTGGCAAATGTACCTTAAGATAACTATAACACTCCAGGAATTCAGTGCAGATAGTCCTAAAGTCTAAACCTGGCAGAGGATGGGACACTTAGAAAGCTGAGTTGAAAAATCACTTTCCTTTAGGCCATTCTCACGAGGAATATGCTGAACTTGTGCCATTACATGAACTTGTTGGACAAACACTTAGCAGCTGGAAGGGATCGAAAGAATATAGAAATCTCCTTGAGAATTGCAGAGAGTATTACTTGGAGGACTTGATCAGGCTAAATCATGGGTAGTAGAGGCTGTTAAAGACTTCAAGGACAGGGAGGCTTGTCAAGCCAGCTGGGGATGCTGCTGTGATCTGTGCTGTGAGGCCACCTCTATGTGAGCTATGTTTATACACTGGAGAAACTCATACCCTCTGCCTGTACCTGCCTGTCATCTCCCTATCAATCGCTCAGCCATCAGCTCTGTGGCAACCAGGCAAACATACTTACCCTCTTGGCAAAAGAAATTCTTCTTCAAAATATCGTAAAATACAAAAAGCATGTAACGTTTAGTATGATACTTACAAGATTTTCCATGTCCGTGCGAGCCAACATGTACGTTCTAATATTACTATTCTGATGGAGCAATGTGTACAAGAGGAGAGTTGCTTGATCAGATGTCTGCTGTTCACACAGAGCCGTGTACAAGCTGTTAAAGTTGATCTGGAAAGCATGTGGAATTGACGAGGGGAAAGGACTGCTATCTGGAATACAGAAAACAAAATTTTAAAAAACATCAGTATTTTCTGGACTGTCCTGTTAAAGAAATGTGTACAACTCAATTACCATTAGTTTTATGTACAGTCACTACATTTCAGATTCAAAATTTCAATTAAGATTTTGAATTTACTTTAAAAATTACTTGAAGAATTAAGTCATATATTTGGACTTTGTTAGTATTTTCCCAGTAATATGGATGAAACGAATTGGCTATAAGAATATGAAGTTAAATAAACAGAGCTATAGAGATAGGAAAAAGGCTCTCCAATAGATATAATTTAACCAGGACATTGAGATGCTTTGTTACCAAAACTAAATGACCACCAGTCCTAAATAAAAATATCTACAGCCAAAGAATACAGTTTCTAAATAAAATAGAAAATCCTCTTATAAGATAGGCTTGAAAAGAAAAAACTGCCTTAAAAAAGCTAATTTTCTTCAAATGAATAAATCGTGGCTGAAGTATTCAATGTTATTAATCCCCTTATGAAGAAAATGGCTGAAAAAAATAGAAAATGGCTAGAATAACATATAATTTAGCAAGTTCTAAAATAATATCAGAATGAATATATATATTCAACATTAGCTTCTATAATGGACAGAACATACCAAGCCTAAGACAACTATTAGAAAACTTCTATAACTTTTTCATTTAAGGGAAACTTAAACCTGACTGCAACCAAGAAACTTTTGAAAAGCATAAATCACAGCCCATACTGGGAAAACTCTTGATATTCCAAAACTGACATAACCCCTTTCCTACAATTAACTGGATTTCCCTAGAAAGTGAAGCAAGCAAGGTTAGGAAGTAAAAAAGGAGATAAAGACAGGTTCAATTGACTCAGTCACAATGTCATCAAATAAAACATTGGAACATGACAGCACAAGAAGCTCTTATTTTTATGCATTTGAAAAGTAAATTCTGAGAGTTTTTTTAGAAAGACTTTAAAACACAGAAGCACCTCCAAAAACAAAAAAACCTGCTTTAACATTTCTGAAAGCTGTGCTCTGTGGAAAAGAGATGTTCCCAATACAATCTTTGACAACACAATCCTATGCCTCTCAAATTTTCCTTTCCAAACTTTCTATTTGTAAGAAGAAAGCATCTAAAAATGCCCTCAATTTGACTACACAGTGCCCTCATTTTTCCTTCCACATTTAACATATAGGTTATTTTCTCAATCTAAACAATTTATTTTTGACACTTAAAAAAATAATTCCTTTGTGTGACTGACGTCATATTTTTGCAAGGGATGGCAAAAGGAAGTGTTACCATTTATAGTGAGTATGCAAACATTACAGAATCTACAGAAGATTCACTGGAGGAAGATTCTGGATGCTTTACACTTCTTTACAATGGTAGCAAAGTAACATATTCACCAATCTGTATTATACCTAACCACAAATGGAGCACGTGTGTTGTATGTATGTATCCACAACATCTATACATTACTTGTTAACAAGTGCTATGAATTAGCTGTTATACTAAATGATTGTGTGTGTTATCTCTTATTTAATCCATACAACAACCATGTCATTATTCTGATCACTTTTATAAAGGATAAAAGAGAGGCCTAGACAGATTAAGTAACTTTTCCTAGATCAACCTCTGCTGTTACCACTACATTACATTGCTTTCTATAATAGCAGCAATAATTTAGTGAGTCTGTACTATGGTAAATGCTCATTTAATTCTTATAAGAACTTTGTGAGGTAGAGATTATAATCCTTGCTTTACAGATAAGCAGTGTTGAAAAAAAGAAAAACTGGGATATGAACACAGGTGAGTCTGACCCTAAAGCCAACATTCTGAATCACGTACTACCTGGTCTCCTAAAAGATGACTATCCCAAGCAAGGTTCTATCCTAAATACTAACATTTGGCCTGAGCAGCAAAAGCAACAATCATACATATCATATACTGAATACTCGCTGTTGCAAAATCTGAGCTAATCATTTTAAAACCTTACCTTGTCTGATATATATACAAATACTATTAGGTAATATTATTTCCATTTTATAGGCAATGCCACTGCAGCTTACTGAGATGAAGCAAATTATCAGAGGTCTCACACTCTGGAGTGACAGAGGTGTGGTGTGAACTCAAATCTGCTTGACTCTAAAACTTCCTTTTTTAACCACTAAGCCACACTGTCACCAAAAAAAAAAAAAAAAAAAAGAGTATAGTAATGGGAATAGAAAAATACTACCAGATAGATAAATTTTCATTTTTTATCAAATTGTGATTGATTCCCTATTGCTCCATGCTATGGTCTGAATATTTGTGCTCCTTTGAAATATGTGCTGAAAATTTAATCTTCCGTGATAGAATTAAGAGGGGCCTTTAGATGATTAGGTCATGAGGGCTCTGTCCTCGTGAACAGGATATTAAGGTCTCTATGAGAGAAGCTTCACACAGCATTCAGTCCTCTGCCCTTCCAACCCTTCCACCATGGGAGGAACAACATTCAAGGCGCCATTCTGGAAGCACTGATCAGGCCCTCACCAGACACCAAACCTGCTGGTGCCTTTATCTTGGACCTCCAGAACTGTGAGAAATAAATTTCTGTTCTTTTTTGATTACCCAGTCTAAAGTTTTTTGTTATAGCAGCACAAATGGACTAAGATACCCTGTGAACGATAATACCAGAAATGGCAAAGTCACAACTAACTTGCACACTCAGCCACTGTCTATAGGAAACATATATTAGAATAGATCTGGAAAGGAACATGGCATTGATCATCACAAGCCTTAAAAATGTTCCTACCAATAACTGTGCTTCTCACCCATCTTAATTATATTAGTGTTGAACACATCTTGAAAATTTAACTACTGTAGTGATCTCGCTTTTAGAGTGTAACCTTTTGACAAGAGATTACTCTCTCAACATGGGAATAGCTGCTTATATTCTACTTTAGGGGTTAGCAAATTACAACCTACCACCCATCTTGGAAATGAAGGTTTACTGGAACACAGCCACACTCATGTGTTTATGTATTATCAATGGCTACTTTCATGCTACAAGGGCAGACTTAAGAGGCTGCAACAGAGACCATATGCCCCCCTAAAGCCACTGTCCCTGCACAGAAAAAAGTTTGCTGATTTCTATTCTAACTTTTCATTCTATAAAACTCTAACTGGAATACAGACTTTAAATAAAAATGTAAAACAACTTATCATTTGGGGTTTTCCAGGTTAACGCCTATCCCTAACAGGTAGTACAGACTGATCCAAATTAAGCACATGCTGGTTTGATTATCTTTGAAAGAAATGTAAATTTAAATGGATATAGAGGACCACGGCCGCCTTTTAAGATTTATTTGACCTTCATGAAACTACTGACAAGAAAATCTAAGATTTCCTCATTTTTAACCAATATGAAAATATGCAAATTGACACTCATCTCCCAAACTATAAGACAATAAACAATATAAAATAAATAATACTCTCCTCATTAGAAAGAATATTCAGAAAAAAAACTGCACCAACCTTGTGTGTTCTTAAAGGATATAATGGCCTGTCTGTAGGGGTTTGGTGCATCTGGAGCATCTGTCAGGTTGGCCAACACCAGCAGAAGCAAGAGACTCTGGTTGGCCAGAGGGGAAGAAAGCTCTGGAGTGACAGCTGCTTTGCTGCCCACACCGCCTAGTGTGAAGACAGTCCAGAGACCAGCTTGAGAAGAAAACACACAGTTAGGATGTACAACTACCAAGACGAAGAATGTATTTCTGTACAACATTCTATACTTTTTGTTTAAAATTGTGAAATATCACTTTTCTGATTATAAAAGTATCATTCCCTAGTCTCATAATTCCACTTCTACTTCCCATAGATAACCCACTATTTAAGTTTATTATAAATCTTTCTAGATTTTTTTACATATAAAAACTATAGATAATCATAAGAAAATTTCATGTACAATTTTATACTAATATATCTGAAAACAAATAAAATATAAAAATATCTAAGAAAATACAAAATACCAAAATTGGTCAAAGAAGAAGAAAGCCTGAATGGACAAATACCTTACAAGAGTGGAAAATGGAGTCAAAGAGCTAACCCTAAAAAACAAACCAAGTCCAGATTTATTTTACAAATAAGTCTGCCAAACACAAAAGAACAGATAATTCTCATATTATAATAAGCAGTTCTGAAGTATAGAAAAAGAATCACAGTTACACAACACATGTGACAAGGCCAGAAAAATCTTCTGTTACAAAAACTAGACAAAGACTGCATTGAAAACAAAATAGAGCAATCGACAGAGATTTTTAGATAGCCTAAATTAAACAAAAGCAAAAGGAAATCTAGTAGGAAAAATTGGTTAAAAGAACAAATGCATAGTGATCAAGAGGCTTTGTCTCCAAAACACAATAATTTCTCATCATTTAAAAAGTATTATTTCTCATTTAAAAAAAAAAAAAGGAGAAAAAAATATGGTCAACAGATAAAAGAAAAAAAAAATTTTTTTTTTAATGTAAAACCTATCCATAGTTCAAAGAAAAAAAAAAAAAATTCTTACAAACCAGAAAGGGGAGGAAACTTATCCTTGGTTTCTAAAATCACTCTAAGCAGAAATCCATAGTGGTCAAATAGTGTAAGTATTCTCATTAATATCAACATTAGCACTGTACTGTTGGTGCTCTAAGCAAAAACATTAAGACCAAAACAACAACAACAACAAAAGTTAGGAAAAAATTTTCATTATTAGCAAGTGGTATGATTGTCCACTGAAAAATGCAGTGCCATTAGCCACTTTGCATTGTGCTGTAAGTATAAAATACACAGTGAATTCCGGAGATGTAATAGAAAAAAAAAAAGAAAAAAAATGTGAAATATCTTTAATGGTTTTTATATTGATTACATGTTGAAATGATAATATTTTAGATATACTGGGTTAAAATACATCATTACATTTACTTTCACCTGTTTCTTTAAAAAAAATGATGACTAGGACTTTTAAAATTACATACATGGCTTATACTATATTTCTATTGGACAGAGGTGCTCTAAAACATCAAAGACAATCAACTGACACTCCACTACTAACATACTGCAAGAACTGACAGAAGATTCTGGTACAGTTCTATGGCCATAAGATCGACAACAAAAAAAAAGCAAAAGCTTTATATACAAGCAATAAGTAATTATAAAATATATTTAATTACAATCACAATAGCAAAAAATCCAATAAAATATACAGGAAAAAACCTAAAACATGTAAGACTTTTAAGCTGACAATCACAGAACTTGATAGAAGGCCATATAAGATCTCAATTAATGTAGAGACATAACATGTTTCTGGACAAAAAGATACAGTATTGCAAAAATGTAAAATCTGCCCCTAAGTGAATCTAAAATTCAGTATAATAACTATCAAAATACCAACAGGAATTTATTTGATGTTTTGTAGCACCATATAAATATTATTAGATGAAAAAATATATAAGAAAAGAAAAAAATTCTGAAAAAGGCTAACCTGGGGAGGTATGCTCTCACTCACAGGCAAAATTTTTATAAGGCTATAATCATTTAAAAGTATGATCTGGCAATAGTGTAGACAAATAGGTCAACAGAAGAGACCTGTGTTCTGCATAGTACCACATGTATTTCTGAATTAAGTTTATGATAAAGATAGTATTCCAAATCAGTAAGGAAAAGGACAAAATTCTATAAATGTTCTTGAGACAATAAAATTTAATCATTTTCCAAGTATTTAATTATAGAAGTATGTGTATAAACCTTGCTAAAGAAGGCTTTTTCTTATGCAAGAAACAAAATTCAAGAAAATATGACTAGTAACTTGACTATGTAAAAATTAAACACTTTTAAGTGATGAAATATATCATAAAGTATAAGACAAATAACAGACCAAGGAGAAAAAATTTGAAACATATATAACAAAAGGATTTAGATTAAAAAAAAAAGATCTCCTACAAATCAATAAAAATTCCAAAATAAAAATGGGCAATAAAAAGAAAAATACATACATATAAATTGATCATGAGAACAGAAAATTTTTTCAAAGACTGATTACACACAGTATTAGTAAAGATATAGAAAATTACCAACAGTAAGAAACCAAACTGGTACCGGACTTTTGAGGATATTTGGCAGTTCTCATTGAAATTTAAAATGGACACTTTCACCAATCCACAATTCTTTTTTTCTATGCTAAGGAACACTTGAATAGGTACACAAAAATGCACGTATAGGAATGTTTATTGTAATATTGATAATGGTCAAATAATGAAAGCAATGTAAACATTGACCAGTAACAATGATAACATAAACTATGATTGATCCATACCATAGAATATAATTTTAAAAGGTAGATGTCTATTCACTAACAAGGAAATAACTTTAAGATACACTGTTAAGTGAAAAAAGAAGTGGCAGAAAAATTGATAACAATTTTAAAAATCACTTATCAAAACCATATATGTATCTATGTGTATACAGCCATATATAAATACATTTAGGCCTGGACGGTTAGCTCACTAGGGAGAGCATGGTGTTGTTAACACGAAGGTCAAGAGTTTGGATCCCCATACAGGCCAGCCACCAAAAAAATAAAAATATAAACACATTTAAAAAAAAAAAAAAAAAAACAAGAAGGACAAAGTGTACATCATACCGGTAACAGAATTTACCTCCAGAGAACGAAATGGGATTGCATAAAATTCAAGGAGGACTTTTGTTTTATTTGTATAGTTTAAATATTTTACAATAATAATATATTCATTTATTTCTTTTAAAATAAATGTAAAAGAATAAAATTAGAGCTGGTTGGTTAGCTCAGTTGGTTACAGCATGGTGCAACTAACACCAAGGTCTGCAGTTCAATTCGTACACTGGCCAGCAAAATTAATTAAATAATTAAATTAAAATAACAGAACAATATACACCCCACCAGTATATCATTGTATGGAATATGGAAACACTCATCAGTACTTATGTCATTAATTGTAAAGGGTTAATTATGAAACAGTACACACATACAAATAATATGCCCTATTTGCTTGAAAAACTTGCAAATATACATATCTATGCATCTAAATCCACCTACAGGTGCCTGGCATGGTGCACTGTTGACAATGGTCACTACTAGTCATGAAGAGGAGTGACAGTGAAGGTGGCTTAAAGAGAGTCTGACATTTTGTTCAGTGTCTTACTCTATTGCTTGACTATATTACAACATAGATGTAATATAACTTAACTTGAGCATAACTTAAGCAATTAAAAAACAAGGAAGGAAGGAAGGAAAGGAAAGAGGAATATTCCTGGTCACCACCCCCAGAAAATGTGATGCAATACATTTTGGAACCAGAAACACAGCCCTATAATTGTTTTTTCCAAACAGCTTTATCATTCGTAGCTCAGTCTTATAATTTTTATTTTAACAAAAAAACTCCTGAAAATTTTGGAGGGAAAAATTACCAACATGTTAATATTGATTGTATCTAGAACAGTGGCAATGATTGTGAGATTTTGCTTTAGTCTTTGCACATGTCTATTTTTTAAAATTACTTATTACAATGAGTAGATGTCATTTTTACAAAAACACTTTTGTTAAAGGAATCAAACGCTTCTATAAAGAAAATGAAAAAAAGTACAGCAAAATAAGCAACTGATAAATTTTATTTCCCCTGAACTAACACAGATACTCTTCATTTCTTCTTTACACTGCAAACAGTTCCCTGTGAACATGTGTTCATTTCCATTTTGCATTTTTTATTGAACACACAATATAAACTACCTCATAAATAACCTATGAATATGTCATTTCTTATATAATTGTGGACCTACACATCTCAAGCTTTTTCTATGATTTGTTGGAATGATTTTACTATTAACGTTTAAGAAGCTGTTGTTTGGGGGGCAGGGAATATCCCCTACCCCAACACAAATTCCAGAGGTCTCCAGAGGAGTATACCAGGAACCTCAAATCACACATCTCACATCAACCTTCAGTGCAGATAAAAGCAAACTTGAGGCAAGAAGGATTCTTTTTTTTTTAAATACAGGAAGAACTTTAAGATGATTGAGGAAGACAAGAAAGTTTCTGTTAAGTAGTGTGCCCCCTCCTTTTCATTAGGAAAATTTGGATAAAAATTATTAATAATTGATAATTACATTTCGCAAATTTTAATTTTATTCAAAACAATGTTCATAACATAGTTGAGAAACTTGAGACATTTAATAAGAAAATCAAAATTATATAAGTACAGTCAGTGGACAAGTATTAATTATTTGCTTTGGGATCAATTGGTTGTTGATCTGTGCTGCTTTTTAAAATTTTAAGTCACCTCCTTCCACTCGGAGTATGCTCCATGACTGACGCCTATGTCCATCACTGTGTGTTCCAGGATGACAAGCAAAGAAAAACACAACCAGAAAGTTCAATCTGCAACAAACATAATCACAAAATTCTCTCCAAGAAAAAATCTGTTTTTTTAGATTCTCTTCACAGCTGTTCACCTTCATTGCAAGGAGAAATAAGAGGTAACGACCACTGGCAAATTTCATAAACAAAATCCTGCTTCTCCTTCAGCACAACTTCACTGTCCTTCCCCTGCCCGCTTCAAGTCTTTCCAAGAGGGCTGAGAAGCTGCTTATAACGCCAGACAAACTAACATTTTATTGGGAAGCTTCCCTATCTTCTCCCTCTGTCCCCCACCCCCACACAGTCCTCCTTCCTTTGTCTGGTAAATAGTACAGCAATGCTGCCTTTCCTTATAGGGAGAAATGAAGCAGACTGCCATTGCCTACATTGTAGTTTAAACTGGCCCATAATACTGGACCAGAATTCTTCCAAAAGTTCATTTCTTTTTGCGGATCCAAGCCTCTGATCTATGACCCAAGAATCCTAGTGGAATTGCGTTTTCCTGTTGGCAAAAAAAATTTTCTCTCCACCAGAAAAATAAGGGAAAGTTACAGTGTATCTCTCCTTCTGTTCCAAAAACCAAATTAAGAATGGTTCCCCAAGTTTTTTAATTGTATCCCTCGGGTCCTCCAAATAAAGTCTTAAAATAAAATTCATATAACTAAAACTAAAAAGCACCCCAATTAACTAAAAGAACAAATCTGGTATTGATAATACAAGTTTTTTAAAAGTACTAAGTGAAGAGTATTTATCCTTAACAATCAAAATGTGAGGACATTAACCTTTTGTGATTCCCTCCTGCTCTGCCCTTCCCAGTGCCTTAAATAAAACTTATGCTTTAAAAAAAAAAGTAAGGAGATACAAAGTATGACAAACTGAAACATCAATAAAAATAATAACCATATAAGCTTTAAAATATCATGTGGTACGTGACAAATGCATACAATTTTATCTGTCAATTTTTTTAAATGAAAAAGTAAACAAAAAATAAAAATCAAGGAAAAAACAGCTCTCATTTTAAAAATGTTGAACTCAAAAATAACCATCACTCTATTAAGATTTAACAAAACAGGTAAATTACCGCTTTTTCATATTACTAAACATCCTATTTGCTAAACTATAATTGATTTCTGACATCTAACAAACATATTCCACAACTATTCAATCAGAATTATACAAAAAATAAATTACACTATGCACAGTTATAAAAATCTGCTTAAAGAGTCATATTCAAATATTTTGAATCTGTAATATTATAACAAACCAGATTCCATGACAGAATTAAGGAGAAAGCAGCTCAGCTATTAGAGACATGTATGAAAATTCTGCTAGAGAAATTTCAATCAACACCTATGAAAGGTTAATCTGTCAATAAATACTTAACGAGTAACTATCAGGGTTAGGCCCCTATGCCAGAAGCCAAAAATACAAAGAAGAAAAGCTCATCATACTCTGCCTTTGAGGAAGTTAACATTGTAATGAGGAGACCAGCACTGGAATACTATAAACCAATTTTAATAGCCATAATAATCCAACATACCCATCTAAATCTTAAAACACCTGTGCTTTTCCCATATAAGTGTAGTGAAATAATAAGGGAAGACAGTTTCACCAAAAAACTTACTGAACATGCATGCATTCCAGGACAAACAGTGGCAGAGCTACCTGACTCCAACACTATGCTCCTTTTCTTACTTTTGATAAATAATATACCCTGAGATTCAGCTGGGAGAACTATGTTCTCCAGTCTTTCTTGCAGTTAACTACCGTAGGTTCACATGACTAAATTCCAACCAAAGGGATATGACTGGGAATAGCACACGTAAGTTTTAGGTCACATCCTTAAAAAGAAGCAATTTCCTGTTCACATCCTCACCCTTCCCATTCACTAGAACTCAGGGATAGTGGTGTAGACCCAGACTGTGCATGAGGACACCACACGAGGAATAGTAAAACAAGATAGGAAAGGAGGAACTCTGCCCTGGATGACCTCAGGAAGCCAGCCTGTACTACACCCCTAGACTAGCTTAGACTTTTATGTGAGCAAAATGTAAGCCTTCTGTCTTATTTAAGGCTGATCTCTAGTGTCTGATCTCTTCTAAAAGCCAAACCAATATTCTAAATAATGCAATTTATTACAAAGTCCCAGAATATGGTTGCTTAGAAACTTTTTCTTTGGTCCATCATAACTTTTTAAAACTTTTTATTTCAAGATAATTATAGATTCACAGCCTCTTGAAAGAAACAATACAGAGGGATTCCTTTACCTTGTTACCTCTAATGGTAACATCTTATAAAACTATAATATGATATCACAAGCAAGATACTGTCAAAACACAGTACAAGTCTATCACCAGTTAAGAACATCTCCATGGGGAAAATATGTGTCTGATAATCACTTAACTCCTTTGAAGTTGATTTCTTTCAAGGATCCGAACAAATCTAAACTCCAGCACAGAAGAAGCTCACTGTCCCCAAATACGTGTTAACTGCATGTGCACTCACATATATTCAATTCATCAGTAAGGGCCTGCTAGGGATTGGGCAAAATGCAAGAAACTGGATTAGACACTGATGGACCAAAAAGACAATAATGCCCTACCCACAAAGCTTACAGTTCAAAGGAGAAACTGACATAAAACAGAGACAAGCAAATAAAAAAACTGCAGTGAGTCTGCTGGGGGAAAAAAATAATGTTACCTAAATGTCATGACTCTTGATGAAAAAAGCGTTCAGAAACGTATCAATGAATAGAACTGACCACTGGTCTACGAACTTTTTATTTTTTTACATGGCTACTATTCAATCAAGGATTCCATTCTACTTCCTCCCTTGTTTTAAACTTTTTTTTTTCCTCCTTGGAAAATCCTCCGAGATCCAAATCACAGTCATTTGTTCTAATACATGAAGCAAAAAATAACTTTTCTTTCCTGTCTGTTCTCACAGCACTGTGGGTACATCTCCTTCTGTTATCACACCCACCAATGTCTGACTTTGATTATACCTATGTACGAGGGTACTTCAGAAAAGTGTGTGGAAAACTAAAGGGTGGGTTGTTAGAATTTGACTACAAAGGGACACAAGGGGACTGTTTAGGGTAATAGATATGCCCACAATCTTGATTATGATGGATATTACATGACTGTACACACTTGTCAAAGCAAATAGAACTATACACACACACAAAAAGGGTAAATTTTACTGTATATAAATTATACCTCAATAAAGTTGATTTTACCTTCTCTATAAAAAAGTGTTGGCATGGATGTGGAGCAACTGGAACCATCATATACTCTAGGGAGAACATAAATTGGTGCAAATACTTTGGAAAACTGTTTAATTATAACTACTAACAATGAATGATGCAATCTTGGACCCAGCAATTCCACTAAATTATATCCAACAAAATGCTTACATTATGAAAAGACGTGTATGGGAATGAACATAGTAGCATTATTTTAACAGCCAAAAGTTAGAAATGAACCAAATACACATTACGGTATAAAGGATAAATAAAATGTGAAATGATCTTAAAATGGAATATATGGTAATAAAAATGAACTACGCTTCATACAAGAACATGTATGAATTTCACAAATAAGCAAAAGAAGGCAAACACAAAAGAACACAGTGCATACGGTTCCATTATTATAAAGTTCAAAACCAGACAAAATGAATCTGTATTGTTAGAAGTTAAGATAGTGGTCACCCTTCGAGTGGGGAGAAGAGAGTGACTGGAAGATTGCGTGTGAGAAGTTTCTGGGCTGCTGGAATTATTTGACCTGACTGTACATGTTCACTTTATGATAATTGAGCAATATGCTAATTATTTTTGCACTTTCTGTATATTACACTTAAATAAAAATGTTTATCCCTAAGAAAAACAAAAGAACAGTATGCATCTTGTTTTATGAGATGATGATAACAGATGTATACCATAATGCTCAAAGTGGTGATGTTTGTATACTGAAATTAACGGGGATTTTTTTTCTCACTAGAATGCTTTGATTTCTGAAATGAACAAACAGTAAAAGAAACAATAAAATGTAATTTAAAGAAACAGGATACCTTAGAACAACAATGTTTCTTAAAAGAAATAAAGTATTGGTTTAATCACAAAAAAGTCAAACTTGATGTTACACATTTATTAAAGGACATTGTCCTCAAGTATCTCTTTTTCTACATGATCAACTTATAAGTTAAGAAAACACGATCTTCAGCAACTATTTTGCCAGCTTAATATAAATGTAAACCAGTAACATATATAATCTTGAACTACGACCAATCATACTATAATGCTAGGAAAGGGGAAAAGAAGGTCACTAATAGTTTCACTTTTTTACATGTGTTTACATTTAAAACACTTGAAATATCTGGTGACTGCTAGTTACTAAAACAGTTTTGAGTCAAATTCAATTTTCCTAACACAAAACAAGATGATATTACTACCCCATCCTGTCTCCCAAAAGGAATGCTTTGACCATCTCAAAAAAGAAAAAATACATCATAAAGGAACAAAGGAAAATATTTCTAAAAATTCATAGCACAGTAAAACCTTTTATCCACCTTTGTAGTTTGAAATCTGTCAGAATCTCTGACTTATAGTCTGGCATAATATAAGCCACATGGAACTTTTTAAAAAGTTTAATTCCTTTAAGAATAGAAAATGGAACAACTGTTAAGTTGAAAAAAATGACTGAAATAATTAAATAATTAACAAGACTAATATCTGTTTTCAAAAATTAAATAAAAGGTACTAGAATTCCTTTGTCTCAGTAAAACTCTAGATTCACACATCCCTAAAATAAACATTTATGAGAACCTTACATGAGCCAAACACTATATTAAAATGTAAAGCATAAAAGAAAACAAAATAAATAAGAAAGCTTGTGTCCTCAGAGATAAATCCTACCTCACACACACTTGCAAAAACAAGTTAACTATTGTCCGTGAAACAGAAAAGGGCACTGTGAGCTCAGAAGATAGCCCTTCCTTTAAACAGGCCACATCTGGTTCCCAGTAACTTCATTCCATATGTGCCAATGTCATCCCCTAAAGCAGTGTTTCCCAAAATGGTACATAGACCATTGATGATGTGAGGGATGGTTAAGTGCAGCACAGGAAAACTTTTTAAAACTTTAATAGTTATGTATATTAGAAATATATATACTAAAATATCAATCTCAAAATTTCAAGGACTTTACCACTTAGTATAAGAATAAAGCAAATAATATGCTTAAATTTTTGAAAAAATAAATCATTCTAAAGTGAAATAAGTAAATTGGAATTCTAGTTGTACTCATGGGACAAACTAATGGCAGATGCATGAATGTGGTTGAAGTTTGGGAAATACTGCCCTATAGGAAAATAAGTCTCTAAGCATCTGACAGTGTATACCACCAGGAAACTCCCCACCTTCAAACAAAAGCAGCCCTATCCCTACAACATTTCCTCCATGATACATGATCTTTAATCCTGCAAGAACCAGACCATGCTTTCATCTACTGATAATGAGGTACCTCAGCAAAACATAACACTTTAGATTGTGTGTGTTTGATGGAACAGAAACATAAATCAACATGCTTTAACCTAATACAACCATTCACTCCTCCTTCAGGTGAGGAAATCCAACAATGCAATGTGTCACCCCTGTGAAAATTACAGGG